>NC_044002.1:20154899-20494899 GCF_902150065.1 Myripristis murdjan | reverse complement strand
GGGGTTACAAAATTAAAGGAACAGTTCACCAAAAATACAAAAAAAAAACCTCTACACTGCATGAATTACATCAACAAAGTGAATCTATCCACCCACAATGAGTGAGACACAGTCTGTCGATGTTCTTAAGCAGAAAATAGTTCCCGATGAAACTCTTTGTCTCCTGGGGCTTGGGGTTTTTCACTTGTAAAATTTTCACGGTTTAAGCTCCACATGAGCGCCACAAAACAAACACCCATCTCACCTCATCTCATTGTATTCTAAAAGCCTGACCAGGGACAAAGACTGCAAATCAGCTGAAGCTAGACGTCTTATATACATCACATTTGCCCTTTTTTGTGGCAATGTTGTATGTATCGCCCCTGTCAAATAAACAATAAAATAAATTAAATAAATAAATCCATCCCCATTTTATGATGATGGGAAACAGACTGGAAACCTCACCAAATCACACAGAAACCTTCTGAATTCGTAGATTACACTACAGGGGGCAAACGGGAAAGCGTCGTTTTATGTGTTTTGGGTGAACTGTTCCTTTAATCAAATGCTATTTTGCATCGCAGTTTTAGTTTCAGCGCTCACCGTAGCACCTGCCAAATACTGAATGTCTGCTGCAAAGTGATTCCTCATCTCTGTGGCCACAGCGATGCGATCCACTTCACTTTCGGGAAAAACTCTTTAGATTTCAATCTGTCCGTCACTTCTGATCATCTTTAATCAATTTTATTTCGCCGATCGGGGACCGACCTGCTCTGTATTTTCCGTTTGTATTTTCTCCGAGCACGCAAACTGAATTCATATCAGCGGTTTCCTTGTTTGTAAAAGTTTACTTGCTGGTAAATTCTTTAAGAAACCCATTAGGGAACCAGATCAGTCAAATAAAAATCGATTTACTGTTAAATTTATGAGTCCTTGAAGCGTTCAGGAAGGCATGGGAATCCATTTTCGGCAAGGACAATGTCGGCGCTTCGATCTGTTCCCTGTATAATAAAATAGCAGGTATCATGAAATCTTTAATAACATTTATCAGGGGGGGGGAATCACGGTTTGATTTTCAGTAGCAACTTTTGCAATTTCAAAACATTTGTTGTACTTTCATTCAAAGCGCCTCGGTGCCAGGGGTGCGTGTATTTTTAGCGCGGCCGGCCACAGCGGGAATCAAACAACAAGCGTGCTGCCGAAAAGCTTCAGACACATGAAGAGGAGCTGGAAACATCACACATGTACAAATATTAATAATTTCACGGGGAAAAAGGGGTGGTGGTGGGGGGGGAGTTTGCACAGCAGCCAGTTAGGGCTTCAAGCCTCGAGGAAAGGACATTAAGAGGCTGAGATAGTTAATAAAAAAAAAAGGAAAAAAACGTCTTCTTTTGATTTGACAGCGGTTCTGAATATGAAAAGTGAAGATAAGAAAAGTTTAAGCAAAATGTTCCAGCTCATCAGGCTGCGAGGCATGCGCTCAAATTTGGACTTCACTTTTAATTTCGTGCAGTGTGTTAAACTCAAATAATCTTGTTTTGCCATCTTGGCTTCTCAATGTCCTTTTTTTTTTTTTTTTTTTTTTTTTTGAGGCGTGATGCCCTAACAGGCTGGCTTGCAGCTCCCTCACTCACTCTTCTAATAGTGATGTTGCATAACGTGTGTGAGCCAAGCCAACGCTCCCAAAGCAATCAGACACTTTTTATTAAGAGTTTCATGCTAATAAATGCACTCGGCTTTTGTCCCGTGCTTTATTTTTTCCTGTCTGGCACCTGGTTTCGATTGGGATATATGTGTGTGTGTGTGTTTTCACTCAACCTCAGCGGGAACCAAACCCAAAAACTCACCTTCCTGCCACACTGCAGCAGACATTTGATTTAAATCGACCGCTGCAGCTCGAAGCCGTCAATACGGTGATATGAGTCCACTAACATAACTTTGTTCCTCAAACCGTCAAGTGATCTGCAGCATCTGTGCAGCTCCACTCGTGGTCGGTGATTTTCACTCGATGCGTGCAGCCGCCGTCTCCCCTGGATGGATTTTAAAGGCAAAATCCACCCTAAAACTCTTCGGCACTGTTAACACATGTGGATGATGTGTTTAGCATTTCGGTTGGCTCTTTATTGTTTTATCTGGTGAGTAATTTAACAAAATGTCATCACATCTGGATGTTTCCGGCACCGTCACAATGAGATGGATCGCGTTGAGGTTTCAGCGATCGATTGATCGATGTTAAATGCCAGGTTTTTGCCGTCAGTCCGTCAGAATCAAAGAGCGTGAGCCTCTTTCTAGACTCACTGTTTTGCTTCAAAGTTCAACAGGGAGAAATCCATCATGGAAGAGGCGCAAAGACCAGTTTCACCTCAATAGACCAGAATGCAATGCAGCTACGAGGTGTGTTGTACAGATTCGAGTGAGGTGTGAAGTTTGCCTTTTCTCTACTGGAAAATGTCTTAGTATTGCTATTCCTATTGTTTTCTCTACACCTACATGGAAAACTCACAGCTGCTCGCAATAAACTTGTGCCTGTCCTCTGGAGGTTGACAAAAGGCATTCTGGGAAATGCAGTAGATTGCTCAAGCCTTGTTCACATTAGTGCTTAATGCAATTGCTGCTCCTTGTTTTAGTGCTTAACACAGTCAAATTCATGCTCGTATGATGGAGTACGACAACTGGTGCTGCTGGAAACAGGTAGTGACAAACAAAGTAACAAATGTGCCCACCTGTGTGTGTGCGTGTGTGCGTGTGTGTGTGTCAGTCTCCCAACCTCGGCCGTGTATCGCGCCTTCGTAATGACAAATTTTCTCTTCTGTTTGCGCTCGCCGTCGTCAGATACGCAAAAATACACGTCTTCTCCGGTTTTCGACAAACTCAAAACTGCTTCACCGCCTCCGTGTCTGTGGACAGTGACGGTGGAGATCACGTTGACACCCGCATTACTTTTTTGGAAAACGAAAGGAGTGATTCCTGCTACTTGTTCAAGGGCCGGTCACGCTTGTCTTTCTTTGTTTCATTCATTTCATGTCAAATGCATGAGAGGGTGGGAAAAAATACCGTATTTCCCCAATTAATCGCCCGGCCAACAATAGCCGCCTGGTTCTTTTAAACGCCTGGGGTCTGCACCCATTTTGCGTATTAAACGCCCACCAGAATAACCGCCAGGGCGATTATTTGCGTTATATTGAGGTAACCCAAAATAAGGCTACTCACCTTATTTTTGCTGAAGTAAACAGTTAGCTGCACAATAACTGTGCGGCACTTCCGTTTTCTGTCAAAATAAGAGAGCTAGCTAACGTTATATATATATAAAAAAAAAAAAAGGTGTACCGTAATCTTAAATCGACCGACTGTAAATATGTTGGACAGTAACTGTCATCACAATAATGGCTTTGTGCAGGTCTGTGCAAAAATAAATAAAGGCCTGCAGTGAATAGCCGCCTGGTTCTTTTAAACGCCCGGGGTCCAAGTTGATTTTGCATATTAAACGCCCGGGCGATTAATTGGGGAAATACGGTATTCACATCTGTCCCCTTGCTCAAAGCAAAAGTGCAGCTCAGTGAACTTTGGCCTGCAACTTCTCGAACAAATCCAATGTCCCCTGCATGCAAAAGTTCTCAATCCTCCAAAGACATCAGGACATGAGCACCTACAGTTCATAAGTTGGATTTTTGTGAACGGGGCCGGGCTGCAGCAGGAGCACAGGGGGCAAGTTCATCCTCAAAGACCTCCCGGAGCCTCCCGCCCGTCCCAGAATGATGATGATAGACGACAGAGGAAGAGCATCTGAGGAGGATCTTTCCTCCCTGAAGTCTCCAGCTCCAGGTGTCAGTGCACCAGAGCGCTAATGGAGCTGCAGCCTCGGACCACCGGGTTGTTTTCCGGTCCGGATGGAGGCTTTGCTCCCTCCGCTGAAGTCTGCTGTTCGCGGGGAGCATGCAGCGCCCCTCCCCTCCCTGCACCACCGGGGCTCGATTCCCCCGTCTTCTACTTCTGAGTTTATCACCGCGGGCAGGACTGCAGTTTGCTCCGTGTGTTCAGCTGGAATTGAAAACCCATCTCACGTCGCCTCCCTCCCCTACTTGTGTCTGATTAAGGTCCCGTGTTGCAAAAGGGGGGGGGGAGAAAATATCTGGCTGCCTCCTCATTTATCACGCTGCACTTTTCTGTCGCGCTAAATATTCAGGGGATACAGGAGAATTTGTCACCATTTCTCCCGTCTGCTGTCAGGCCGCCGCCGTTTTGATCCCCGGCCTCCGGACTGTGTGTTGCTTGTAATGTTGGCGATCGAGGAACAGAGACTTGTTCTTCTGTTGAACTCACTGTAAAAAAAAAAACCTAGATAACAGTGTCAGCGAAAAGCCTAAAATGTAATGTAAATGGATTAGCGGCTCTATTTCTGTGATTCCCTCAGGCCTTATGCCTAAAGCCGTGCTGAAAACTTTCGAAAAAAAAAAAATCTTTTTCTAAATGCTGAAAAAAAAAATATCTTCCTCAGGAGTTTTAGCTCAGAATTCATTCATTAATACTCTCATCGTGAACAATTGCTTTTCCCAGCCGAGGGAGGAGGAAGGTGACCTTGTGTCCAATATGTGTAAGAATTAGAATATATGAAGGGTTTCGCTCTAAAATGAAATGCCCACTGTCTGAAGAATGGGAGCCGTGCTCAAGCGAAATGACGGCTGACCTGAAAGTAAAACTGAGTATTAAAAAATCAGCATGGAAGGTATTAACCATCTTGAGCCCTTTACTTGAAAGCCAGCGCTATTTCAGCAGATGTAGTCATCTGTGGTTTTTAAATATTGAACAGCGAACATCAGCGAACCAGAGGTTTTTTTTTTTTTTTTTTCTTCTGTATAACTCTTGGAAATAACACTTTTCATAAACTGTGTCTATTTTTAACAACCTGGAATTGTTTATTCTGCTTTGAATCTCGCAAAATAGACTCGGAGGGCAGCAGCGGTCATTTTGATGACACATTAAAAAAAACACTCGGCTCCACTTGTCCTCATCATTACCGCTCAATATCTCCCCTTCCTAGAAGGAATCTCACGGCCTTAAAACCCTTATGAATTACTTACAAGCCCTTGTCAATGGAGAGCATTTCTCAAACTTCAGATGTTTTATGCATAAGAGCCTTCAGTATCTGCTGAAAGGATCGGAAAAGACAAAGATCATTTTCTCTGTAGTTTGGAGAGAATTCAGTGATTGGGTTGCTGCAGATCTATCTATCTATCTATCTATCTATCTATCTATCTATAATCTATCTATCTGTTTATTAAAGTCGGCGTAACATGGTGCAACTCAAATGCAACTTCAGTGCCGTGCAACTTTGTCGAGTTGGATTTCCATAGAAGAACCGATTAAAAGTCATGAATTGGGATTGCATCATCATGCAAAACGGTGTGTGTGTGTGTGTGTGTGTGTGTTTGGTGACGCAGCAACAGTTTAACCGGTCCATTTGTAACCGCGCAACTAATTGCACTGAAATTGCATCACGTTACGGGAAGCCCAGACGAGGTGCCGTTTTAATTTTCATTTTTCAGATTCATTATTTTGTCTATCAAATGTCCAAAAAACAGTAGTAATAAATGCCCGTCACAAGTTACGACGGCCCAAAGTGAACTAAAATAACTAAATGAGTCTGATCAGCAGCCAAAAAGGACTCAGAGGTTTAATTTATAATGACATGAAACAGAGAAAAGCAAGCAAATCTTTGTGTTTGTGTTAAGCTGTAACTAGATAATGTCGCTATTTTATATATGTGTATAATTGCCTAATCTGTCTGTGAGGGCTGCAACTAATGATTATTTTCATTGCTGTTTTTTTTTTTTTTTTTTTTTTTTTTTCAATTATTCAACTAATTATTTCAAATGTCAAAAGTAATGAGAAATTCTTTCCACAAGTTACCCAAAGTGATGTCTGCAAGTGGCTTAATTACTCTGAAGACCAAAGGTTTCATTATACAGCGATATGAAATGGAGAAAAGCAACATATCTATCTATCTGTCTATCTATCTATCTGTCTATCTGTCTATGTATCTATCTGTCTATCTGTCTGACGCTGGCAGATGACAGCGGACTTGTCAGGCCTCGGGGATCAGAAACTTCCGTCTGCCTCGGCCTGATCTCAGTTCGCTTTTGTTCTTCACTTAGCTCATGTTCATTCCCATTCACACTCTTTACTGCAAGGGGGTTACTGACGGAACAGTGTGACAGGAGGTGTGTGTGCGTGTGTGTGTGTGTGTGTGTGTGTGTTCGAGTGTGTGTGTGACTCCCACAGGGTGTGTGTGAGGAGGTTCAGTGAGTTCATTCTGATCGCTCCAGTCTGCCCGTCTGTATCCAGGCAGAAGAGAGGAGAAGCTCTTCTCGCTCGCCCGCCTCGGCTCACACCTCTCTCTCTCTCTCTCTCTCTCTCTCCCTCTCTCTCTCTTTATGCTCATGACTCGCCCGGTGGGGTTTTGTGTCCCGCGGTCTCGTGGTTTGTAGTGTCTGCTCTAGTGCCCCAGTCAGCCCTTCTCTCCTGACTGGGTCTCTCCACGCTTGGCCACCTCCGACTGAATTGCCCCATGCTTGACCGCATTTCGCTGTCGGACCATTTCCACTCAGTCAGAGATTGCATGTGTGTGTGTGTGTGTGCATGTGTGTGTCTGTGTGTGTCTCATGGGAAGGGCGGAGTGTAAACAGTCATCACTCGCCGACTTCCTGCCATCCATCAAAGCCTTGAGCTCCATTTGGTCCACAAGGCTTCAGTCTCCCTTTCCCACCCAAACCATTATCACAATGCAAACTCCACTGGCGAGTGTGTGTCTGTGTGTTTGTGTGTGTGTGTGTGTGTTGAGTTTTATTACACAGCAGATATGAGAGCGTCAGTGTCGTCCATTCAGCTGCAGCGACATAAAAACACTCTGTAAAACCTGCAGTGGCATTTTATCGTTTTTACACATTCTGTTTATTTGCTTGCTCAGCAGTGCTTTTGTAAATTAATTTTTCATTTATTGGCAGCGATGTACCTCCGAGTTTAGCCTACCGTTAAATAGTTCACCAAATACAAAACAAAACAAAACAAAATACTCTCCCACTTACCCTCAGTGCAATCCGCGTAAATGCTTTCTGTGCGATTTGGCAGAGTTTCCGGTCCGTCTCCAGCTCAAATCGTCAAAAACTAATAATCATCCTCTGTCGTGTTTTGTTTGAACTATTTCCTGCTGAAGAAGCAAACTGTGTCTGTCTCCCCAAATGAGTAAAAAAAATAGTGCTGGAAAAGACTCTGGAAACCTCACCAATTAATACCGAAACTGCGCCAAGGGACAAATTGCACTCGGGGTAAGTCGGAAAATATCTTTTCTTCGTTTATTTTGGAGGAAGTATTCACTTACAGAGCTACTACAATTAAAAAAATCACATTAGTCTGGGTTTCATTGGAGAATTTTTCGTGCCCCATGATGCTCTAAATGTTGTTTCAGTGGCTTGACAAGAATGAAAATCTGCGGGAAACACCCAATAATTAATAATAAGTATTGAATAATGAGTAAATGATTGGTTTTAAAGTGACCAAATATCAGTATCAGTGGTTAAACTGTGTTTCCATTATCTCTCCGACTCGCCTTTCGCTAAGAGTTTCCGTGATGACGTGGCGTCCGACCAGGCAGATGTGTGTGCTGATGACACCGCGATGGGTCAACCCGCCGTCTGTGGGTCTCGGTTCCCATATCAGTGAGCTCCTCTCTCGGTTTTAGTCAGAGGAAGCTGTGAGTCAGGGGGTCCCGGGACGCTGGGAATCCGCAGCTGTGGCGGCGGGGCGTCCCGGACGAGGAGGTTTTACTCAGCCTCATGAATCAGCTGCACGGCGGGCTGTGGACGACCTTAAGTGAGTCAACACTAATAAAGACCACAGGGAGAGAGAGAGAGAGAGAGGGAGGGAGGGGAGGAGGAATTATTATATCCCTGGTATTCAAATTAGGGATGTCGTCCTGATACTGAATTATGGCCCCCTTTTGCACAATCCACATCTGCAGTTTCATAAAAAAAAATCCTTCTCTAGCTCGTATGCTTATCCTTATCCTTTGTGATGGGCACAGATTTAATAATGGAAATCGGTATGCGATAATGGGATCACGCTGCGCTCATCATCATCATCAGGCCACTTAAAGGTGCAGCACGCGAAATCACCCCTATAATTTTATTTTTATTTATTTCTAATATTTATTTGACAGGGGCGATACATACAACATTGCCACAAAAAAGGGAAAATGTGATGTAGATAAGACGTCTAGCTTCAGCTAATTTGCAGTCTTTGTCCCTGGTCAGGCTTTTAGAATACAATGAGATATACTGAATACAGGAAAAATAAATAAATAAATAAATAAATGATGAAATGCAGTGAATAATACAGTAGATAAATAATCACAATTGCAGTTGTTTAGACCCTGACAAGGCGACAAAACACGGGATAAGCATGAAAATCGAGCCATAACTCAAATCAAGTGTCTTTGCGATGGTTTTTGTCATTTGAGTCTAAACGGTCCTCTTTTGTCAACCGACCTTTGTCAAATATTTAATGAAAAGTGTCCCATAATTTTTATATGTTGAATGTATGGGCAGGTTTTCTCATCTGACACCAGACTGACAGCAAATTTCAGCTTAATTTGAGCTGTCCGCTGCTAATATTCAGTTTAGTGTCAACATAGCATCAGTTAAATGTTTGGTTAAAAATCATGAGATAGTTGAGATAGCTCGACATGAAGTTAAGGATCTACAAACTGAATTATAGGACTGATAAGTTGAATATTAATGTTGGACAGTTCAAATAAAGTGTGACCCAAATTTCTGAAAATGTCTGGATGCGACGTCACATCGTTTACATCTGGCCAGTGATCCATGAGGAAAAAAAAAAAAAAAAAAAAACAATAATCGCATCCAGCAGCAAAATCAACTCATAAATGGAAGGTACATCTCCAGTGGCCGCTTTTTTTTTAAACGAGTGTTTAAGTATAAAGTGTTTCAGGGAGGATTTTTTCTTTAATCCATAATGGATCTATGTTACCATCCAGCTCAGTTTGCACGTGCATAATCTAAGCATGCATACGATAAATCCACTTAATGCTGTCACAGTGCACCTGCCAGGGAATAATGCATCGGTAATGGATTCTCTCATCTGAAATGAATGAGGCTCCGCGGGCTGAGCGATGCATTCGATGCATTAAGTGCAACAGAGAAGGTCAGAGCAGCGAGCCGGCCTGTCTGGTCGGTGACTCTGAGCTCTGCAGGTCCGGGGCTTCGCTCTGGAGCGTCTGCCGCTGTGTTTTATGGGCCGGTGTGCTCAGCGAGGGGCTTGACGTGTTAAAGGAGGCCTGAAAAAACCCTCCGTGCTCAGCTCCGGCCGTACAATGTAGTTGTTTTATAAGCTGTCAGGCGCTATCTTTCTCTCGGCTGCTTTCGCATTCCGTCCCTTCCTCTCCATCTGCGGGGCCCGGCGTCTCTCCGCCTATTATCAAAAGCGCTGTCAAGAGTCAGAATCACTTTATTCGCCGTGCAGAATAAATGCACGGGGATTTGTCTCGATGACACTGGCGCAGAAACATATTGACAAGTCACACGGCGATAAAAGGACGCGGTGGCACACACGGGTACGGGACAGCAGCCGCAAGGACAGGGGAGGACACGCGGCAAACAGCAGACGTAGCATTCAACATTAATGCAAAGAAGCATTTTGTCACCGTGTGCATGCAGGCGCTGCAGCCATGTGTGTGTGTGTGTCCCAAAATGCAGCTGAGCAACATCCCAGGGAAAATTTTCATGGGGAAACAAATGTTGATCTCGCAGCTTGGACTTCAAAAAATATCCATCATGGCAAATTATATGTGGTATTAAAATGTTTTTTTCCTAACACAAATGATAAGAAATCTGCCAGTGGGATGAGATAGTTCCACTTCCAAAAAGAAAAGTATAAATATGTTGAAACAAGGCAGATTATGGCAGAATAAGGCAGAAAATGACACTTGATTCAACAAAATTCTAGATTAGCACTGGAAGCAAGTGGGATTACCTCATGCCACGGGCAGATTGTTGCTCTTGCTTCCAGAAAAAAACAAGATTTCAACACTGAACATGAGGAAATGCCTTGTTATGGTGAATATTTTTGCAGCGTGTGCAAACACAGCAGCAAAATAAAAGATGAGATGGCGCCCGCGGTCGCCTGAAGCTGCTGCCTGCGTCGTTTTGTCGCCTAAATACGGTTCTGATGCCGGTTCAAAACGGTTTCCAAAGCTGTTTTCATGTGATTTTTTTTTTTTTTTTTTTTTTTTTTTTTGCTTTCCTCCCCCATGTCGCCGCATCGCATTGTGAAAAAGTTTATGTTTGGTTTAGACGCTTGAACTCGTCGCAGCCTGTCAAACGCTTGCTGGAAAACCTTGATATGATGATAGTGGAAGTGAGCAGAATGGAAATGCATAGATTCATTTCTAATGCTTGCGGAGCATCTTTATCTCTCTCTCCTTCTCCCTCCTTCTCTCTCTCTCTCTCTCTCTCTCTGTCTTTCTGAGCCTGAAGTGAGGGCTTTCAAAGTCATAATTGCTTGTGTATTATCGCCATGTTAGTAATCATCATTAAGGGATTAAACTGAGCACTCTAACCAGGAGGAGAAACAAGCAGCCAATCATCACTGGAGACTTGATTGGTTTCATAAACACTAACACACACACAAACACACACACACACACACACTCTCTCTCTCTCTCTCTCTCTCAGTTAGAAAATCACTTCCAAAGTTCTTATTGAGCTTTGTTTAATGAAGTTGTGCCAGCATTGCTAATCACCTGTATCTCTGCTCTCCGCTCCAATCCCATTGTTCATTTAAATCCCAATTAGGCTGCAGCACTTCACTTTTCTGTGGGATGCACACACACACACACACACACACACACACACACAACTCTGACGAGATATGTCAGTGTTTAGTCTGCTGCTTGACACACTTCAGTCCACCCTTGTGGGTTTGTGTGTGTGTGTGTGTGTGTGTGTGTGTAAGAGCTTACGCATACCGCACTGTGCAAAGTGGATCTCCGCCCTCCGCCAGTGTGAAGGTAAAGATTAGCAGCAGATTAATCCTCCAGCGTCCCATAATCCTTTGCTGATAGATGGCGGCAGATGTTGTGCGTGATTGCAGGCCCGCAGCGAGCATGTGCAGGACGGCGTGTCTGTTTGCTGTGTGTGTTTCAGCAGCGCCCGCGTGTAACCAGACGCATGGACAACACGGCGCGGCGCTGATGTACGGCACAGCCACGCCTACTCCAGTGTTTGATTTGAGCAGTGTTGTAATGTAATGAAGTACAAATACTTCGTTACTGTACTTAAGTAGAATTTTCACATATCTGTACTTTACTTCGTTATTTATATTTCTGACAACTTTTACTTTTACTCCACTACATTTCCGAAATAAAATGTGCACTTTTACTCCGATACATTTCTCTCAACCATCTTCGTTACTCGTTACTACAAAATAAAAGTTGAGTTGGTGACGTAATTCCTGTTTGTTATCATTTCAACCGCGGCCGCCAAGTGCGAAGAAGAAGAAGCTCCGCCACCGGACAAAGTGGGTTACCCGGCTGCTCATATATATCTGTTTTTTTCGGCAGCATCTTTGTGATTTTATGTGCATTCGTTGAAAGACATGGTGACATATTTTAGGCCATTTTCGTCGTGGTGAGTGCTGAAGGAGTCGGGCTTTAATTTGCGGTTGCCCTCGTTCGCCCTGCGTCCCATATGAAGCTGCACGTCAAACCAGACTTTACAGACAAGCCCCCAAGGTGTGTCTGAACTTCATGCCTGAAAATGCTTCATCTTCTGGCAGTCTGCCTCGGTTATGGCTTGGTGGTGGGAAGATTTGTCACGTCCTTCTCGGCGGAGTTTCTTTACCACACCGGCGAAAACACTGTTGCTGGTGGTGAATTCAGCGTCTTTTAACAGACACCAAGCAGCTCCTCCAACCACTCATCCAGGCTCAGGCCACCCAGCAAATCAAAATTCACTACAAAGTCTGACATTTTGTTGACAAAAGTCTTGAAACAAATGTGACCTAATAACGAGTAAGTTGAGCACAGAGTAGTTGGTTGCTAGGCAACGCTCTGTCCGTTTACACTGGCGCAGGGATATTTTGTGCTGCGGTCTGCCAGCGGGTTACACTGATTTTACAATGGCATGGAACGCGGCTCAGCCAATCACATTTAAGGATGGGAAGCAGCCGTTTTATAATTTCAAATAATAACTCGCGCGCATGACAGTTGTGTTGTTGTCAGTTGCCAAGTCCAGTTTGTCCTGTACCCAGGTTGCTTTTACTGTGAGGAAGCCACAATAAATTCATTATCAAAATTCTAACCGCTCACTTTGTTTAAATACTTTTACTTTTACTTCTAATACTTAAGTACAGAAAATATCAGAAAATTACTTTTGATACTTAAGTACAGCAAATGTCAGGTACTTTAAGACTTTTACTCAAGTCATATTCTTAAAGGTGACTTTAACTTCTACCAAAGTCATTTTCTGGTGAGATACTTGTACTTTTACTCAAGTATCACTTTCAAATACTTTATACAAGACTGGATTTGAGTCCTCATAACCCGTCAGCAAACACACGCTGCGCGGCTGAGCTTTGTTCAAACCTGCGGGGCTTTATTTGAAATTCTAGTGGAGATGCCGAGGTTTCCAACGATGCCAGATACGTCCAGGGAAGTGTGTGTGAAATGATGCTGCAGCCATAAAACAATGGCATCTTGGGTTTGAATATCTCACTCAGTGTAAGTGTGATGGAGCTTCAATGAACCGTTGCAGCCCGCAGATACAGAATATGTTTGTGACTTTGTGATACAATATGGGAAGAGGCTGTTATATTCCTGAAATAATCAGCCACCCCGAGAACGACATGTGAAAACAGCAATACTCAGGAGGATCCCGAGCACAGAAGCCCAACAAGCTAAACCCCTTCATAAAAGACGGTGTATTTTAAGATATATGTCGCACGCTGTGAAATCGAGAAAGCACGGGACGGAGAACAGATGAAAACAAGGATAATTAAAACGAGAAATAGAGCCGGCGCCGTGCACACTCCAAGAAATGTGATTTACCGGCTTTTATTCGGGGCTCTCTCGTGGTGTTTGCCGCTGCGTGGCGTGCGCGATTTACGACGTCGGTTTGCTCGAATCTCTGGCAGAGGCGAGCCTCTCTTGGCAAAAAGCAGCTTTGGGCGGCATACACAGGGAAAGGGGAGTTCATTCAGGATGACGCCGTTTTGTCTTTTTTTTTTCCTTTCCCCGCTTTCCTCTTCAAAGCCAAAAGAGACATTTTGTTAGATGTTTTAACTCAATTGTGAAACCCGTCCCGTCTGTGACCTTGCCGGGCACGACGCTGCTTCATTTAGAGGATTTGTGCCTCGGGGAGCAGTGAGGGGGCATTAAGTTTTACTAGGAAGCACTTTGAGTATTCCCACTGGTTCTTAGTTGATGACAGAGAGGCTAGCTTGTCTTATTGAGCTGGAAGGATCCAGGCGTCTCTCCTCGTGCCTTTAAAAAGGACTAATAAACTTAGAATTAGAGCATTTCATCTCGGTTAGAGCAGTTTCAGCAGCAGGATGATGGTGACAGGGAGGAGGTGGATGGGCGGAGGCCTGTCAGCTCCGCCGTGCGCCCGCTAAGGCTGATGAAAGCCCAGTCTGAACGCTGAATACTGTGTGTACTGTGTTTTGTGGTGTGCGAGTGTGTGTGTGCATGTTTGTGCAGCACACAGACCGTCTCTTACCTTGGGGGTACATACTGGAGACTGACTGGGCCGCTGGTATTTAGCCTGGCAAGAGCACCACTCAGTGCATTAAAGCCCGAGAGAGGGAAGAGGAGCGAGCCAGCAGGAGGATGGAGCTCTTTTGGACCGAGCCTCGATAGCTCCGCTGGCACCCTCGCATTTACAATTCATCGAATTAGAAAGGCTGAATCCAAATGTCAAGTCTTCACGGTGCGAAAAAATGTTTTTCATTCACTTGATGCGGTGAGTGTTTGGTAAAGAAATGATATGACAAATAGCGCAAACGCATTTGTGGAATTAATCGCGCCGTAGCATAAAGGAATCTTTCCATTCCCGTTTTATTTTGAAAATGAGTTTTCTGATGTACCTGGCCGATGGAAATGCGCCTCTTTTACATTTTTGCTGCAAAGGTGTGCTTAAAACTCAGCTGACAAGCAAATCATGTGGGATCCAGGGACCTCCAAGGGCCCTTAAGAGGCTTCCAGGGGTCCTCAACAAAATGAGAAATAGTTTCACAATAATATAATTAACTAAAAACTGTTATCGATTGCAATTTTATCAGTATATAATATTTGTTTTAATATTATTATTTTAATTTGCTCAGTGTCCAAGTGTGATACTTAAACCAAAATATTTTTTCATATAACCCAAGGGTAAAATTACCTCAGATGGGGGGGTGCAGCTTAATAAAAAGTCATTTTTAGGGCTCGGAGCATTAAAAAGTTCAAAAACCCGTGGCTGACATGACAGTAAACAACGTAAAGATGCACAATGCAAAGTTGCCAAGGTTCAGTTTAAGTGAAGAGTGTTCAGATTCCACAGCCATCAAACGTGGAAGAGGCATGTAATTTGATAGATGGGTCCAGATGATTCTCAGCAGCCGTGCTTCTTCCACGTTGAGTTGGGTCTGCACAGGCTTCATTTTCCTCTTTTCAATTATTTCCACTTTTAATTTAATAGCTCATCAGGATGAGTGACGGCTGAAGTGGAGCTGGATCAGCTGAAGGGGAGGAGGGAGGAACTTCTGTAATACACTTTGTACCTTGAGAGGAAAGTGCTCATTGTTGCTGTCGTGTTGAAACTCTGCAAGTCCAACTGAGGTGATTTTAAGTTTTTAGTTCAATTGAAGGATTACCCGCCGCTCTGTGGGTTCGGAAATTTTTTACTTCCTCTTAGGCTTCTGAAACCCGTCCAAAACGCCCCTCCGCAGCTCGAAAAATGCATCGTCACCAAGCTGAAAAAATGCGGCTCTTTTTCTTTGTTACTGCAAAGTTGATATTTGAGATGTGAAGCTTGAACCTGACAGCGCCGGTGCTGCAGCTTTATTCCATAATGCATTCACACCGCTGCAAACTACAAACCATGATAAATGACGTGCTTAGCCCCCACGTTTTTCTGTCAGTTGAATCTTACCGGTCCTCACTTAACTCAACCCCCGTGCAATTTTGCATACGGCGCACCTGTGAAACAGCACAACCTCTGATAAAGGATGAAGCCTCCAACCCAGATAAAGAGACATTATCGCACCTGCACGAGAATGAGTTGACTCACAAAGCGAGAGGAGAACGCCGCTGAATTTCAACGCATAATATATCTCTTCCCAAAGACACTTGGGCTTGCATTATTGAACATGCACTACTGTAGCATCAATCATGCGCATTTTCATTGAGAATGAATCTATGAAGAGAGCATAGATGAGGGTGATTACTGCAGTACCGAGGCTGGCTCTCTGGAAGTCCACAAACTTGGCTTCTTATTCACTGTCATAGATGAATAAGAGGCTTTTTTTTTTTTTTTTCTTGGCCGCTTTGAGGATTAAGTCAGGGAGTGTCATCCTGTTTTGTCGCCTGGAAAGCCCTTTGAGACGGAAAACAGTGATATTGGGCTTTAAATATTGATTGTTCGATGTATTGATAATACTTTATCGTCAGCCAGGGATGAAAATTTTTGTGCATCAACAGCAGCACCTTTTGTAACAGCACATGACAGAAAAATGCAGAATTTACATACCATTACATTCACTGAGGACAATACTTAGTGCAGATATCAAGGCGCTTCAGAGTACATTTGATCTGGGATTGCGTTCCTTATTGAACTTGGTGGTACCTGTGTATAGTCACTATAAAAAATAACAAAAAAAGAGAAAAAACATAGACACTAGAGTTGTTTGTGCATGGTCATAAGACTGTGTGTGTGTGTGTGCGTGCGTGTGTGTGTGTGTGTTTTCAATGCCGTATGCTCCGTACCTGTCAGCACTGAGGAAATGAAAAGCCTCTGCATTCCCACGACCTTACCTCAGGCTCCCGACTCCCAGCCTGAGGAACCGGGCCAGCCGGAGCAGGTGAGAGGATGGCGAGCGCGCTGAGCGGTTTCCATGGTTACGGCTCAGTTCCCGTCAGCCAGCGAGCCAGGTGTTGGTGGGTGACTCTTGGGTTACCTCATGTTCCCGTTGGCTAGGTAGGCGTCTTCTGGTTACACACTCCTCAGCTCGCTGTGCCGGATTTGGGCTTTGTTGGTCGCTGGTTGGGTCCCAAAGCCTGGAGTGGTGTGTGTGTATCAGTGTGTATGTGTGTGTGTGTGTGTCTGTCAGTTTGTGTGGGATGAACAGCAAGGTGAAGACAGTCTTGCACACAGCAGACCACAGGCAGGATTAGCGGCAGATTAAACAGAGCGGCCTGTGTCTGCTTGCTGTCTGGAGGTATAATGTGTGTGTTTGTGAATACGCCCAAACACCTGGAGGCGGCGGAGCAGAACAGAACAATAAGGTGTGTGCACGGATTCAAGCTACTTTTGTGTGTGTGTGTGTGTGTGTGTGTTTGAAGATGAGGGGCTTAAGTGAAGATGAGCTTTACGTTTTGTTTTTCCTATCTCAATGAAAAAGGGCTGAAACCGTGTGTGTTTGTACCGGGCGCAGACGGCACTTTCAAACTGATTCATTTTGGCATCCATCGTCATTAGCGGCAGGCCTACCGGTGCTAGCAGATAAATATCACCGTGGATTTCTGACCGATTAGTGCCATTCAGAGCAGCGGAGAGCAGTCACACACAGACTTCACCGGGAATGAATCCTCATTACCCTCAGCTCCACCTGAAGCGTCTCTCTCTCCACGGCAATCAGTAATCACCACCGTACCGCTCTGCTGATTCTGCCGCTTTGAGGATGTGTGTGTGTGTGTGTGTGTGTGTGCATGAGTGTGTGTCCAAAAAAGAGAAGATTCTCCATTATTGCATTATTGCAGAGAGAGATGTTCTTGTCCATTGAGAGAGCCGTAATTGCCTGTTTACAATGTGCACAGTAGGAAGGAGCGCTGAACTGCATTATTAAAGACCAGCTTTAACATCAGTCATGCTCTTTGTCTTCGAGCGTGCATGATCAGTTGTATGTGTGTGTGTGTGTGTGTGTGTGTGTGAGTGTGCAGGAGTGTTTGTTTCTTCAGGGTGTACAGGCATCCCTTCCCTCTCTATCCTCCCTCAGCGTTTGAAGGTCATGGCTGTCTGTTGTGGCTCGTTACACTAACAAGCACTCAGCTCGTTCCCCAGGGCTCCATCAATGGATCTGTTTTGGGCCAAGAAAGGGATTACAGTCCACAGACAGGAATTGGGAATATCTGCGGCTGGCTAGCACCTGATTAATCTTTAACCAGGAAAAAAAAACAACAACAACAACCAAAAAACAGCAACTTACAGGATAATGTGAATTCGCTTCTTTGATGTGGTTTTGACAAGACAGATATGAAAAAGATAAGATGAGCTTTATAGATTTTTGAATGACCACTGCAGCAGCAAAAAATGGATAAAAACCTAAATTACACATAAAAATATTGTAAACAACACTCTCATGATGCTAATATTGAGTAAGTATTAGTTAAAAAGCACATTTACAGATGTTTGTAAGCGTACTGATTCTATAATTACAGTGCAAGTGCATGTGTGCAGGATGAGCAAATTGCCACATTACCTGGTTTACACAGCACATGTGCAAATGTGCATTCCTAAATGTGCATTATTGGCTATCCACATCGGAAGAAACATTTGTAGGAAAATGTGTGCAGAAGCTCAAATGTTTCACAGTAGGTATTCACATTATCTGGTTTCCTTATGGAGGTATTACATGTGTGTAAAGGCACATATGTGAATAGGTTTTTGTTCACATTATCAGATTTACTGATTGAAGTAACATACAGAGAACTGTGGCCAGAGGTGTACATGTGCATAATTTGTTATTCCCACCATTTCACTTACTGGTCATTTAAACTCTCCAGGCATGCAAATGTGCATCATTTGTGATTCACATTATCAGGCTTGCTGATAAGAAGTCCATTATTCACATCATTTGCTTTAGTATCATATGAACCAATCCTCAGGCAACATGTATTTATTTGTTTAGAAACCCATTAGTTCAGATAAACTATTCTTCTTGAGAAAGTTACATATTAATAATGTAAATGTGTATTAGGTGGGATTCACATTGTCTAATTTACTGATAAGAAGTGACATAAGTACAAAAAATAGATCCCAAAGAAGAAATCTTTGACATTTGTTCTCCACTTTTTATTTGTTTATTGATGGAAGTAACAGGTGTCTTGAAGTGTAAAATGTGCATAATTTGTAGTTCACATTATTTGGTTTACTGGCCAATGTGGCATATAAACCAAAATATCGCAAGGCATTCACATGTGCATCAGTTGTTATTCATTTTGTCAGGTTTAAGATGGAAATGATAGGAGTAGAGAAATATGTACCAAAGTGCAAATGTGTATCATTTGTCATTCATTCTTGTGGGTTTACTGATGAAAGTAATGTATATGTATAGAAGTCAAATGTGCATAATTTGTTCTTCACATTACCCACTTTACTGATAGGAGAAACATGTGTGGGCTCAATGTGGGGCTAACGCGAGGAACGAACTCTCATTAAGTCTTTGGCTTTCTCGTTAGCGGTTCATTTTCTTCCCTGCCGATCCTGCTCCGTCCTTCAGCGCCGCTCCGTCCCGAGTAATTGGAGAGAGTGTGTTGGCGGGGGCGGAGTGTTGTGCTGGCTGCTCCCACTGAGCCACTGCCAGCAGCTACTGCTCTGTATCGAGTTGTGTAAAGAGCTGAGATCCAGCCAAACAAACTCTGAACTGTGGCTGTGCCCTTGGCATAAAGTTAGCGCTCTCATTGGTTTTCCTTGTAGCTTTACACCCCCCCACTCTCTCTGCAGTTGGTTGTTTAAAGCGATGGTTCCCAAAGTGGGATCCTCACGGAGGCTCTTGGGGGTCAAAGACAGAACTGAATTTCACTTGTTCATCATTCACAACATCGCAAAATGAAAGGCGTATTGGAGCGACTGTTTTGATCAGAGCTCTTGTTTTGTCCTTCATCTTTGGACTGACAGTAGAGACAGAAAACAAAAATCTCTGGAGTCTGGAGTCTTGGCGACAAAACGTTATCAAAAAGTTGGTCTGTGATCAATAGTGCACCTATTATAGCTGAGACTAATGAATGGTTCCCTTGTTGATTAATCAATTGATCGTTTTTTGATTAATCAATTAATCATTTGTCTTTACTGTCAAAAATAATGACAAATAGTCATCAGAGGTCAGCGGAGCCCAAAGTAATGTCTTTATGCTGATATGAATGGAGAAAAGTAAGCAAATCTTCGTATCTTAGCATTTTAGTCAGCAAATGTTGATTACTTGATAAATGACTAAAGCAAATCATTGATTATCAGAATTACACTTGCTAAATTCTCTGTCGATGGACTGATTGATTAATCGAGAAACTTTCAAAACAGTGTTTTTCACATGAAAGAGTTTAGTAAGTAACTCTTGACCTAAACTGTTCCGCCTACGCTAGTTTCTCATCTGTTGCTCTTCTCTCGATTGAGTTGGTGTTTGAAAATGCTGGGGGCTCATAACATGTACAGCACTTCGGTCAACTGCAAATGTGCTTTATAAATAAATTTGAGTTTAACAGTTTTCTCTCTTGTTTTTTTTTGCAGTCATGCGGAGGAACCCCTTTGTGGTGGACGGCTGCTGCAGGAAAGGCTCCCGCAACGCCCTGCAGGAGCTCTACAACCCCACACAGGTACGAGGTCAACACACCACCCGGGCGTGGGCGATACGGCAAAAACATCATATCATGATTTTTTTTTTCTGGCAGGATCACAATACACAATATCACAGTTGTTTTTCATGTTGATATTTTGTCCGTTATTGATCAGTACAACCAAACCAATTTCCCGATTTAACAAAAATATAGCCACACTAGGAGACAAAAGAATAGTAGGGACTATATTTTATTTTGTTTCATACTAAAACACAGTCTAGCTGATGAGGTGCAAGGCCTTCACCATGTTAGACCCACTGCCTTTCATGTAGGTCATGTTCTCCACCCTGAAAAACTGCACTCTGGGATGGTGGTGTTCAAAAATTTTTTGTGGTAACTCTTAATGCAGATCAAATATTTTTTGATCTGCATCAAAAAATAAAAATATTTTTTAAGACCCTCATTTTACAGTTTTATGGGAATCCTATCCCTGGCCAGGTAACATGTCACTACATCGGCTACCTCTTTCGGAGTACACCCTCTCCAATGCCTTTTTTTTTGAAGCTGTTTGTTTTGGCCTTGTGTCCTCTGGCTGTGTAAGTCACATGAGATCCTCCTCCTGCTTCACTTTGCATGCTCTTTGGGCTAGCTTTCTTTCGAGGCGGTTTCAAAAGGTTTGTTGTATTGCCTCCCGACACGTTAACCGTGTCTGCAAACCGCAAATAACTGTAATTTGCACCATGTCGATCTTGGAAAATCCACACCAGTCCCATATTACCGATGCTGAATTTATTTTAGGAACCATTTCTTCTTCATTGTCAAACATGCTGCTGTGTTTCCAAGTAAAAAGGGAGGGAAAGAAATCTAAGGCTCTACCTACTGTTTGCTATTACTGGTTTATTGGCGTGTCAGTCGGGTAAAGTGCAAAACGGACCGGTGAATAGCGTGATTTGAGGTTTGACTGACTTTGAATGCGTGTTGGAGCAGCATCAGGACAGCTGAGGAATGTGCACTGTCACTGTAGCATGGGACTCAGATTGTATCTTTATTCGTTCACGATCTGATACCGTCATATCACACACCCCAACCACTTTCTCTTTCTTTCGCTCTCTCTCTCTCCCCTCCTTCACCTTGCTCTATCTGTATTATCTCGTCCTCCCGACAGTTGAAGGTCCGACCCAACCTTGACCTCGCTTGATTTCTCATTTTCCCCCTTCCCCTTCCCTTGAAGTGGATGCGTGTCCGCCCCGTTTTTAGCCTCCCTATTTCTAAATCTAGAATACCGCTCCATCTCCATTGGCTGTGACATGTGCGTCTGCGCCTGGATGACAGTAACCCGACCACCGAACTTCCCATTCCACACCCACCGGCACATTCAACTCCAGAGGACGGCATTAGCATAATTGCAGTCCATCCTCTGTCCGGCAGTCGGGGAGCGTTACAGCCCCGGGGCGATAAAGGCATCATCAGTCTCTCGGGAAGGAGGACAGAGAATAATGGACACAAAGGACAAGGGTTTTTATTTAAGTCCACCTACTTACCTTTTCTCAAGGAGAGTGGAGAAACACACACAAAAACAGTCGAGATAAAGCATTCAGCATTCGGCGGCGGCAGAGCTCTTCACTTGTCTCCATGGAAAGCAGGTCTGTTATTGCGCTGTCAGTATCCGTTCCAGACGCTGAAGCCTCATTTCATTCACCACTGGAATTTCGCCATTTAGATATGGAGACTTTCATCCCAAAACAAGATACCCGCCATCTGAAAACATGACACCCTCTATAACGAAGTGATTGCTACCGTGAAGGAAAAGCATATGATGTGTTTCTATTTTTATGGCGTTTCTGCTGCGTTGGGCAGTTTAGAGAGAAGAGAGACAGGAAGGGACAGGAAGGATGGGAGAGAACAGGGAGACCGGCACGCAACAAAGGTCAAACACAGGAAGTTGTGGTCAAAAGGTACGCGCCGCTGCCAGCTGGGACACGGCGGCATGGACGCTTGTTTTTGCCTTTTTCATCATTTCGGTTTTCTGTGGAGGAAAGCATCACACACCGGCTGGGCTGGTAAACAACATCGACCTGTGTGCAGTCTCCTGCCGTCACCTTGAACGATTTCTGGGTGTTGAAATTTTTACTTTTTCAAGCTGTGGAACTGCTCACCGTTGTGCAAAAACTGCCTTAGAAGTCGCATCCACACTGTTGTTCACAAAGTAAGCTGTGGTTTTGAAGGTGGAATACTGGCAAATGCATTTCAGATTCAGCCCCAGTCCACCGCTTAAACTGATGTGCTGCCTTTGGGAATAAGCCGGGAAAGGTCATGAAAGCTCATGCACACCTGAAGAAAGACTCACTGACGTACACTCCTGATCGAAATCTTCAGAACACAATCAGGAGGTCATGACAGTGTGGATACCTGACAGAGAATGACACTGAATCCACATTTTTGCCAAGATTTGGGCTTTTAAAGGCAGTGGTGTTAAACTTTTGATCAGCTGATGAACAGCCTATTTCAGTTTGATGGTTGTTTGCAATAAATTGCTTACTCAAATTTTTTTTTTTTGTCTCACTCCCATTTCTTCTTTTTGCATTCTGAAGCTCTACTTAGAACCTTCTTAAGATCCAACAGTGCAAAATGTAAATTCTTGCAATTTCTCAACTGGTCTTAAGATCTTGATCAGGAGTGTACATGGTTAAATTAGATAACGTAAGATGAAATGATGATGCACAAAACATCGAGATATTTTCTGTTTTATTGTAATGGTGCATAAAACAGTGGCATTTTGGGTTTGAATACCGTATTTCCCCAATTAATCGCCCGGGCGTTTAATACGCAAAATCAACTTGGACCCCAGGCGTTTAAAAGAACCAGGCGGCTATTTGCTGCAGGCCTTTATTTATTTTTGCACAGACCTGCACCAGGCCATTAATGTGATGACAGTTACTGTCCAACATATTTACAGTCGGTCGATTTAAGATTATGGTACACCCTTTTTTTCTAACGTTAGCTAGCGCTCTTATTTTGACAGATAATGGAAGTGCGACAGTTATCGTGCGACTAACTGTTTACTTCTGCAAAAATAAGGTGAATAACCTTATTTTGGGTTACCTCAATATAATGCAAATAATCGCCCCGGCGGTTATTCAGGTGGGCGTTTAATACGCAAAATGGGTGCAGACCCCAGGCGTTTATAAGAACCAGGCGGCTATTTGCGGCCGGGCGATTAATTGGTGAAATACGGTATTTCACTCAATGGAAGTGTAATGTAGCTTGAATGAAGCACTGCAGCCACAGGTACAGAATACATGTGAATCATTGTCTTACAATATGGAAAAATTGTGTATTCCAGCACTGAAGTGACTTAAAAAGGTGGAATTTAAGGGGAAGTGAGAGTTCAACAGGTTAATGACACGCTCTGCCCTTTGTTGTATGTATATTTATCTATGTGTTGATTGTATCGTAGACCAAAATCGATCATTACATCAGACGGAGCAAGCCAAGACAGAGTTGTTTCATCTCGAAATCTTTTTGGAAGGAAAGCCTCGGTGTGTTTTTCTCCGAAGCTGAAAAAGAATAGCCTGCCTTCCCCGGGTGAGGCTGTGATAGCAGGGCGGCTGTCTTTGAGCACAGTCTATCAGCGGTTTGGCACCGTCGCTCAGGAGACCAGCGCGACAGGAGAACACTGCTGGAGGTGATGCTATCACAGTGATGGATAGAAGAGCTTCTCCTCCTCCTCTGTTCTCTCATCACTCTCCTCCTCACTATATATCACTTACCGCCTGCCCGCCTCTTTCTCCACCACCAGCCCGGCCCCCCCCTTCCCTCTCCTCCCACCTCTGACTGCCCTTTCTCTCTCGCGCTCTCTTTCTCTATCTGACTTTCTCACGTTCCCATTTATCACCGCGCACATATATTTAAAGTGTGCAGGGAGGTTTAAATGGTGCCGGACGGTTAAGTTTAGACCAGGTGCGAGCCGACTCGCCGTACATTCATTTTCCATGGAGGATTTTTCCACACGTTCTCACTCATGTTAAGTCCCATTGATATATTTCTGTGTGCAGAGGCGGGGGGGTGTTGGTGTTACTGCAGCCAGTGTAAACTCCAGCAGGGTGCCTGGGGTTAGTGGCTAGGAGGGATCTGCCTCTCTCTCTGTGTGTGTGTGTGTGTGTGTGTGTGTTTGTGTGCTTGTGTGTTTGCGTACTTTGTGTGTTCTTGTACTTTTATCCATGTGAGCACAGGTTTAGTTTGAGCTGCAGACCTTCGCAGTGAGGACACGACTGCCAGCCTCACCTTAACCCTACCCCAAATATTTAATTAATGAAACACTTCAGAGTGAAATCGGCAGGAGTGTTCACTGCGTCTGACTTACCCGGAGCCCCTGCAGTAACCTTGACGTCTTTTCTTGGAACTGGCAGAAAAATAAAAGGAATAGATCTCATTTTGTCTTTTTTATTCCTCTCATTTTCTCTCAGTGAAGTGAATTAACAATGATAGGGTTTCTCTTCGGAAAAAAATCGAAGCCCTCAGCTCGTTAAAGGCAATTCGTAAAGACTTTTTGATATCTAATTGTTGAAATGTGTGACTCCACAGGCCATACAGCAGCAGTCATTATCAGCCACTGATTATCAAGAGTTTAAAGCTGAAAAAAAAACACTGTTTTGACTGTTTGAACTTAACTGATAAAATGGAGGAATAAACATACAATCTATGAGCAACTTTGGCTGTCAGATGAGTCTAAACGGCCCCCCTTTTCACAATTTCAGTTTTTGTAGCTTCCAATCAAGTTTTGATTAAAAAAAAAAAAAAAGATTCTAAATGGTCCTCACTTAAAATGTCCCTTAAGCAGTTTTGATTATTGCAGCTTTAATCATCAATTCTTGTCAGTTAACAAATACGTTAACCAGTGGCTTGCTGTTCCTCTGAAGGCTTTAGTATGTAAATAAGCAAACTTTATTACCTATTGTCTGTTATTTCTGTAAAACGTGGACACCCAATAAGATACTGCATATAAGGAAATAAGTATAGGCTATGAATCTAGTCACTGGAAGGTTCACACAAACATACAGGCAGCAGTGTTGGGATTTTTTATAAAACGTTCATATGTTGAATAAAACTTTCATTCTGCTGCTTTGCATCTTGTCGCCGTGCAGGAACATTTTGTTTTGGCAGATTTCCAGACAATAAATTTGCAACAGGTTTGTAACAGGAGCGTCTCGGCGTCTAGACAGGCTCTGTTGGCATGTTGTTTTTGATTGGTTCTCTTGTTTGAATTTGCATCGCCCCCCGTCGGCCAATCAAATCAAAGCGTGTTGCCCCAAGCCGCCGGCCTGCCAAACCTGAGACCAGCCGACCACGTCCAGGCTGTTTGTTGTGTGTGATTCGTTTTGGCGGTTGTGTTTAAAAATCAAAACATTCGGATCTTAATTCCAGTTTTCCTGAAGAACTTCTAATAAACATCTGACAGTCAGTGTTGAGCTCTGTGGTGAGGCTCACATCACCTGGTTTAAACCAATGTGGAAAAGATTTGTCAGAAAAGTAATCAAATGTAATAAGTTACATTACTTTGATGAAGTAATTGAAATAGTTACATGACTTACTACAGTTTTAACAGGGTAACTACTAATCTGCATTTTAAAAGTGAGCTTCCCACCACTGGCAGGCAGAAGGTGTGTGTTGGTTTAGAGAGGATGCAGCCGTTCTCCAGCACAATAAGGCTACAACTTCTCAGCAGCCTAGTCCTCCAATCCCGGCGCTCCTTGCCGGTCATGTGACTAGCAGCGGGCTGTAGGGACGCCGGGGTCAACACGGCGTCTTTGAGGCCTGGAATTCCTCGGCGAGATCCTCTCCCTGTCGTTTGAATTAGATTTGTGTGAGGCTGAGCTCGGCGTCCCGCGGGCCTGCTCCGGCTTCATTAACCAGAATCAGAATTAGAGTCGGATGATTTGCCAAGTGTGATAAACGCACCGGCAGATTGGTCTGATTTGGCCACACAGGTGGTCAGACATGATCCAAATACAGGAAGAGAGCCCGGTCGCCCTCACGCTCCTGTGCAGTAATAACCTCCCCTCCTTATGGAGATGATTTTTCGCCTGTTAGTGAATACGCACGAGTGGAGGCCGTCATTTCCGAGCCGGAGCCTGGTTCGCAGTTAAATGCTGATGCAGAGATAGGAAGTGGGACCGGCCAAAGGGATTTTTCTGCATTCATGCAGATTTCTCCTGCACAGCCCCATGGTGGGTGCATACCGGCGATGAATGACTCAAGGCTATTGTGAGCAGTAATGGAGTGTCACTGGAGTGGAAGAATGCTATTCCTGTGTGTGTGTGTGTGTGTGTGTGCGTGTGTGTGTGTGCATGTTCTTATATCTCTATGGTTGTCAGGACCAAATGTCCTCACGAGGATAAAAAAAAAAGGAAGAAAAAAAAATCCTCCCAAGTAAGGACATTTTGCTGACCCTCACTTCTTTAAAGGAATACTTCACCCAAATCCAATTTATTTTGTATTATAGTCACTTTAAAATTCATACGTTCATACCAAATGTGTCCCGCGTTCATCGCTGCAAGAGGTTTTTGGGTCCACTTGTTGATGTAAGTGGCCGAACTGGAGCTAGCTGCTTATTTCAGGTGCATGCCAGGAATGAATGTCAAGCGCCGCCTCTGTTTCTGGTTTGAGTGCGAAACACACTTGGTATTAATGCGTGAATTTTACATGATTATAACAGAGCGCAGGAGAAATTTCAATGAATGTCGGTGCTGGTCATGTATTCTGGGTATTCTGCACACACAAAAACAAGACAGATATGATCACAGTTACTGACACACAGTAAAAACAGGACTAGGTTTAAATCAGACTGAGCATGTAGTGTTATGGTTGGGGTTGGATGTCAGAAAATTAATGTGTGGTGTCAATTAACTCCCTCGTAAGTATAGTAATACAAATGTGTGTGTGTGTGTATGTGTGTGTAAGCAGTTAAAACTGTCTAGATTGTCATATTAGCTTCAGGTTTTCAGCCAAACCTATAATCCCTCCGTTGAAGGGGTGTGTGCATGTGTGTGTGTGCTTATCTATTTATGTGTGTGTGTGTGTGTTCAATTTCTTCTCACGCTCGCCTTCTCGCCCACCACCCTCCCCGGCGTCAGCATCCTGGGCAAGATTATGCAGGAAGAGAACAGGGCAGACTGGCACGGACTTGACAGAAGCGTCACACCTTTCACCTGCAGCGAAAAAACGGCAAAAAGAAAGAAAGGAGGAAAGGAAAAAAAAAAGGAAAAGCTGCCTGTGTGCTGTTCAGAAGTAAAAACCAACAGAGCAGAGCAGAGCCATACGCTGTGTGGATGGATTAAAGCTGTGTGTGTGTGTGTGTGTGTGTGTGTGTGTGTGTGTGTGTGTGTGGGAAGTTGGATAAGTCATTTACCACTTAAAGACAAAGGGATTTAGGAAGGGAAGCTTTGCTCTCTCTGTATCTTTCTCTCTGTTTATCTCTCTGAAGAAAAGGAGGCGGAGGAGAGGGAGAGACACACACAAAGGGATTTAGCAAGAGGAGCTCTCTCTCTCTCTCTCTCTTTCACTCTCTGAGAAGATAAACTGCGTCGGGAGAAATGAGAGCAGAGCGCATGTGTGTAAACTCCCTCTTCTCCTCTGACGGTGAAAGCGGTAATCCGCCAGATCCTTGTTTTATTTTGGTGACATCTTTGATGCTAAGCTGTCACCGCGGCGCTGTTTATGCACGGCGCTTCCCAGGGTTCACCTGTCAATCAAAGCGTGTGGGCGGCGCTGTGATGTCTTCCTCCTCGGATTGTCTTGAAGACGCAGTTTGACTTTCTGGAGGTGGTGCTCTTTTATTTTGCCTGCTCAGCCATGGTGGATATCAGTAATCAGTTAATAACCGCACCCACCTGTCGTATTATGAGAGCCAATCTGCTCCTCCTGACCTGCTAAAATATGCATCAATTACCCGCCTGAACCGACCCGCAAACCTCTAAATTTAGCCAATTTGATGGAGCTCACCTGCCTTATGGCCTCACAGCTAAAGCAGATAATGTCGTCTGTGTTGGTTTCATCGGACAAGACAACCCAGCCGACCCGCTCCCACACCGGCTCTGTTTAACCTTAGCATCGGCTGTTTCCATCTTTTCTCTGGTTAAGTCGGCCATATCGGCCATATAGGAACTCAAGGGGTAGGATCATATAAGTTTTTTAACTTCTTCCTACTCCCTTTTGAACATGTGCTGGCCATCTAGGAAATAACAAATGAATGAATGAATGAATGAATGAGTTTATTTGTCATTGCACAACAAGTTACAATGAAAATGAGGATTGCTACTTCAGCACAATGTATAAAAATTAATAAATAAAATAAATAAATAGTTTAAAAAAAAAAAAAGGCAGTATAAAACAACACAGTGATAACAGCAGCAACAACAGGGACAGTTAAAGGTGCATCAGTATCTGAATTTGAATTTTGAATTTATTTATTTTGTACTTTTTCTTCTGTTGCCTTGTTGTTGCATTGTCTGTTGTCCTCTATACAACATGTTCAAAATAAATAAAATAAACTAAAAAAAAAAAAAAAATATCATCAGTGGTAGCCTCTTCTCTCTGACTAAAAAAAAGAGATTTGGCGATGTAAACAGACGCAAAGTATACCACTTAGGGAAAAAGGCTTGCAGGTGAATCATCAGCACTTTAAACGAAAAGATATGCATTGACCAAAACCATCATCGCAAATTGATGATAAAGCTGCGTGTGTGTGTGTGTGTGTTTCAGAGAGAGAGAGAGTAACAGAGAGGAAGAGATGGTGGACTAGTAATGCACCATCTAATGCCTATTGCCTATTGCAGGCAATGTGTCTTTAAGTTATTTATAACTTACTCAGAGTGCTATTTTCGTGAGTCGTGGTATTTTCTAGTGAGCTTACCCGAACCCGCCCATCTCTAGTGGCTATGAATGAACGTAAAACACATCATTTCCTGTGCAGCAGGACAGAAGCACAACACAGAGGATCTGTCTCATTTGCTGAAAAACGTCCGATCACCTCTGTCCCGAAAACACGAAACTGGGCTTAACATCCCCTACTTACAAATTCCAACACGTACAAGCACAGACCTTGTGTATTTACATTTAATAAACTTATGCAACTTTATTTCCAAATAAATAATTCTTCGTTATCTTCCATTTAATGCCAAACAGGTTCACACAGTGATGATCAAGACTATCATTTATCAATAAAAGTCCCTGTATTTTGCATTATTGCAGATATTGCAAAGCCGCTGCATCTCTGTGGTGACGTTCCCGCGTTGGAGCACAGCTGACCTTTCACCTCACTGTGCAAGTGTATAATTTAAATGACAGCATCGCTAATTACCTTGCCGGACAGTTCTATGACTTCGGAAGGGTTTTCTTTTTCCTCCTGTTTTTTCTTTGCATGGAAGTTAATTTTTCAAGCAAACCATTCCGAGCAAAAAAGTCGGGTACTACACCTTTAATTCCAAACTTGCCTTTAACTGACATGTCAGTTAAATTCGATGTCAGGGTTTTCAACTTGCTGCATGGTCTTACGGGATATTCAACGCTGCAAAGGAGCCACTTGATGTTTCCCTCAGATTTTGCCAAACCAAGTGACCTGACTGGGACGTGTCCTGCGCCTCCTGCTGTAATTAGACAGACCTAAGTGGCCGTATTTCATAACTAGGAAGCTTCCTTGCAAATGAGACTGCAAATGAGTGTTTATAACTGCAGATGTAAAAGCTTTAATGAACTGGCTGTAGTCTGAATCACCATTGTCAGCTGGTGATCGAGAATGGCCATTTATCGATAGAAAAATGTCATTTTCTACGGACCCAACAGGAGAAAATCCACTGAAAATCCGTTTAGGGCCACCAGCATGCAAAACTGACAGTGACGCTTTAAGAAACTGAGCACCGAGAGAGAAAAGAGAGAGTGCGGCCCTTATGTGTGAGAAGACAAACCCCTTCATTTCTAAATTTTTCTTCTTCTCTGCCTTCTGCTTCGTCTTCGACTCTCTTTTCGTCTCTCTGGGGGGCGAGAGACGCCACGCAGAGAGAAGAGAGTAAAAACGCCTGTGTGAGAAGACAGAAACTTTGAAGGCTTTGAGGGAAAGAGGGAGCAGTTTGTCATTATCTTGTCTATGGTGCTATAATTATACCCCCTTTTTTCTCTTTGACACACACACACACTCACACACACACACACATGCCTGCATGCACATAAAATCAGAGGCACATTGATCTTTACACAGAGTTGTAGTACAAATACATGCAACAGACAGATATACTGATACACACAAGTGTAAACACACAGGACTTGAAATGCATAGCAATTCAAGTGCACTCACACAAACACACACACACACACACACACACACACAGGCATACTGGTCTTAACATGTACGTACACACACATAGTGTAATAGTAGAACACACATCCACTTAAACAGAGTCACCAGTGTTCACACATACAGTACACACACACTGTACACACCCACCCACCTTCCTACCTACACACACACACACACACACACACATTGCCCACTAATGTGAGTGTGAGAGCCACATTGTAGATGGCTCTTCACCTGTCATGTTTTTCACGGCGTTCCTAAAATTAACGGTGGACGGTGAATGGAAAAGCGCTGTAGGCGTCCCGGGCAGGACGGCCGCCTCTCCCAGGGGACGCTCGGCCCTCCGGCGCTCCGGTTTCAGATTTACAGTTACCGTGGGAGAGATGGTCTTACAGAGGTGTCAGGTGTCCCCGAGATCTCCCCTGAAGTAGGCTTTGCAGAGTTCACCGACCTCGGGCTGTGTGCTGTTTAAATGGGTTTCACATCAGAGCCGGCGTGAAGAACCAAACAGGAGGCGGAGGTTCGAGCCGTGGCCCTCCGAGCTGCAGCTGACGTGTCCTCGAGCGAGAGGCTGAATCAGCTTCAGGAGAGCAGACTGGTTCTGGTTTTAGCCGTAAAAAAAAAAAAAAAAAAAAAAAACACAACTCTGACTCACAGAACATGGTGGAGTTAAACCCAGCGTTTTCAGATGTACGATAATTTCACCATTTGACAGGGAAAAAAAGGCAGAAATTAGCTTTATGTCCTGACTGCTGCTTCAGGATCAGTTTTTCTTTGTAACAGTCACAAATAGTGTTAGAGAAATCTGATCCCAGATTAGATAGATAGATAGATAGATAGATAGATAGATACTTTATTCATCCCCTCAGGGAAATTCTCTGTATCCCATAGCTCATAATACACATAATACATATAGCATAAAAGTACATACACCATAAAGGACAAAAAGTACATACAGCCATTCAATCAATCAATAAAGAACATAAATGTGAGCCTAAAAAATGTTTAAAGTGCATAAATAGAATAAAAGAGTCCAATTAAAGTGCATAAATAGAATAAAAGAGTCCAAACTGAGTTATAATAAAGGAGCTAAAAGTGTTTAGCGGGAAACACGTCCAGCCAGTCATTTATGACATGCGTACGTCCATAGGAGTGAAAACATGCGGTGAGCAAATTAAGTGTTTTCTCCTCCTGTTTGCCTGTTCTAATCAGTGTGTGTGTATGTGTGTGTATGTGTGTGTGTGTGTGTGAGTGGGTGGTGCACAAGATTGTCTCTCACAAAAAGTTCATTTTTGGCAGGGAAATTACACATTTCCGCCTGGTTTCTCTTCCTTTGGTCTCGTACACTAATTTTCCCTCAAAATGCCATCATTTTAATCCTCTGGCACAATAGTTTAATAATTCCCATCTGGCGACGCTGGTTAAACCTCACAGGTTGGAGCCAAACAAAGTCCTCCACAGTGCAGCGCTGCATTCATCTCAGCTTCACAACCTGTGCGTTTTCCACCTGCAACACTTCATGGTGTCAGCTTGGAGGAAATGCCAACATAAAGAAAAAAACTGCATTTTCCACCGACAAAAATACCAAAATAAATGCATTCATCTTGATTCAGTTCTTACTGTAAACAAAAAAAGACAGTTTTCCCAACATTTTGGGTGCTCCGAGTGAAAATTTGAACTGAAATTGTAGAAACCAGAGCTCTGAAATGATAGCTGAATTTCCAACTTGTGATTCAAAGGTGACCAATCGTTAATTATCTCTCAAGTCGGCGCTCGTTTGCATGGAATCCTGAGCGGAAGTGAACGCGGCAAAATTCAGCTAACTGGAAAACTAAAAGGAACCAAAAGGAAATAAAAATATAAAAAGCTGTAAGTTAGGTTTTCCATTCCTGACTACCCTGACTATCTTACCTAGATAGCCACAGCCTGGTGTTTGCTATTCAGCCTTTCCGTGGCCCTTTGGCTTCTCCCATTTGAGATTTGGCTCCAACTGGGAGATTATTTCTAAGTCTAAGAAAAGTTTACGCTAAAACTCAAATCTGTTTTGTAGCTGAATGTGACCTTTCACCGCCATCCCAGTGGATGGCGGTGATCAAAGAGAGAATTACCCTCATGTCAGCGGATTCAATCACATGCCATCAACCTAAAGATGATTTTGCTTATTAGAGGGGTTTTACCAGCCGTTTGTGTACCTTTGACCTTTGATTTTCCTGCCAAAAAACAGCAAATATTCAGTGTAAACTCCATAATTGTATTCTCATCCGGGTGAAAACGCCTCTACAACAGCAGTTGGACACTAAAACTCTCGGCCTAATGAAATTCTTCGTGCGGTTAACAGCTCCGCGAGGCAAGGTGAGGCGGGCTTTACTGCAGGTTTTACAGACTGCCAACCCTGAAGTAGGTTAGGAATAAAATCATATCTTCCCTTCCATCAAATGAGTGACTGACCAGTTTTTATTACAAGGCCAGCATCAACCGGATATTTCAGCTAACCTGATTGATCATATGTGTATGTAGTTTTAAATTATGCTTTTTGTAAATGGATTTCTTCGGATAAAGGGGCAGAGTAAATAAGATTATTCTTCTTTGTGCTCCCTTTCATTCAAAGTCTGGGAACGTTTGTATTTCCATTAAATTGTTCTTTTCTTTTATGAATGAATGAAATAAAGAATAAATAAATAAATAAATAAATGCACTGGTGCCCATTTCACCAAATATGTGCTATCTGGTGAAATGACTGATTGGAGCAACAAGCTGCCGATGGGGGTTCGCAGCGCCTCGTGTCATTATAGTTAGCGCTAATTGGTCCTGAAAGTGGATTAAAAATTTCGCTACGGGGATCAATAGAGTATCACATTACCATGCGTATGGGTGTGCGTGGGCGTGTTTGTGTGCCCATGTTGGACCTGGCAGGAAGACACGCTGTTTTTCGCCCCTGGCATACACACTGCGTCCATTCACTACCTCCCTGCAGCGGCCTTACGTAACACACACACACACACACACACACACACACACCATGTTGAGATGTGGGGGGGGAATCGTCCCTCCCAATAATAGCATGCCACTCGTGTAAAAAAAATAAATAAAACCTACATCCTTGTGCCTGCGTTGGTTAAAACTCCATTTAAAGGAGCAGTTCGCCCCAAAAATACACTTTTCACTTCAATCAGTGTATCTGCATATCTGTTTCTTTGGCAGGAAGTAGTTCCCAATGAAAATCTTTGCCTCCGAGGGCCTGTGGATGATGCAAAGTATCAGCGCCACTGTTTGTGGAAATTTTTTCACCGTTTGAGCTGCACGAAATGAATCTCCATGCACCTTCGTTACATTGAGGTGAAGGGAGACTGGAAACCTCACCAAATCGCACAGAAACCATCTTGTACTGCACGATGGGAAAGTGAAGTGCATCTATTTTGGTTGAACTGTTCCTTTAAATTTGTTTGCTTCTCAAACATACAGCGAGTTAGCTCCCATACTTCCATCTCAGCATTTCCCCCCTCCACTATTTAACAGGGTCATCTATTTACAGCTCCAAAATAATACATATTTATCACATTTCTCCGAACAGCTCGTACAGCCAAATGATGCATTATGGGTCCAAATTTCAATATTGACCTCATTAGCTGCTATTTTTTCATGTAAATAAGTGCCGTCGATGTGCCTCTGAGCAACACACCTCACCCTTCCAACCTCGGCACGTGGAGCCGCTCAGTAGCCGACAGTGCAGGACTGTGGTTTCACCGGGCGGTTTCCAGGTATGAATATGAAGCAGGGCGTTACAGAAAGAGCGTGTGTTCTCAGTCAGCGTTCCCCAATAAGTTAAAAAAAGGTTTAAAAAACACACTTCCTCGAGTCGGTGCAGGTGGTCAGCGGCCGGCGTGTCCGAGGGCCGAGTCTCCCTCTGCTGGGCCGCCTAATAAATGACATTATGGAAAGTTAATGGGCCGCCGGCCTCGGTGGAAAAGATGAGTCCGCCTCATAAAGTGTCAGCATTGTCAGGGTTTTACAGTGTGTGCCATGGAGCCTCGCCTTGTTGGCTTTTACAGAGACACAGGTGAAGCATGGCACATTAGTTGGAAATCAGGTGTGTGTGTTGGAGTGTGTGTGTGTGTGTTTGGTACAGTAGTGGTACACTGGCAGCTTTATGCCTGCCTGGACTGTGAATGCCAGTCTCTGTAAGCAGAGAGGGTCAGAGAGACAGACTGCCCTTAGTACTCTAAGGTGTGTGTGTGTGTGTGTGTGTGTGAGGGAGAGAGAGAGAGAGAGAGTGTTAGTGTGTGTGTACCTCAGACAGAGAGAGAGAACTGTGCATTTATGATCCCTATTGATCTTTGCTGAAATTACTTTACAGTTGCTCACCATAAGCGAGCAGAGGCAGGAGCCGGCGTGCAAACATGAGACAACCAAACAGCTCGGCTTTTATTCCAGGATCCTAGGAGGCAAAATGCAAAGCGCTTTTCGAGAAAGACGGGCATTTTCAATATCGCTGGAATGACACTTAAGTGAAGACAAATACTGTAGTGGCACTTCACTCTCACCTTATTCAGAGTTGGGACCTCAGGGACAGATATTCAAGCATGGTCCTATGATTGCTGACGGTGACCCATTTCAACCTTTTTCTGCCTATTTCTGAATCTTCCAGAGCTCCGCGAGCACAGATAATGGAGCAGCAGAGCCACAATGCCATCGCAGATAACAAATAGGGCCGCGCAATTAATTGAAAAAAATATCTAAATGGCCGTATTAACTGTGGCAATTTCCAAATTGCGAGAGGAAGCGTTTTCTTTTCTTGGAGCGAAAGATGTTTGAGGCGGCTTTCTAAACAAAATGTTCTGGTGCTTTGCAGAATCCCTGCTGCAAATCACCTTTCATTAGCATTTCATTTTCTCTCCAACACAGGTTGATCTTTTTTTTTTTTCCCGCACATTTTTCACTTCTGAAGATTAAATTATCGAGGGAAATCCATTTCCATGTGCAAGTCGATTCATAATAATGCAACATTCAGCAGAAAAAAAGTGTCTTAATTTTAAGTCAGGATGATGCACAACTAATAATAAGTCTGTGATTGGATTCAGTTGATTCTATCTTGTGATTTCACTTCAGTTTCTTTCTTTCTCTCTCTCCCTCTCTCCCTCTGTGTTTGCAGCCGTCAGCACATCAGGCAGGAGCTATTCATTATAGCCTCACGTCTCGAAGAGTTCGCTCCTCACTGGTTCTCAGATCATATTTTAAAATCATAACAGCCCTCAGTGAGAATAATACAGCCGTGGCGGGGAAATGAGGATTTGAAATATGGATATACACTCTATATATTCCTCGCCCCTCATTTTCTCACACATTTTAATGACAAATGTGCAGCGGCAGGGAAGAGTGGCATGGGCTCCTCTGCCTCGGCTCGTCTCGAGGCTTTTCCCGACGTCTCAATATGAGAGAGCAGACGATTGCTGCTCGCATTATATAACACTGATAATGACATTTACAGTGTTTGTAGTGTTGGTTAAAATGGATGCATAGGGATTTCTGCTCCCTGTCTTTCTCTCTCTCTCTCCTCCCACTTGCTGCTTCCCTCATTTGTGCAAAAAAGAATGCAAAAAAAAATGCGAATCAATGCACATTTCCGTCAGCCATGTTGTAGAAATTATTTCGGAAAGTGTGCAGCTGCTGTAGGCTATTAGTTGTTTATTAAAAGCCCGTGCACGTGCAGTGTGTGCTCTTGTCCGCCGTCGTGTTGTCATGAAGTCACTGCTACTTCATCATTTATCGTCACATTTTAATCCCTGCTGCTTTTAATTCACAGGCGAGACATGAAGTTTGGAAGTTTTTCGCGACAAAACTGAAACCTAAGCATTCAGCTTACTGCCTTAGTCTGCATTAGCCGTTAGTTTTTGAAGCACAGATTTCTTCAAAACTGTTGTGATTATTATTCAGCACATGAACGCTAACACTGAGCCAGCCAGGCCGTTTCGGTGAAGATACATGCCATATTTGATCAATTTTGACAAATCCACAATGTAGCGATCTGCCCACGTTCAAATCACTGATCCAAACTTGTTTTTATTGTCTAATTAATGCTGTGTGAGATGTGTTCTTAGTGTGTTATTTTTATAATTTTAACTTATATAAAGCGTCTTTGAGTACCATTATTATTGTTGTTATTATTATCATTATTATGTCTACCATGCCGTGTATAGCTCCAATTAGTTGAATCAGCTGCTACTGTCTAAAGGCTGTCTGGCTTGTATGAAAATAGGGCCAACAATTTTTATTTTCAGAGCAAATTGCTCCGTAAATTTATTCTCTCTTTTTTATATTGTTGGCAAGTGCCTATAGTATAGACAGGATAATCCACTCCAAGGTGTGTGTTAAGGAGTTTTTAATGCACTCCACAGAGGCAGCCACCCTCCAAGGTGCACCTCATACGCCTGGCTTACCACGTTTTCTCTTTGTCAATACACCAATTTATCCACCTCAGGCAAGCTTTTTTTTTTTTTTTTTTTTTTTTTTTTTCTTGTGAACTGTATGAATTTTTGCGAAATTCCTGCGTCTCCTGTCAGGGTTTTTTCAAGTACAAATTCACAATTTGCATATAAATAGGTGAATGGAAATCTCACTACTGTCAGGGCCCGTTATGTCCCTTTTCCTTGAGGTTTTAATTCTCAAGTTTTTTTTTTTTTCCTGAGAGGATGGATGTGGTTGCTATTAATAGTGCATATGCACATGCACTTGCAGGCACATCTAAATCAATATATCTGCATGCTGCCGCCACCAACACTGACCTATTTATCATGTAGCGCAGCCACGGGGTGGAAGTGCTGACACGAAGGTTTGAGGTGTTCCTGGGACCTTGACCAATTGGAGGAGATCAAACTGAACAGACCACATTATGTGAAGCCACTAACTACTTTTATAGCTGTGGTTCTATTACTTTTACTAGCTCCTGTCCAATGCTGACCTGTTAGTTTATGCTGTCCACAGGGAATCAGGCTGGTAATGTGCAGGGAAATGGGCGGATAATGGTACCTGCTCCCCCCATGGGAACAGCTTAACACAGCCAGAGGTCAGCGACCTCCATCACTGCATCCTCTGGGACCGCATTGATATCTCCTCCGACATCTCGTCCTCCTCTTTCTCCCTCTCTTTCTCACCCTCCTCCTCCTGCTTTCATCGCCGAGCACATGAGAGACTCCACTGACTTTCTCAGAGAACAGATAAAATGGCAGACAGTAATCCTTTAGGAAAGAAGAGAGATAAGGAGAGGCAAACTGAGGCAGAGCAAGAGAGATGACAAGATTCCTTCCCTTGTCTCTTTCCCCCCTGTTAATTACAGTGCTTGTCCTCCTCTGGGATGGAGGGGTGTGTGGCGGCTCCGAAATTTGTGTGAATCATAGCTTTATGTCTCTGAGCGGATAAAAAAAGGGAGATTTCCATCAACAAAGGGCCGTTATTCGGCTCGGCGCTGTTACGCCTTAGTGGGCTTTGATGTGTTGGTGCTGCCATGAATAGGGGGGAGTGAAGAGGAGACAAAAAGGAAAGGAGTGGGAGAGGTGGAAAATGAGGACTTTTTCGTTAGCAAAGTTGTCCATCATCCTTCATCGCTTGTCGACGTGAGCACATACCTCAAAACGTATTTGGGTAAATGAGGCGTGCAGGGGTTTGATTCGACGGGAGAGAGACCGGAGGGCTGAGGGAATGAAAGAGTGTTGACATGGAAAGAGGGCAGCTAATCACTTTCATAGACAAGGGGATCGGAGATCAATACTGGGAGAAATTCAACCCCAAAGTATAGAGAAACCAAATTAGCTCATATGCCGACCTATTGATTTAGCCGGGAACAGAAGACCAAACTGAACAAGGCTCTTAAAGAGCAATGAGTGTCTCGAATATCCAACAACGAGGCTTATTTATAGCACAATGGACTGTGACAGATAGTTATCAGCCGTCATTGATTTTTTTCAGATGTGCATTTGACCAATTTTTTCCCTCCGTGACCTCTCAGTTACGGTATTTCCTCGCCGGGAGATTGATTTGAGGGAGTGGAGCTCATCACAAAAGTACATGTTGTAGTCGGATAACGAGGAGTAAAAGATCGGTTTCCTCCCACGCTCTTCTCTTCCAGCCAGCTGTGCGCGTGATGAGCTGGCGACACGGTTGAAGAGTTACTTCAAACAGCGGCGCGTACAAACCTCTTCAGTCGAGTTGTCTACATGTATGAGGCCCCGGCGGTGGTCCCGGGGTCAAAGTTATTTCAGCACTTTGTGTCGGCGGCTCCCTCTTTTCCCCCCTCCTGTAGTCATGGCCGATGTAGCGCTGAATGGCCACCCTTGTTGCGAGCGGGATAGAGCGGTAAAGATGCCGGCCGAGATACGATCAATTGAGATTCCCCGGGGAGGGCGGGGCACTGCCCTGGAGGGGAATTCAGACCCAGAGGAAAAATAATCAAGAGGCGTAAGAAAACATTCCTGCTCTTCAGATGCATGGCACTGAGGCTCAACCTTCCTCTTCAACTCAACCACCCCCCCTCCTCCTCCTCCTCCAGCCTCCTCCCCTCCCATCTGCTATAATCCCTCCATTGCAGAGTCACGGTGAATATGAAATATGCCTCAGCTGAATGATTGCTGGCTGTATTCGCGCATATTGAACACTTTATATCAGTAATATCTTTCAATATCACTATTTTCCTTTATCCCTGTGGCCTAATCTCTGTCATAGCCTGTGCAGCAGCCGGGATAAGGAAAAAGATCGACAGATAGATGGAGTCAATAAAGAGATGAGTATGATAATAAAGACCGAGATTAATAACGCTCTCTCTCTCTCTCTCGCTATCTCTACGTGTCCGTCTCGCTCCGTCTGCCCCTCTCTCTCCATCTCTTCCCGTCTCCCTCCCTCTCGGTTCAGTTTTCGATTAAATTCATAATGGTTTATTGGCGTGGGTTATCCTCTACATTACCAAAACAGTTATACAGCAGCAACAAATCCATACAAATGTACTGAGACAATAAACAGATAATACTTTACAGCGTGAACTGTAACCATTTAAGCGAAAGTAATATTTTTGCAGGAGCGAGCTTTGCAAACTTTCTCTCATGCACATCTGGTGCAATCATGGAGGTTCATTTGAGAACCGGCTTGGCACAAATAACATGAGCATTTATATCAACCTGGCTTGGAAAAGACTTACGAGAGATACTTAATATAGATAGTGCCAGTGAGGATCAGTTCATAAATAGTGTCCATGAACCCTGCAGTCTGGTAAGATCGATTTACTTGATTGCTGTAAGTAGCCAGCAGCTTAATTTAGCTTGTTAATGTAAAAGTTCAACTATCAGTCTCTACTAACATTAACCCTTATTAGACACATCAGCTGGAGTGCAAATCAAATGTGTTTACAGCAAAATGGTGATGTTAACTAAACACATGTGATGATTTCCTTTATCTAAACATACACTACTCACAAAAAGTTAGGGATATTCGGCTTTCGGGTGAAATTTCAGGATGAACCTAAAATGCATTATAACCTTTACAGGTGAACTTAATGTGACCTTCTGTAAACTTTTGAATGCACATGTCCAACTGTTCAATGTTTCAGTACTTTTTGCACAAGTTGCTGTTCTCTAACAAGGAGTTTAACGGCAAAATTCACATCAGGTGTTTGATGCTCCAGCTCATCGAGGTCGTATCATTTGGGAACGGCTGCTGGAGACTGGGGTACCTCAAATGGAGTGGCCTGCACTTTCTCCAGACCTGAATCCCATAGAAAACCTATGGGATCAGCTGAGTCGCCGTGTAGAGGCTCGGAGCTCTGTACCCCAGAACCTCAATGTCCTGAGGGCCACCCTTCAAGAAGAGTGGGATGCCAAGCCTCAGCAGACAATAAGTCGACTTGTGAACAGCAGGAGACGTTGTTGTCAAGCTGTAATTCATGCTCAAGGGCACATGACAAGTTATTGACACTGACATTTTTTGTTGTGGTATATCCACCACTGTTGTTGGCTTTTGTTTCAAGAAATTGTTTGAGATGAGGAAATCACCAGTGTATGCTTCTACTTAAATGCCCTACTTTCATGATATAATATCACTGTAGCGTGAACTTTTTATATTTTCTATAAATTTCACCCAAAAGCCAAATATCCCTAACTTTTTGTGAGTAGTAGTAGTAGTGAGTAATCAATCACATGCATCAGTGATGAAATGGTAAGCCACCGGTTAAAAATACAAAGACCATCAGCTGTTTCTGAACGCTGTTGCCCCTGAGCTGTGGACCTCCAATGTGGCTGCCACAGGGCAAGTCACCACTTGAAATGCCCTTTATTTCAGTTTCACCGCAATATCTCTCTCTTTCTCCATCCAGTCGGACTTGTCTGGAGCGGCCGTCCTCCACCAGGCCAGGAGGGATCAGGTGGTGGATGCGTGCCGGGTCTACAGCGCGTCCAGCCGCAAGCGGAGAGTCCTGACGCCTGGGGACCTCAAACACCTCGTGGTGGACGAGGACCACGAGCTCATCTACTGCTACGTACCCAAGGTGGCCTGCACCAACTGGAAGCGCGTCATGATGGTCCTCACAGGCCGGGGCAAATACAGGTGGGTGCAGCGCAGCAACCATCTATCTATCTATTGCCAGAAAGTTGATTTGATTCAAATAAACTGAGCTTGAATAAAATATGAAGCAACAGAAATTTGATTGGTGTAATATCAGCTCCCTGAGACAGATGAGATAAATAGTTAAGTGTGTGTCTGTTACTGGATCTTTGTAACCAGATAATGTATCAATTAATTATGTCAGTTTGATGGAAATTTGCTGATAATGAAATATCACATTGCAGTATTTCTGCTGCTGCAGGGTTGCCACCCTCAAAACATAGGAGGTTCTTGATGATATCTAGATGTCAATACATTTTGTCTGCCTCTCTTCCACAGTGACCCGATGGAAATCCCTTCCAATGAAGCCCACGTTCCCTCCAACCTGAAGACGCTGAACCAGTACAGCATCGGCGAGATCAACCACCGCCTCAAGAACTACCTCAAGTTCCTCTTCGTCCGCGACCCCTTCGAGAGGCTGGTCTCCGCTTACCGCAACAAGTTCACCCTCAAGTACAACTCGTCCTTCCACAAGCGCTTCGGCACCCGCATCGTCCGGCGCTACCGCAAGAACGCCACGCAGGACGCCCTGCTCAACGGCGCCGACGTCAAGTTCCGAGAATTCGCCGAGTACCTGGTGGACCCGGCCACGCAGCGCGACGGCCCGCTCAACGAGCACTGGCAGACGGTCTACCAGCTTTGCCACCCGTGCCACATCCACTACGACCTGGTGGGGAAGTACGAGACGCTGGAGGAGGACGCCAACTACGTGCTGCGGCTGGCGGGCGTCGGCGACACCGTGCGCTTCCCGAGCTACGCCAAGTCGACTCGCACCACAGACGCCATGACGGCCCAGTTCTTCAGCAATATCAGCACTCAGCAGCAGATCCAGCTCTACCAGCTCTACAAGCTGGACTTCCTCATGTTCAACTACTCCACACCCAGCTACCTCCGGCTGGACTAACGGAGGACAGAGCCGGGACTCTGGGAAAGGCCGCCTTGTACAAGGAGAGGCAAAAAAAAAAAAAAAAACGATGAGCGAAGAGGAGGATTTTTTGGAAGCAAACTTGATTAAAAAAACTGTCGTCGTTCCTTGCAGGGGTGGGGTCTGAATTAGATGTACGAACAGAGGCTGAAGGAGGGAAAAGGTGATGTGTGCTTGTCTGGGTGGAAGGGGGAGGCTGTCCAATCATCTCTGGGTAAAACGTGAGACAGAGAGCACTGATTGGCAATGAAGATGGGAATTGGGAGTGAAAGGACCAGGAGCATGCAAAGACTAAATGTCTGGGTGAAGCAGGTCTTCAAGGTGTTTTCAAAGGGGAACTTAACTTTAGAGGACGGACACGCAGAGGGATTCTCGTAGAAAGCAGATAATGTTCCCCGCCATGTTTAAATAAACTGCTGAAAAATTAGGCTGCTTCAGATTCTGCTAAGCAAACAGCGGCCTCGCACGCGCCCTGACCCCCAATGCATCGTGGGAGCTGAGCTTATCTCCCTCCCTCCCCCTCCCCCCGATCGATAGAGAATCTCCGTCAAATTGTAAAGCCGCATTTCATGTCCTTCACCGCGCTCTCACCACGGTGTGCGTGCGTTTGACGGCGCCCGTCACCCTTTGCTCTCATTGGATTCATGCATTTCGGAGGGGAACTGGCTCAGTGCCACCTCAAGGACACCCCATAATAGTTGGCTAACTTTACTCTCATGACCTCTACAACTGTAACTATGGCGGCATGGCCTTAAGCCAACAGTTTTAAAGAAGCAGCTTCAGTGTCACCGGCCTCAATCATTATAGTGTTGGCAGAAGGGACCTCCTCACACCCCGAGGACCCCGAGCGACTGAAGACTCCCACCGCAGCAGTGAAGTACGGAAGTGCTAAATCATCGCCTGTAACACCAAGCACCCTTAAACGCTTTAAGCCACAGGACGTGGTCAGAAGGTACAAGTTGTGCTCACGCGATTGGGCGCGGCGGACGTGAGCGACGCCTCCCGCTGGACTGTCTGAACGTGAAAAGAGAAGATTTGGCCTGCGTGGCTGTGAAAGGGTTAAAGGGACAGGATCTCATAACCCCGCCCTGCCACGGCCCACCCAGGGGCTCAGTGGACACACCCAGGGCCGCACCCACAAAAAGCCCCTGCTCCGACGACCAAACATGTCTCTCAGTAAATTAAGGTTTTCTTTTTGTCCTCATGCTTTTTTCCTTTTTGTTTTTATTGTCTTACGAAGCGTTGCTGCGAGCAGCAATCACAAAAGATTATTTAATTTGCTTTGTTGGTTTAGGAAAAAAAAAGAGAAAGATTTAATATTATGTTTTCTTGGGCTGATGAACATTTTAGGAGATTTTTCAAATTGAACTGTTATGAGTTTTGCTGTCATTCATGTTGATTTCTTTGCTCTCAACTTGCCTCCGATACACTACGAGTGCATCAACAGCGTTTTCATTTCTGCTTGTTTCTGAAGGGCATATGGTACATAGCAGCCCACGGCTTTGTCCCTCCGTGTCTGACACATCTGAGATTTTTCTTCCTTATTTCCCATCTCCTGTTGTCGAAGATTTGGTGCCAAAATGGCTGCGACGGCCTCAGAGACACACGCTCTGTGTGCTTAACGTATCTCCACCGCTGGACATATCCATGGGAAGATCCAACTTCCCTGCTCTTAGCACGAACATGGGTATTAGATAAGCTGCTGCTCTTTTCAACATTTCAACAGACTACTGCCCACATCATAGAATCAGAAATTGCATTGTAGAGTGTAATGTGACTAATGTTAGCGACACTAAGCAATGTCAAGGTTAATAACCGCACTTTCCATCATGCTGTGAATTGGATTACAGGCTGTTGTGTAAGCATTATTATGTGTGGAAGAGAGGCGGCGAGGACAGAGGGAGACGGAGAACGCCCGATCTAACTAACACATGCTGGAGAGAGAGCGCCAGTCATCTTTGTGTGTTTTTCTGCGTCTTTTTTTTTTTTAACACCCCTTTGTAATTTCTCAACCATTCCAACTTCAAAGCTAAAGAGACATTTAGTGGGAAAACAGGAGGCACTTGACTGTCTAAGGGGAAGTGGTGACGGCGTTGCAGAAATAATGGCTCACTCTCTTATTGGTTTACCTCTGTCTGCCCGTCTGTCAGGCCGAGTTTAGATCCCATCTCTTTTCAGCAGACGGACTTGTGAACACATTCGGATGCGGACCTCCGTCCCGTGCAGCTTTTGAAGTAGCGCTGCACGTGTGTGCGCATGCACGTGTGTTTCTGTGAACGTGGGTGAGCTATAATGAGAGAACTGACTTTTTTTTTTTTTTTAGCCACACCGACATCTGGCTCTAATAAAGGGGGAAAGCTACTGGGTTGGCCTCTATCCCTGGCCCTCATCCTCCAAGAAACAATGGTTGCATTCTCAGCACGCCGTCCTCCTTAGTACAGTGCACACAAACTAACACACACACACACAGCGAGCACATTAGCACTCCTGCTGATGTCGATGCCACGCGGCGCCTTACTCAGCAGCTGTAAGGCGAGGTACGAGCAGCACCTTTTCACTTTAACGCGCCGCACCGAGCCTCGGCTTAAACTGCTCATTTAGCCCCCAGAATGGAAGATGGACGATACACAAAGGGCCTCTTAGCCTGCAAACAGGCTATTACAGAGACCTCTCTTCTCCTCGCCTATTTTCTCCGCTCCCACCGCTCTCCAAAAGTGGCCTCCACTTAAAAAAAAAACACAAAAAACACAAAAAACAAAAGAAGCAAGTGCATTTTTTTTTCTTTTTTCGGTCGGTGTCAACGATCCTTGCCGTCCCTGCAGGAAAAGGGCAGGCTGCTTAAACAAACAGAGCTGGTTAACCCCCCCCCCCCTTTCCGAAGGGATCCAGCAAGCAGCAAGAGGCCGTCTGAATCTGAAACACCGACCGCAATTTCAAGCCTTCTTGTTCCTATTCTGAACTCACGTCCACAAGCGGTATCACAAAAAAAAAGAAAAATCCAGTTCAATTCAGTGTCCAGTTTCTGTTACTGTAAAAGTATTTATATTCGAGGCAAGCGAACGGGTATATTTATGTTGTTTCTTTGAACGACGTCTAGTATCGGACCGAGTTGCATATGTGCTTGTTGCTGTTCCTGCTAAAAAAAAAGACACACAGGAAGTCTGATGTAAAACATATCCAGGGAGTGAGTGATGACGTGTTATTTGTGCTTTATATCTTTTATTTTTGTAATTTATGCACAGGTCAGTAGGTTTCTGGACAACGTAAAGTGTCATCAGTGGGATCAGGAGTGCAAAAACCATCCTGGAATATCACTTTCAAGCCACAAAACCAGTAAAACGATTGAATTTATCAGCTATAATTTATTGCGAATTTTCAGCATTGTGGGCATCTCGTGTTTGTCTGCACTGAGGGACAAAGCCTGGAGAGTTTTTGAACCTTGCTTCTCTTACCTTTTCCTACCTGTATGTTTTTTTTTTTCTTTTTCTTTTCTTTTTTTTTTTTTTTTGGTGGATGTTTTATTTCATGTCCTCCGGGGCCGACGCAGGTGTTTGTTCAGACGTCCGGCGCAAACCTGCAACATGATGTCATCCATCCTCATGTGTCGTGTCGGAGCTGTAACTGTAGGACATTTAATGGCTCTGTATCAATTGATTTCCCTTGTTGCCTCTCTTTCTCTTTCTCTTTCTCCTTCTCTCTTCTTCTCTTTCATACACACACACACACACACACGCACATGCATACACACATCGCATGGCACTCTGTTTCCCTGTGCCTTTCAGCCGTGACACCGTCGAGCCACTGAACATGATCAGAGCGCCTTCCCTCTCCTCTCTCCTGTTTGGAGCACTTTACTCTTATTTCAGCGGTCACCTGGGCCCTCTGCCATATTATCACACATGCACACACACACACACACACACACACACACACATAAAAACACACACACTAGCAGAGAGTATTTTTCCTCTGGAGTGATTCTTCTCCCAATTTCTGCAGCCTGCGAGTCCTGTATTCCTCCAGCAGGGCACATGGCTTCCAGACTTAATAAACTCTGGGGTTAGAAATGCTGCGTGTAGCTTTTCAACATCAATAAATCATTGCCACATTAAATTTGAGACTTGGTTTATGGCATAATTACCATAAACAAACAAGGCCACCCGCTGGAAATCTGATGGATTGCTTTACGGCACAAAAACAGAAACGGCTTTCACTGTCTTCCCCCGTAATTTTTTTTTTCAAATATTACACAACTTTCTTCAAGTTCCCTAGAGATGAGATTTATGGCTCTTTGAAGGGAGCCAGATCTTGAGGACCCGTTCTTTTCAAAGAGCCGTTCAAAAGACTGGCTCATTTTTTATATTTATTTATTTTTAACCCATTAAGACCTAAACATTCAATATGAGACTAACAGAGTGGTATCAGACTGTACTGGATGCTAAGAAGGTGTGGGTTAATATTTCGATCAGAATCATTCAAACTTAGACATCCCATATTCTATTGGTGGGATATCTGAGTTTGAATTATCCTGAAATAATAATTTCATTTGGCAATGGTCTGTGTGGACATTTGTAAACATTCCACAGGGTGGCACGGCGCCACATCCCTCTGCTTTGACAATAAGATCACTATTTTGGATTTACCCTTTGTATTAAATGGGTGTGTGTGTGTGTGTAAATAAACCTTGAGTTAATGTTATCCATGCAATACCTAAAAAAGCTAAGCAGGGTACAATGAATTGCCATGTAAAACAGCTTTTACTTTTAGTGCAAAATAGAACAAGAACAAACCTTGCAATATGTAGTGCAAGTTTCAGTCTTTCTTTAGAAATTCACGATAACGTGTATCAAATGAGGAAACAAGGAGATTATAAAAATATGTAACACTATCCGATACTTCAAGATTTCAACTTCAAATATTAGAATTGAACAATATCAGTGCAAATTTTAAGAACATTTTGGATTGAAAACTCACAATAATAATACTAATGTTGTAGCCTACACCTGAGCTGCTTTGACCAAAACAGGAGATCAGCTCCTTGACTTAGCTTACTTTCTGTAAACAATAAAATAAAGTGTAAAAAAAAAAAAAAAAAAAAAAAAGGCAGCTCTGAAATGATACTGCAGTCCCATGCTTTATGACTTCTTCTACAGAGTGAATTAAAGCAAAAAACAAAGAAATTGGGAACTGGCTTGTTCAAAAGAATTGACTCGTTCACGAACAACCCGTCACTAAAGTTCCCGTCTTCCCACTGCATAGTTCGGCTTTGGAAAGTTTTCTGGCTCTTATCAAAGGCCGTCATCGGCTCCTCCAAACACATCAGAGACACAAACTTTATGCAGTCAGCTGAAAATGAACCACAGCGACAAATTTTAAAAGGCGGTGGATATTCTTTGATAAAGCGACAGCGTTCAGTGTCCTGTAGTGTGCACATCACTAATGCTGTCATACTGCCAAAGAGTGCTTGCTAGCCATGCTAAAGATAGAGCCCGGTGAGCTTGATTAATGAGGTTAACGTCCAAATTGAACATCATAATTCACCAAAGTGATTCGGAGCTTATTGCCCCATCGGCTTGCCAGAATGGGAAAACGCATCGAGGTGGAAAAATACTGCTTCAACCTCGGTCCAAAGCCAGTGGGGCCTGCTTTACTTTACATCTTTGGATTGCATTTAGCTTTTTTTTTTTTTTTTTTTTTTTTGGGATACTTAAGCTACATAAATCCAAAAATCACTAGCAGTAGCTTGCTTCGCATTTAACGTTAAGCAGTTTAATTTACCAGTCATTTCGAAAGGATGAAATTAATGGTAAACGGAAACCAGACACCTTCTTCATGTTCGCCATAGACAGAAGATGCAAAGAAACTCGAGCACCTGATAAATTTGACACCACATGAGTGCGAGGTTATTTGCATGTGGAAGCAAAGGGGGCTTATGGGAAATGTAGTTTTTGTAAGTTTGGGAAGGACAAAATGCTCTTCGCAGCATCTTTAAAGGCAAAAAGAGAGCATTTCTACCCCGAGGAAAGTCTGCACTCCTGAAAGTCACGTCTCACATGACAGTAAGGCCTTTGCTGGTTACACACACACTCACACACACACACACACACACATCCTCCACCGCAGCTTAAAGCACCTGCAGAGGCTCATGTGACTGCACCAGGAGGCGTGTTAGCGAGAGGAGAGGAGCTCAGATCGTCTCCAGGCCTTTCAGGCGGCTCCGTGTTGCCCCAACAGCTCGTACGCCCTTCTCCAGAAACCACGGGTCGCAAACCCGCCCATCTCTCAAGTGGATCGCTTTTCAAGTAGTTTCATCTCCTGCCAGATGGCGTGGATGTGTGCTGCATACTGTACATTATGTGTGTGTGTGTGTGTGTGTGTGTGAGTGTGTGTGTGTGAGCGAATCCATTTGAAATCAGAGGTGTCATGTCAGCGTCAGCATCTTTTGGTCGTTTCGTGTATCGGAGTGCCTCGTGTGTGCTGTACCTACAAGTGTCTGTTGGATCATTGGTGTGTGAACGCCTGTGAGCATGTGTGTGTGTGTGTGTGTGTGTGTGTGTGTGTTGACAAACTAAGTCTGTGCTGTACCCACTCTGCCTTAGAGAGTGTCTCCACGGGACGGCGAGACTCTCGTTCAAACAGGCTCCACCTATTTATTTATTTATTCGCCTAACAACTACCCATACTTCTCGCTGTCACCATGGCAACACACCTAAACTCTCCACATCTCTCTCTCTCTCTCTCTCTCTCTCTCTCTCTCTCTTTCTCTTATCCTCCCGGGACGGCCTCCCGCCGCTGTGTTTTATTCTTTTTGGTTCATTTTCATTCCCACTCACCTAAAATCATGAATAATTGAATATGTATATCAAGTATGTGGGAGAATAGTTTCGATCCTACAGCAGCGCGACCCACGGTTCACTCTGTCTGATGTTTTCACAATAAAATACTGCAGAAACTCCCCACTGACGCCTCCGACTGCTGCTTTTACTCTGTCAGTGTCAATGTGGTGTCGAATATGCATGGGAAGGATCGGCGCCGCATGACGGGGAGGACTCCGCACCGCCTGCAACACAGAAACACACACCATATAGCACGGGAACAGCCGGGGCCAGGAATTCATATCCGTTTCCATAGTTACCTCCGAGAAATTTCTTCATAATGGGAGGAGATGGCAATGATACCCAAGAGGGTGGTTGTTGTTTTTTTTTTTTTTTTTTTTTTTTTCTCTTTTTCCCAAGAGTGATTACTGGGGAAATGGTGATGCAATAGCTGTCTGCCAACATCGCCGCAGTAAACAAAGTCCTCAAGGCAATTATGGCGTCTATATATGGCCACCAAGGGGAGCGCTCCGTCGGAAAAGTGGCGCGCCTGCATGGGAACAGTCGACGGGAAGAGGGGTTGGCAAAAAGAGAAGGAAAGTCAGACCAGAAACCTGCAGCTAAAATGGATTTAAAATGCAATCGAGAGGCTCACAAGAGTAGATTTCAGGCGTAAACATTTCATTTTTTTGAATGAATTTCGTCAGTTTCGTCAATTTGCCACTCCTTAAAAAAAAAAAATTACAACAGGATCGTTGCAGTGCATCTACTGAGAGAATCATCGGTGCAATATAATATGCAATATAAGTAAGAATATGCAATATGTTTTCTTGAAATAAGTGAAAAGGCTGTCAGTGGGATGAGGTAATCCCTCTTATTCCCAGTGCAGTTTCACCCAACTGATTTGGGAATTTTTTTAGTTAAGTGTAAATCTGTTGAAACAAGGGAGACTAAGGCAGATCACTGCAATCAGGAAAATGAGACTTAATTCGAGAAAATTCTGGAAACAAGTTCATTAACATTGGAAACGAGGGATTATCTCATCCCACTGGCCAAATTTTTTTTCTCTTTTGAAGAAAAACGAGATTTTAAGACAGAAGATGAGACTAAACGGTTTGTTAAGATGCAGAATTTTTGCACGTCTTCGACCAACTCGGCTGCTTGTCTGAAACAACCCGTTGTATAAAACTGTTCTAGCATTTCGACGTGGCTGACGGGCCAGTCGAGGCTGAACTGTAGCCCTCCACACACACACACACACACACACACACACACACACACAAACACACACACACAGCTTATTCTTGCCACTGATGCACCTGCTATTTCGAAGCTGCAGCTCATTAAAACTCCAGCAGCTGTGTTTGTATCTCTGCCTACATGGCCGTCCATCTCTGTGCCTGCGCAGCCTGGAAACTGAAAAGGCCCTGATCTCTCTCTCATTACGCCGACGTTGTGTTCAGTGGTTCTTTTCAAGTGGCGTCCTTTGAAGAAACGGCCCTGGGTCCCGAGAAGAAAAAAAAAAAAAAAAAAAAAAAAAAGGAAAAAGAAAGAAGGAAAACGCAACACAGAGCCGAGCTATATCGCTCTCCTCCCTGCAGCACCGCAGATCAGCTCGCTGTTTAAAGAGAGAGAGAGAGGAAAAAAAAAAAAAACACGACAAACTGACCCCGCGGTGACCTGCAGAAACAAACTGACCACCACAGAGACCAGACAGGGAGCCATCGAGCCCACGGCGGCTCACTGTGGGGTCCAAAGGCCAAATTTAACCCCGCAGAAAGCTCTGCTCCAGCTCTGCAGAGATCTTTAGTTAGTTTTATGCCACGATAACATGACTCTGTTTATTTAATGGCATTTCTGCTTTATTAGATTGTCTGCAGTGAAGAGAGACTTAGTTACACTGCAAACACTGTCCACTATAACAAGTAATTCAGTTTTTAAATCTTTTTTTTTTTTTTTTTTTCCAAAAGGGGGCCGTGTTTCCAACGCAGCTTCTCTTCTCTCAGGATTTGTTTTCTAGGAACAAGGATAAATCTGTTGAAACGAGGCAGAATAAGGCAGATCAGCCCACTGGGGACAAGAAAATGACACTTGAACACAAGAAAATGACATTTGGCTTCACTTGTTCTTTCATCTCTAACCTTTTCCCTTCTGTGATTCCTCTGCGCTGTGGTTGGAAGCCACGAGCAGCTCGGCACCGGCCACGCCCGCCCAAGGCAAATGACAGGGATGCGCCAAAAAATTAGAATATCAACTTTGGAGATTTCACCAAAGACTAATGTCGGATACCAAAAACCCCAGAAATTGAGCCTTTTCTGCATTATTGCTGCACAGATGCCTGTATGTTTCTCAAATGGAGGTAGAGGAAAGAATGTCTCTCCATTACGTTCCAGAGAAACCAGACTAATGGTCCAAGCCGGCGCTGATCAGTCAAAGCAATGGATCGAATCGACACTCGCTCTCAGTCCAATCTTAAAGTTTCGATCACTAAAGTTTCACACACGTCCTGTTGAGTGTTGCTTTATCGTGGGAAAATTACACGCCGCAGCTTTCAAGTCGCAAGGGAAGAGAGTCTTTCTCGCCCCCAACCAGGATCAAGAAAATTCTGCAAACAAGTTGATTAGGCCAAAAAAAAAAAAAAAAAAAAACTTTGGGTTCTGGTTCCTTGTCATTTAAGGGCATGAATAGGTAGGGAATTTATTTTATTTATTTATTTATTTTTATTTTATTTAGCATTTTAAGGATGGGTAGGGGGGATTTATTTTATTTTATTTATTCATGGGAAGGATGGGTAGGTAGGGATTTTATTTTATTTTATTCTTGTTTTTATTTTCAGAAGCGATGCATGGGTTGCTTTTTAAATATAATTAATTCAATATTTGCATAAGTTTCCACCTTTTCAACAGACGGAGCAGCGTTATTACTAGCAGAGGGAGGTGTCTCTGGCTCGCATCGCAGTGCTAGGTACCTGAAGTCGAATACACCCATCACACAAACCGCCATAGAGCCAAGCTCCACTTGCAAATCTACAACGGCACTGTTTCACCTCTTTCACTGATTTCGCGTGATTCCATGAAGTTATTTTCCGAAGTTACGCGAGAACATCACAAATAAGGCAAGTGCAACATACATCAAAATAAAAGCCCTGCTTGACTTTTGACCAATGCCAACAAGGTCACACTCGGTCGCATAGTGCCTTTATTTTATTTTTTTAATTTTATTTTTACACAGAGGCCAATAAAATAACCTGACCCGGGGGTTTAATTGGGATACTCAAATTTTTTTTAGAATTTTTTTTTTGTCTGGCCTTAGCTCTGGAAACAAGTGGAAATGATCTTAACCAGCCTGTGTGTTTTGCATGACTCCGGCTATGTTCCTGCTGCCTCGCATATCCCGCGCCTGTTTGGAGCGTGGCGTTTAATTTTTGAGGATGTGCATAACCCAACGCTCCAAACGGACGCGGGATATGCGAGGCAGCCATCATGCAAACTCACAGGTAAATCAATTTCATCTCCGGCTTTAATGAGTTTTTTTTTTTTTTTTTTTTTTTTTTTTTTTTGCAGTGTAGGAAAAGTCTGTAAACCCAGCAGTGGCCTTTTTATTGTCCTTCCCGAGTGTAATTTGAAGTATTCTGTGAACTGATTCGTCATTCCTCGTACCCGCTTCCTTTCTCGTCCCATTGTAAACAGGACGGTTGTGCAAATCTGTTGACCGGGAATGGTTTTTGCTATTTTGATGGTCAGTCTTATCGCCCACACACACACACACACACACACACACACACACAAAAAGTAAAAAAAAAAAAAAAAAATGGCAGCATTCCTCCTCCTGGTTGACCTTGTGGTCCAGGCTCAGAAATACACACTGCCCTCCCTTCTCTTTCTAACTATACACCCTGTCATTAGAGGGAGGCAAACTCCAGCGGGGAAGAGGGAAGTGTGTGTGTGTCTGTGTGTGTCGGCGGACAAAAAAAAACCAAAAAAACAAAAAGCAGCTGGATGTTCAAACCGAGAAATGGAGCGAGAGCAGAGAGGTTTTCCATGTGAGCTGCGTACCATCCGTCTCCTCTGATTACCGACTCCAGGAGATGTGTGTGTGTGTGTGTGTTTTTTTTCATGTTGTTTGAATTTTTACTTCCTTTCCTCAAAAACAGAGCTAAAAATAGTCTCCCTTTAAAGCGAACGGGTCACGGTGTCAAATTGCCTCGTCGCCTTTTCTCATCTATAGTTAGTTTTACACCGACGGAGATTCTGGTTCCCTGATTTGACGTGACACGTGCCTCGTCTCGACGGTCTGAACCCATCAGCTGCAGAATCAGATTTGCATGTGACAGACGTTTTGCCATTTCGTTTATTCCCAGCCGGAATATATTCCCGCCCGAGCTAGGGGAAACGCTGAAACTTTGAAAAGGCCACGGTGGAGATCAGACGCGAGTTGCCTCGTTCTAGGAAACTTCCACAGATGATTGTAATTCCCCCAGACGGCGCGGAGGATTTCGAACACGGAACCATGAAAACCCGAGCTGACACACGCTGCGTTAAGTCAACCTGATAAGATGTTTTTAATGCCTCGCTATCCCAGATAACATCAGTGTTACCGAGGCTTTTTTTTTTTTTTTTTTTTTTATCCAAGATTCACATGACGGGGATAAGCAGGCTTGTGACCAGAAGGTTGCAGGTTCAAATCCCAGAGTGGGAGGGAAATTTATCCGAGGGAAGTTTTTTTTAAACCTTTATTTTGCCAGGGATGGTGAACGGCTTAAGCACGGCGTTAAATCTCCTGGGACCGGATTCTCTAAAGGTTCTTACGATTAAATTTCCTCTTAAGTTCCACTTTTTTTCTTATATTTGGGTTTAAGAAGAATCTTAAGATATTTTCGAATTCACAAACAAAATATCTTAAGAAGCCAAACAAAAGATCTTTAGAATGCTCACAACTTTATTCTTATGCTTTTTCTTAAGAATAAATGGGATTCTTGAAATAAATGATCTTACTATTTTTCTTGAATAGTATCGTAGCTTTAAGACAGGTAAAGGTCGTCTTAATTAACCACACGCTGTGTGAAGGTAAGCTATTTTCCAAACATCTTTGATTACTTTAGAGCCAAATTTGATTATATAACATAGATTAATGTAGTAATACATTAATAATTTCACATTGTATAAGTTAACATAGAGATAATCGTTATCTAAACTGTAATTCAGCCTAATATCTAAGCCAGTATTTACTCACCACTCAAGTGTCAATTATATTTAGATTCTATTAACTAATAAGTTAGTAATATCGTCGCTGTCCAATACAAAGTGTGTATCTCAATGTTTGAGAAAACACTTTTATAACATCAAATCAAAGTTGAGACTATAATGGATATTGTTTTGTTGTATTTTAGCTGTGGGTTGCAGCGAGAGAGGGCAATCCAGAAAGACCTCAGAGACCGGATGGATCCCCTGGCCCTTCCTGGGTAGATAGCTGCAAAGTTCGCAAGTGGAAAAAATCAAGAAGTTCGCAAGATAATGTGTAGTTCTTAAGAAAATAATGGGGAATAGCACTTGAGAACATTCTTATGAACTTCTGATTTTTTCCTCTTACGAAACGTCTTAAGATTATTAGTAAGAACTTTTTAGAGAATCCGGCCCCTCAGCGGCTCGGTGGCCGACAGTAAAAACTCCTGTGTGACTTCAGTGGTGAGTAAGTGTGTCCAGTAAACCTTCCTTGGGGTAAATAAAGACAAATAAATAAAGTCAACGCAAGATCGGAAGGATATCAGGGCAGAATGGATTAGCTTATGTGATGATAAATCACCCTGATGATTTATGTATATGATGCCGCCCAGTGTTAGAAGATAAATGAACCAAAAGGAGCTGCGTCTCTCTCCTCGGATCACAAGTGTTTTGTGCCCCGATGCCGTAAAGATGTCCTCTCTCAGCGAGCGTCTGGATTCACTGCGGAGAAGGTGACGGGGTCGGATGAGCTGACCCTGATGTTTCCCTGCACAAGTCAACAAAGTATAAATTTTATTGCCGCTGGAAGTGGATTGCCGGATATTCGACATGAATCATCGCGGAAGCTATATTATGCAACTTTTCACCTTGAGGCAACAAAGTGTATCCCATTACTTGTCACTAATCTTGATGAGCTGTCTGCCTTGAAACGGCGTCTAGCCCGAGGCCGAGCCAGCCGGCATCCGTGGAAAAAACACACACACACACACACACACAAAAAAAAACACCAGAGGCGCTGAGGAAGCAAATGGTGAAGGCCCGAATTTCTGAAATGAAAAAGCAACTCTGAGATTCATCGTGTTTTTGAAAAGAGCTGGTCTGTTGCACGTTCAGCTTCACCGTTCCTTCGCCTCTGAACGTTTCCCTCCGGTGATGCGGCTCCTGTGATTTCTCTGCACTGTGGTTGGGAGCCACGACCAGCCCGGCACCGGCCACGCCCGCCCACAGCAAATGACAGGGATGTGCCAAAAAAAAATGGAATTGCAGCACTGGAGATCTCACTAAATTAATGTCTGAAACCAGAAACCCCGAGTGCCATGTCAGAAACTGAGGCAAAGTCTGGGTTTTCTGCATTTTTTGGTGCACAGATGCCTGTATGTTTCTCAAATGGAGGGAAAGGAAGGAATTTTTATCCATTACGTTCCAGAGAAACCAGACTAATGGTCCAAGCCTGCGCTGATCAGTCAAAGCAATGGATCGAATCGACACTCGCTCTCAGTCCATCCTTAAAGTTTGGATCCTTAAAGTTTCACACACATCCTGTTAAATGATATTTTATCGTGGCAAAATTACACGCCGCATGGAAACCGCTCTCCATGGTGGTTCAACAGCGGATAAGATGAACCATGGAGAAATATGGAAAGCGACTCACTGCTTTGTGTATAATCTTAGTCGCATATTCTGGATTTGTCAAAATGAATAAAACAGGTTTTTTTTTTTTTTGGAGTGAACACCCCAAACAACTGCACTGCCAAACCATGATGCCACTTTGAAAGCGGTGGCGTTGCAGGTTTTATAGATGGGAGGAGCTGAGGTGGAATTATTTTAAAAAAATCTGTGATTTATTGGGTATATGCCTACTGGTACAATGTGAAGTAACCACTAGGTTTTCCAAGGACTAAAAGTAATGGGATTTTGATGTGAAAGAGGAGATATTTAAAAAAATATATATATATCTTTGTGGGCATTTACTGTTAAGTCGATGTACAGAATCAGCTGAAAAGGTGCAAAAGACACTTTCAGGTTCACTAACAGTGCACAGAAAATACAACAGCATGGAGGAGTGGTGGAAAACTGTCCTGTTCTTAAGCAAAAGTCATCGTACTACAATGGAAAATTAAAAAATGCCTGCATTCAAGTATAGAAATAAGCACCATGGCATATTCGGGCCACCATGGGGAAAACAAAAAATTATGGAGCCGGGGCAGTGTGGGGTAATAGAAAGAAAAGAAAAAAAGTCTGAATTTCCAAGATTAAAGTTGTAAATTTACATGAAAAAACTTGCTCTCTTTCTCAATTCATGAAAAAAAAAACAAAACGTATATATATTTTGATTCTGGGCTAAAAGAAACATCAGGATTTCCTAGTTATTAAATCTGGTAGTATAAAAAAACAATATTCTCATAAATTTGTGGCTTTAATCTGGGAAATTCATTTTTTTTTTTGCAAATTTGTGACTTTATCGTTTCAGAATTTTTAATTTTTTTCCTCATAAAATTGTGTTTTTTCTCGTAACTTTTCCACCTTAATCTCTGACAATATCTGAGTTTTTGTCTCATAAATTTACTTAATTAATCCACACACACACACACACACACACACACACACACACACACACACACACACACACACACACACACACATCCCTCCCCTGGTCAATATTTTTTTTTTCTTTTTTCCTACAATGGCATGAACACGCCGTCATAAATAAGCGTCATAAAATGTGCTTAAGTATGAAAAGTAAAAGTAACCATTGTGAAAAATGCTCCCTTTCACGGCGTTAAGTTATAGATCCATTAACCTGTAAGAAGGATTTCAGTGTTGTGGGTCAAATGACTCCATATCCTGTTGGCTTGGCTACATTCGAACAATGAATCACGTTTTATGTTTTGCATGTAAAAGGTTCTGCAAAGTAACTACAGACACTACACAAATGTGCGTCTAAATCTGCATCGCTGCTTTCCATGTTTGGCGTGGAGAGTCACACTGCAAGCTAGGATCCAATGCAATCCAAAACACAATTCTAGAGGGTGAAGGTGAGCTGGAGGATGCTTCCCAGGGCGAGAGTCAAACGATGAAGCCGCATGAGAACAGATTATATCAATCCGCCGGTTCTGTCAAGTCAATCTGGCCTCTTTGCTGTCTCGCCGTCTCCTCGTGGCGACGGGCAATTAGTGCCTCTCAAGCGTTCATAAGATGGCCCACGTTCAGTTGTGATCCTCCTCGGAGAATAATAGTTGTCATGCCTCCCCCCCCGCCCCCGTCTCAGTTTGGGTTTGGTGCCAAATGAGATTGATAACAGCCTAAATAAAGACGGATCGACCGGCGTTTCACTCCGAGAGCAGTGAGCACCCACTACAGGCTGAGTCATCTGTCCTCGGTGACACCGCTATCGATCTTCCCCCTTCCCCGGTACAGTTACTGTCAGTGTGAGCAGCCAGAGGACGGCATGGTGGTGTCCTCTGGTGGGGTGGCACAATCAACTGTTTTTAGGTTTTGAGAGAAATGACTCGGTGGAGAGGACGGGGTGCCGCTGCATAGTCGAAGAGAAATGCCTCGAAGGGGACAGAACATGGCGGGTCGGCGCAGGAGCTCAACAAATTCAATAAACCGTGGGGGCCGTTCAAAGCATGTACAGTCCCGACTCCATCCCCGTCAGGCTCGGAGGAATGTCACCCCGGGGTGTCAGGAATTTCCCTGTTTGCCCAATAAACACACGCAGACGTTTGCCTCCGCTCCGTCCCGCTTGTCGCTGCTGCAGCCTCGACTCAGGGACGTCTTAAAAGTTGAATAATCACAACTGGATTTTGTAACACTTCCACAACGCCTTCGGTCATCGTTATGGTCCATTATCAGCCGTTCCCACATCAAAAACGCCACATGGGGCCACTAATAGGCCACTCGGTGGACATTTTGGTACAAAGCGGCGTATTTTGTGGCATGGCTCAGGAGTCAATTCTCTGTCCCCTGCAATGTTAGTGCCACACTGCAAAAAGTCAAAATCTTACCAAGATTATTTGTCTTATTTCAAGTAAAAATGTCTTATTTCTAGTCAAAATATCTCATTACACTTAAAATGAGACATGATCACCTCAGAAATAACTTGTTTTTAGACAATTTTCACTTGTTTCAAGTGAAAATTTACTTGAAACAAGAAACAAATTCTGCCAATGGAACAAGCAAATTTTTACTTGTGACACAAGTGAACAAGTAAAATTTTGCTTGTTCCATTGGCAGAATTTGTTTCTTGTTTCAAGCAAATTTTCACTTGTTTCAAGTAAATTTTCACTTGAAACAAGTTAAAATTGTCTAAAAACAAGTTATTTCTGAGCTGATCATGTCTTATTTTAAGTGTAATGAGATATTTTGACTAGAAATAAGACATTTTTACTTGAAATAAGACAAATAATCTTGGTAAGATTTTGACTTTTTGCAGTGCATGCTCTCCCCACTGAGCTCTAGCCCACACCGAGGCAACCAGTAACTATGTTTTGTCTCTTAAAGGTCAGAGAGCACACTTACAACATTATTTGTGCTGAATGTGAAGTGTTACACTTGAACGGTTTGTGAACAGTTTGTTGAAGAGATTTGGCGCCTATTTACACAGTTAACTGTCTTTTAGCCTCCAATCGCTCTGAGCTCCAGCTCGAAAAGAGTCAAGCCCGCTGTTTGCTTGCTAAACAGCCTGCATGCATGGTTAAGCTCGTCTGTGTCAGATGTGTTTACAACAGAATGATTGTTAGCTGACCAGACACAACGATCTGCAAGCTAAAAAGCTGACATTAATCCAAATCCGAAACCAAACTGATTCATTAATAGCAAAAATCAAAATCAACAAATCAATTTCCAACCAAAAACTGAAAAGAAGAGGCTATATTTATCAGAAGTTCACAGTGGTTGTTGCTTGGACCTCCAATATGGCGGCTAGATGGGGTCACCTGTAATCCCTCTGTAGCCACAAATGCTGGTAAACTCGTGCACTCAGAGTACTTTTGTCAGGGTGTGAGTTAAAATGCAAAGTAATTTTTCTCAGCTCCTCTTGAACGTTGCTGCTCCGTGACTGTGTAGGGCAGCTGAAGGGCAACAGGCTCGTCGTGGCCCGCCGTTTGAAGGCGCCCCGATTTGACTTGGAAAAACAAGTCTCTGGAGGAAGCTGTTTCCAATTACACCGCGTGTGAAGCGGCTATTGTTTTCCTCAAATGAGCACCGGCACCTCAGCGCCCAGGGACTCGATGGGGTATTCAGAAGCAGCTACGAGCTACCGAGCTACCTGAGGACCTAAACGCCCCACCGCCTTTTCTGTGTGGAGGCCGCACATTAACATGCCGCTAATAGCCCCGAGGGTCACCGGGAGACTGACGGAGAAGGAGTCCACCGGTGGATTGAGTTTCACGGGCCCTCTGGTCCCGTCTGGGTCACTGCTGCCAAGAACACGGCCTCCCACGGTAACCCCGCAAAATCTCCATCCACTTGTTTATCAATCCAGCGCTGCACTCGGTCGACCTTGTTAAAAACAGACCGTCTAGACGGCAACAGAGGTGCATTGTTAAGCACATGCGCACACATCAACACAACTATATCAATCACGGTTTTCCGCCGTAATAAAACAGGAGTGGCTGCTCAGCGCTCTGATAATGATGTGGCTCCAGAAGTCCTGCTGTGGTCGTTATGGAAATGGCATTTAACAAACCTCTTCAACCATGAAAAGTGCTTCATCAGGCCTTGATGAATTCTCAGAGCCAGAAAGGGAAAAAAAAAAAAAAAAAAAAAATCTATAGGCATGAATAATCTATATCAACTTGGCTCTGGCTTTGATCGCATGAGAGGTAAGAAAATCCATCTGACGAAGTTGAGGAGTCGGAGTGGTCGGGATGCTTCTCGTGGTGTTCAAAGAAATGGAAAATCCATGGGTTACACAACCCGATGCATTTATTCCACGCACAAGGTCTCCACGAACGCTGTTTTCTTTTGATCCTTAACTGGCTCGTCCTGTTTCCGAGGAACGCAGCGAGAGAACACCTTTTGACGCTCGACTCTGAAGCCGTATCCTGTTTCCACGCTGCCATGTTATCGCCGCCATTTTCATTAGAAGCCGCACAATTGCGAAGACACGCGTGTGCTTTTATCTAAATGCGCTCGTCTCCTTATCGGCGCGCGGCGGCACGGCTCGTCTGTTCAAGTGAATCAATTCCGGCTTCTGAGGAAACTTTGAAGTTGCTGGTGTTGCGGCGGCGGCGGCGGTGGTGGTGGCGGCGACGGAGCGACGCCTCACGCGCTCAGATTAGAAAATCAATCAGGCCTTATCCAAAATGACAGCCATCATGCTAATTATCCATCGAGTGCGACAGACAGGCCTGAAGGTGATACATCTAACCGGTCTGCTGCCACACTTGATCTCTGAGGAGAACACAGTCAAAGACAACAACTGAAGATCCCTATTCCAAAGCGCTATCTTTTCTTTTACACTTTAATATAATCCTTTGGTCAACTTTGCTTATCTTGCCTACTGTTCTTTAGAGTATAACATTATTTGGTTTAGCTGGGTGCTATCAATCATTTTGTAAGTGGAAGCAGAGCTGGTTCATATCTCTCTTTTCTTTTTTTTTTTTTCTTTTTTTTCCAACCAGATTGTGTGTTTCTTGCTGAAATCCTCTGCTTTGCGTCATCCAAGTTCTCAAAATGCTAATTCAAGAGCAGCCATTACAGGGAAATGTAAGCTAAGTGTCGGAGGTGGGTGGAAGTGTGACATCTGTGCAAAAATGCATGTTTTCCAGACAACCAGGTCAAGAGAGAACATGAGCATCGCCTGTTCGTGTTGTCATGGAGACCACGGGAGAACCTAGATTATATCTTGGGCTTACTTCAGGCTAACAGAGGGGGAGAAAAAAAAAAAAAAAAAAAAGATATTTACTGTTCATCTCAATCACAGCGCTGCCTTCCTCCCCTGGCTCGGTGTTCAGGCTTTGATCTGGTGCAGCCGGAGCCGATGTGATGGCTGTCATTCCCTAACAATGCAGTAATGACTCGCTCTGTGCGTCCATCTGGAGGAGAGCGCCACTACATGACAAGTAAACCCGTCTGCAAAAATAATCACAAAAGGAGGTATTTTTTCCCCAAACGTGAGACATTTATTAAAACATTTAGGCCTGTATGAGCCACAAAGCAAGAAGAAGAAGAAGGGTTCCATTCCAACAGGCGATATCTCCAGTTTTTGACAAAATAAATGCTACCTGATATTCACTTAATCTTGTAGAATTTCTTCTTCTTCTTTTTTTTCTTTTTCTTTTTGGGCTTATGGTATTGAAAGCTGACAGCTTTGATGATATCTATTAGTCAGTTTTACTTTCATGTCAGAGCTTGTCTTCTTTTTTTGTGTGTTCAATGGCAGATATCTTATTGTGGAATGAAACTCTTCAAACACTCCAAAGTCATTGTCTCAGAAGACAGCGAGTACAAAAGAAAATAAGTCTTAATTGCACAGTATTACAACGCAGTAAAAAAAAAAAAAAAGAAGTAATATTTATGGCATGACAGAGAAATAATACCTTGTCAACCAGTGAATCTCAAGAGGCACATATCATTGGAATTAGGTTGAAGAGAGCCACTGGCTACGCTGACATGCACACAGCACTCCAGTCATTAATCAGATTAAGGTGATACTTCAATTTCAGTGTTAACATGCTGTGTAAGTAATGTGATTTCCTCAAATAACCCGGGTTTAACGTGGACGGATCTGATAATCAGATTAGCTGGGTGCCGCCGCATCTGGATCCCCTTCCTCTGACCTTCCTGACACAGCACAGTTTGAATGGAATTGATTCAAAGACAAAATAAAAAGGTTTTTGCAGAAAACCGGGTGTGTTAATCACGTTAGGCTCACGCTGATGATGATGAGATTACCCCGATAAGATAATCAGGCCAGTAAGTTGAAATGACAGTATCGCCTTGATCTTTTCCAGACTGGATCGTGTGCGCGCAGACGTACACACTGCGCATTCATGTAAACAGCATGTGATCGGCATGCAGGCATTCACCGTCAGGAGTAAACGGTCCCGCTGTGGTGACACGTGGCCCTGCTCTAGGTGTGCAACCGGTCCCCCATCAGGGACAACAGACAAAAGGACAAACAAAGAGAGGAAATGAATAAAAGACAAAAGGAGAAGGGGGACATAATATCCAGATGATTTCTCGTGGTCCATTATCATTAACATTGACATATAGAAGGCGAACCGTGCAGAGGACGACGCAGACAAACTGAAAATGTAGAAACATTGTGTGCACTGTAGACAGAAGTTGAGTCCAGACACCAAAAGAAAAGAAAAGAAAAGAAAAGAAAAAAAAGAGTAGACATACAGAGAGATGTCAAAATTTTTTTTTGTACCATCCATACAATGATTTGTTCTGTTTACATCATCCTGCTTCATTCTGCTGCTGGTACATCTGCGACATCTAGGTCAAAGTGTGTGTTCAAGAGCTGATCTGGAACAAAATAACTAACACTAATAAATTCCACACTCCACCTAGAGTCATTTGCTTTTCTCTCTTTGCTACTATCTGTTGTATCTGCCCGCTGAATATATGACGCAAAGCAGCAATGGGCAAGGCGAGAAACAAACTTTTTTTGCCACTTTGGGTGGTAAATGCCACAAATTCCCCAGCCACTTGCATGATTAGATTTTTTTTTTTTTTTTAATAACATAAGATTTCCTAAAGATGCTTGGTTACCTGCCAGAGTGGCTGGTAGAGACGACATCCTTGCCGACGATGGCAAGATTTTACCAGCATTCTGGGCAGCGGCTGGTGTTACTTTTCCCACCCTGTGAACGGTCCAGCAGCATAATACGTTAAGTGCCTCGGTGCAAACAAACAACACGGATTAAAGTCTCTTCGTCAGACGATCGGTGAGAAGAATCTGAATTTATGGAATACAGTGTCATTGGTGAGAATAGAAAAAGCACCTGGTTGTCTCCGGCAGCATTCTGGTAAGTGCAGTGAAGTTTCGTCCAGGGCGAGAAGCAGGGGGAACGTGCCGGCTTGCGACAGCGAACGCCCCTGAAATCCCGCAAGGCCACAGGCCAAGAGATGTTGGACGAGCAGGCAGCAAGTTTTCTCTTCACCGCGCAGACTTGTGAGGCCGAAGGTTGCCTCAGTCGCCCACGTCGCTGTCCTGGTCCCCTATGAGCCACAGGAAGTGGAAGCTGAGTGCCAGGAGGGCAGTGCCCAGCAGGTCGCCCAGGGCCGTCAGGTACGGGATGGAGAAACTGTCTGGGTCTTTACCGCTTCGCCAAATGGAGTGCACCATCCAGTCGGCTATACACAGTAACAGCAACACCTGAGAGAGAGCACAGAGAAGATTAGAGGAAAGGGTGTGAGTGCAATTTATAACTCCGGTTTTCAAGAAAAAGAGGGAATGCTAATTTAGAGAAAAAGGGAAAAAACACGGCTTGTTTTCGTTGATGGAAGGCACAGTTCTTAAATATGCTATGTGCAGTCACATAAACGCCGGAAGGAGCAGATAAACAGCGAACGGAACACGAAATCCTAACCCAAAAAAAAAAAAAAAAGAGAAAAAAAAGCGAAATGCAGAGAGCGCCAGACCGAGAGAGGAGAAAGAGGGAGAGTCTTATTCATAATTCAAGTTTTCAAGTATAGAAGGAACGGTGCTGAGAGACAAAGAGAGAGGTCTATTAAAAGATAAGGACGAGTCTATAATTTAAGGGGAAATGAGCTGTCCAGAGCTGGTAGTACAAACATTACACAGACAAAACAAAAGCATAGTTGCCAATTAGGATGAGCTCCAACACAGAGCCATTCATTGAAAGATACTGATACTGACATGTTAAGAATAAAGGCGCTGATGATAGTATTAAAAGCGAGCAGAGGGAAATGATTACAATAATATATCATTTGCGACGAACAAAGTAAAAAAAACACATTAATTTATAAGTTCTGATACGCTGCAGACAGACCCACTTGTCTTTGGACGTGTGAGGAATTTTGCATTGGGATGTGTTATCCTGTTAAACAATGCGGACTCCTGGGTTTCTATCCAATAACTTTTAGCCATGACATGATGAAAGTGCCTCAGAGATGCACAACAAACTGTCACATCTAACTATTCACTGGCGAGTGAAGCGAGGGTGTCACAGATTTGTGCTTTATTCATTATGACAGGCTGGAATAGTTTGATTTCTTCTCAATTGTTGCTCGCTTCTCCACAAACTCACTTTCATATTGTCAGCTGTCGCAAAACTGCCAACTACAATTGATCATTTACGGAATTGTCTGTAGGTTATTAGTTCTTTCATCTCCCTCCCCTCTCAAGCACCACCCGAGAAACGGAGACCAACCGAGACAGGGAGGGGAAAAAAAAAAAGAGAAAAATTAAGAGCGCAAAAGAGAGACAGCGAGCAGAGGAGGAAGAAGAGACTGAAAAGTAACAACAAAAAAAAAAAAAAAGACACTCCAAAGTTTAGTACTGTCAATATTTCAAGATTAAGGGAGATGCAAAAGCAGATCCATCATGAATCCATCTTTCTCCGTCTCCTCATTTTGGTTCCTTAATCATGTCTGAGTGCTGAGAGGATGAGGAATTTGTCTACAAAATAAAGCTCAAGTTCAAGTTCAAATTTATTTAGAGCCCCATTTTACAGGTCCACGAGCATGCAGCTTACAAAACACAACACCGCCTCTTGACTTAATCTTCATAGTGGGCAAGCACCCCCACCACCACCACCCAAAAAAAAAAAAAGTGTAACAGGGAAGAATGGAGGAAATCTTGATAAGGACCACAGGGAGAGGAGACCCCTTCATGGCCAGACAGGTGTGCAATATGAGCCGACCCCAAGGCAGACGCAGTCATTTTATTTTATTCTATTAAAATTATAATTGTATTATTATTTTATTTCATTTTATTATTTTATTTTAATATTTTTTTTATATTTTATTTATTCTATCCTATTTTCCTATTTTATTATTTTATTATTATTATTATTACTATTATTATTTTACTTTATTTGATTTTATTTTAATTGATCTTATCTTATTTTATCGTGTTATCCTACTGTGTTTTTTACCTTTTTATTCTGCTTCTATTGTGTTATCTTGTGGTGTTTTATCTTGCTGTGCAGCACTTTGGAAAACCTTGTATTTGTTAAAATTGTGCTATATAAATAAAGTGGATTGGATTGAATTGGATTTTCCAAAAGCACCTCAAACACTGTTGTGTCTCCTGAGATGGTCGTGTCCACCAGCTTCAGCCTTGGTGTCCACTACTCTCATTTCAGCTTACTCACACAGGCAGCAAAAGGAAATATCTGGCTGTGAACTAGTGAATGTTTTATGTTCTTGACACTGGTGGTGCAGCGAGTGCAAGAGTTTATGTCATCCCTCTGGTTCCTCTCTAAACAACGATGGACAGGGGCCGCAGCCGTGCCTCATGCTCCGACGTGTAATCACGTGAATTTTCTTTCATCCAGCGACTTCAAAAAGCCCGAGAATCCCTTGTGTGTCTTTGTAAACTGATTGGTCAGGACAATGTCAGGCAAAAAGGTTTTTCATTATCATCTTCCTTTCTTCTTTAATGCCCTACCCCTTTACGGTTAAGCTTTTGGAAAAAAAAAAAAAAAGGAAAAAAGAACATGCAATTATAAAAGATATCAGAGTCAATACACATTCAAGTCATCCCAGAGCATATTTTTATTCAAGTCATGCACATAATTAAGTTACTATGCAACATCTGCCCATTATGGTCTACAAATGAAGCACTTAAGAGAGCAGTTGTTTGTAGGAGCACAACTAAATCCAATCATTTTTTAATCCTAAATAGGCTAACTGCAAAAAAAAATGCAAAGGGTAGCTTTAAGTGATGCACTGTGTGATCTTTCAAGCAGATTCACAGGTTTCTCTGAAAACTGGAATGATGTTTGTGTATAATTGTTTACTTGAAACAGAGAGAGAGAGAGAGATGGTTCAGGGAAGTAAATCCCTGATGCAACAAAACTTTCCGTCCCTCGGAGAGAACAGCTTGAAACAGGGACGGTATGTGTACCAAGACTGAAATATGCCATGCACTGACACAAAAAATAGCTGATGAATGTGGAAAATCAAGTATGTCAATCATTTTTTTGATGAGACAAGACATAGAAAAGACTATCAAAAATGTGACAAGATAATGTCGTTACTGGTGTGATAACCAGAGACTCATATTCTACCTTTCTTACTGCTACTGCATGAGGAATGGGTCAAATCTCTTAGTGACGGTGTAGCCAGTATAAGATTAGATATGAACTCTGCTCTCCACATTATACAGAGACGGTCAAGCGTTTCTTGTAATCCACAAACACCCACATGATGAAACTGCAGCCAGACTGGAGAAGTGGGGCCTTTCCATTCCCTTCCTTCATTCTCAGGATTCAGCATGGTTTGTCCCCTCTTGTTAACGGACACTCTGCCTGCTAAATCCCTTTCAGTCTTTTCCTGACACTACTGCCTCAAAATAAATCCCGCCAGATGATAGTATCTGGTGTCCTTGGACCTCGGGACATGTCAAGAGCGTCTCTGAGTAGCTCCTTCCTAGTGTCTATGGGTTTCATCACCTTGTAATCTTCAGACAAGATTAAGTTTGAGATGCATCAAGGCCCAGGATTACATCACTAGAATTGCAGGTCCTCAGGTCAAGATAATCACACAATCTCCTCATTTTCTCGGTGAATATCATCTTCAGTTGTCCTTACAGTGCTCACAGAGAGATAAATGTGAGGAATGCTCAAGGCTTCATACTCTATCAGGATGTGCAGGTTAGTTTGCAGACTTATCTGTGGCTCTGAATTCTGTCCTCAACTCCTGATTGAAGCCATCGGCCTCTTTCTCAGGGTCTTTTTGCTTTTCCCCAAGCACACCAGTAGGATCAACTTGGCCTCTTTTAGCAGAAGCTAGGAGAGGGGTGAAGAATTGCATGCTGTGTCCCATCTCTCAATCCTCATCTTTCTTGCTGAGCTCTCCAAAGTGTTTCATCTCCTGAACCATCTGTTGTCACTCCTGTATCACCTGCTCTAAACATTCTCTTCATCTTAACAAGCTGTATTCTGCTCATTACACACACTTCCTCTACAGGGAAAACGAAATTGTGCTCTGCCACAGCTACAGAGATGAAAACTCATCTGATCAGCCTTGCAATACACCTCAAGTGGTCTATCATGTTTCTTGTGCAGGGTCCAAAATTAACACCTGCTAAGCGCCAAATGTGGGAAAAAATTGGCTTTGGCCGGTAAATAAATTGGAGTTAATGGCCAGTTGGCCACTAAACTAATTTTCAAATTGTAATGAAAGGCCAGGTGTGACTGAGTTAAACAATTCGTCCCTCATTCTCCACTATAAACATGTAAAAATTTACACAAATCATATCAATCAACAAAAAAAATGATGTAAAGTCACCAAAGCAAACACAGAGCAATGACTTAAGTGCTCTGAGATTCACCCCCTGCAGATATCACAGTGCAATTCTCTTAGGTCGCTTTCATGTCCAATAGTCTGTCTGCATGGCCGGACTAACAAATTGTTTGATACAGTGTTAATTTTTTCATTTGGTTGAGCTGGCTTTCACACGGCTCAAATAAAAGTGGACCACGGCATTTAAACCAAAGTGACTTTGAGATTCACCCCCTGCAGATATCACAGCGCAGTTCTCTTAGGTCACTTTCACATCTAATGGTCTGTTTGCATGGCCGGATTAACAAGTTGTTTTATATATTTCTAATTTTTTTTTTGCATTTGCTCCAGTTGGCTTTCACATGGCACACATAAGAGGACAAAAGCATATAAACATAAGCGATGTGTTCTCTTATCACTGGTCAGAGAATGCACCTAAAGCAAAATGGTTCTTTTCTTATGTGTCAACATATTAGCAATCTTTAAATAAAAATAACAAAACAAAACAAAGAAAGACTAACTGAGCATGTATGAACATGTGTAACATATGATATGGACCTTAAAGTTTATTACAGCAATCTCCCTTTTGCTCCAGAGTTCACATGGAACTGAACTGACACCACCTCTTTCTGGTGTGAAGTTTTGGCGTTTACTCGGCTGGCACATTCTCACGGCTAAAACACGGCTGGTGTAAAAGCAATCAGAGATGTGCATGTGACCTGCATCTCCTTGAATTGCTCTACAAACTCTGTCAAACTTGAGTCTGATGAAATGCAAGTCTTCTTAGAAACATCTGCCTAGACAATGGGTACTGACTTAGGGTACTTCCTTCCCAAACACATGGCAGGCAGAAGCTGTGGCCATGGTGAACAAAAACAGAATCACTGAGGACGCACTAAACTTGAACTGCTTCTCAGACGGGATACTGCAGGCAGATCTAGAAAGAGACTAGATCAAGAAAAATATACAAGAAGCACAATTTTTTTTTAAACTTATCCCACGAAAACTGAAACTGAGTATGCACATGTTGTCAACAAGACCCGGTTCACATTCACACAGTTGTACAGCTTCACACCTGGGAGTGGTCCAACACAGCTAAGGATTTATGCTGGCCACTGAGCAGAACCACAAGATCAGTTGGGGGTTAAGTGCTTTGCTCAAATTTGTCCTGCCAGGTCTATTACCTCTGCTGAAGCTTTCCACTCGTTGTGGGTATTTCTTAAAAACAGCCAGGGCATCCTAGGCCCTGACTGCTGAACATCCAAATACAGCTTCTTTTATGCTTGCATACTTGAATTAGTCTGCATCAGGCACTTCTATGCTTCTATGGGTGCACTGTTTTGTTTGCATTTACTAGTTTTTACTTGTTTAGTGTGTGCTGTGACCTTGAGAGAATTTTTTTTTTCTTTTTCTCTGTGCATTTATTTAAGGTGGCTTAACAATAAAACTACACTCAATCAAAAACCTTTAGCAGTAAGTAAACCATCAAGCACTGAGTCAAATTATGCAGAACCATATGTTGATATCTTACTTTGTGCCTGTGGATGTTCAAGCTTAAGTGGCTCTGTGCATTCAGTACTTTTACCATAAGGCCTGTCAAGATATCACAATAAATTGTGCCATTCTGCAGAAATGTCTCTCAATTTCTATCCTAATTTTGTATGGCACTCACTTTAAAAAGAACATTATCAAACTGCACCATGTGCAATTTGTCCCCGCTTATCAGCGCTGTTAAAGAAACAGACTTTTACTTTAATAAACTGACATTATCAAAGTCCACCATGTTCCCTACATTTTGCCAAATTGTGTCTGCCACCAAATCAAGCACAGAGGGAAGAGACTAAAACTACACCATAATGCTTGAAAAATATAAAAATAAATAAATCTGACTGACGGATGAAAGTCTCCAAAAGAATTTCCACTGATTGGTTATTTTCAGCGATGGAATGGAAGTGCCCATTCACAGGCAAATTGAACATGTATTTCCTTACTTAGGACGATTGCAGGAAAAAGTGAATACAATACCACTGCACACATACTGTAATGAATTAATTTCAGAGCTGAGATATGCATTGCCACACAGGGATCTTTGAAAAGCACAGTTTCAGGCTGAGTTTCCCTCTATACTCACTACTTCTTTTTAACTTTGTTTTATTATTTTCATGTAAATGAGAAGACAAAGGAAAACAACAGTAAACAAAGACTTCTATATGGGTGTGTGTGTGTGTGTGTGTGTGTGTGTGTGTGTGTGTGAGACGTATCCTCACGACTGCCTCTGCTCTATCTCTGGGCAATGTTGGAGTAATAAATTACAAATATGGAGAGAAACATTAAGAGGGATGTTCCTTATAAAGAGGAAGCCCAAAGAGGAATTATAAATGACTCTGGACGCTGACCATTCGCACCCCGTTGTGAGCTTGTGTGTTCATTTTAGTTTATTGTAAAGAGAGATGATGAGAGTGGCAGAATTTTTATTACCGTCATTACTGAAGGGGCTGATGTATGGCGTGACTGGCTCACTGAAGCAGCAGCCATGACAGAAATACAGCTGCAGCGTCTTTATCATAAAAAGAGACCAGATCCTCTTTATAATCCACAAACACCCCCGCCTTCGGATGTTTCTTTTGCAAAGAGGACCCAGTAAGAGCCTCGGAGTCATTTTCATTCCGCAGCCATATAGTCCAGTCACTATGAAGTTCTCCACTTTCCCTCCTGCTGATAGACCCTCTAGCCACTTCTAAATCCCTGTCTTCCCATTCACCTGATCTGCACTGTAAAACTTCCTGGGGGAGAATCCCTCCTTAGCACACAGTAAGAAGCTTTTTGGATTTCCAGGGCCATTTCTGTGGCTGTGTGGCAATTCGTTTCCCCATCCACCGAGACTGTAAGTTTTGGATTTCCTATATCTGGTTCCAGACGTGTGCTCATGCCGCTGGATCCGCTTCATCTTCAACAGGGGTTACTTCTCCAAGTCTTGACTGTGTCACCCAGCTGAGCCGATGCTCTCCTCACAGCCTCAGATCACTGCAGAGATTAACCCATACCAGGTGTTTGGGGGAGTCTGGAGTCAGGGGTTGTGTGCACCACAGGAAATAAAAGTGGGCTTCTGAAACATGAGCCACAGCTTTATGCCTTTTTTCCTTAGCATAAAGATGTCCTCTTGCAGCTTATTTATGACACTTTCAGCCCACCTCTCTGCAACTTTGTGCGTTCCTTCTCAATTATCTCCCTCAGGCCCACTGGGTATGCCCCATGGAGGCCACCAGAGCAGAGGTGAATGCGTTATATTTCTTTTTGAGCATTTTTCTTTCAGATCTCTGCTGTGTAGCAGAGCCCTAAAATCTTCTGAATTTGCTCCTGGATCGACTGGTAAACCTCTGTGTATGTCTTATGAGCCTATCTTCCTCTTTTCACTCATTCCCTTTGTTCCCTATGTCACTACAGAGCTGGAAAGAGGCTGCAACAATTATTTTCAATAAACAAGTACGGTATTCTGACAACTGGTCAATTCATGAGCTCAAAACGAAACGTATACTGCCTGTTGACATCGTCCACAGAAAAACTAAAACTATGATTACTGTTACTGCCACTGCTGCACTTGATCCAACATTAGCTTTAGTGCTAGTACTTTAAACATTAACATGGTTTTTTCAAGGCGGGCATAAAATTTACTTCCTCTACCCTCTACAGTATCAGACCTGCACCGATGCTAATGCTGTGCTAATGTAACCGATTTACACACTGTGGAGATACTCTGCAATCTTCCACACCAGCATGTTTTATTTTTAGATAGTTCATGCAGCTGCATCAGGTCAGTTAAATGTAACAGGAATAACACTGGAACTAAGACCATTTGCCTGTGATATAACAGCGTTAACACACATGACTACCGGAACTCAAACTGCTATAGCCTTTGGGAACAGTTGTTGTACATTGCTATAAATTAGAGCATGGTTTGTCACGATGCTAGATATTTCTTCAAGGTTCCTGGTATACGAGTCTGACAACTATTTTTTCTTGGCACAGATTACTCGCTTCAACATCTTGCTGCACTGCATTATTCAGACAAATTTATCATGCACAGTGTGCGTGTTACTATATTAATATTATAATTCTTGAAGCGTTACCACTTTTTGTTGTATTTTAATCTTTGTTTTGAGGGCTTGCTTGAGGGCTAATTTTCAAAATACAAATAAAAAGAGAGAGGAAATGAGCTTGTGTATTTGATGTCATATTAATGACGGCAAGTACTTATTTTATTTAATTTTTTTGTTGTTGTTGATCTTGCCAGCAGCGTTAAACAAAACCCAGTTGACACAAGCATAATGTGCTCCAGGGATCTCTAATGCTTCCTGCATGATCTGCTTTCCAAATCTCCACGTGTGCACTGGCTACGTGATGTGGCTGCAGCCGAGTTTGACGGTGAGAGGCCAGACACACCGAGCAGAACTTCATGGCCTTGAGCCGGAGCCAAGGACAAACATTACGGGGAACTTGTCCCAAGATTCATCTGTACATATGAAATGCTTTCTCTTGCTATGCTTGAGAACCTCTCTGCACTTTTTTTTTTTGTAACCCACACAAGCTGGGCTCTGTTTTCAAACATCTCATAAAAACTGCACGCTCGGTCAGGTTACTGCTCACCCAGTGCTTTGTGATACAGATTTAACAGACGGTGTGTCCACATGAAGCCCTCACAGCATCAGTGAACACATCCAGACAGACCAGACTGATGAAAAAGGCCGTACCTACACCAAGGCCGGCATTGAAATTCAAAACCAAGTCTGGATATCATCACTTTCTGACGTGGAGTCTGAAACTGTTGAAGGGAAATCCTCCCTAAAACAAAATTTAAGCCAACAATTCACTTTTATGCTTTTGTTAAGTTCATGTCAATATTTTTGAGGGTGAACAACTAAAGCTAGACAAATAATCTAGTCTCCTCAAGAGCTATAGTTTGTTAGACCTATGAGTCTTTAATACAGGAAAAGTTCAAATGAGACCACCCCATACCACCCAACTGCTAAATAAATAATAAAAAAAATAACGCCTTGATGTGTTGGCACTTTTACACTCACTGAAAAGATTGTTCCCATTCACTTTTACAACATGGACCCCGGCCAGTTGGAGGATTCAAACCAGCAATCCTCCAGCCACAAGGCCGCTGCTCCAGATTTGTTTATGTTCATAAATCAGGATGAACTGTGAGATAAAGTGATATACATAATACTGTTTTATAACTGATTTTCATCTAAATAATAAATAGTTAAAAAACACAGGTGACATTCTAGCTGGCCATAAAAATCTTGCTTTTCACTATGGTTTCTTTCTCAGATGAAATGTGGTGTTAGACAAAAACATAATTAAAATCTACATACGGCATCATATATTATTAGAAAGAGAATTCTGCCTGCAGTAGTAATTAGTGTTGGCTGTTGTGTGTGCACGTGTCTTTTAGAAATGCACCGGTGGCCAAAGCAGATGAAGCACAAATTGGTTGGGTTGCTGAGTTTCTTGCATGCTTCACTGAACGATTGTTCCATAATCACCTCACTGCTATAAAGCTGTCCAGAAACCATCGCTCAACGCACAAGTCAGGCAATTTTCCCCAAGACGTCTCTCAGACAGCAATGACAACAACTGAACTGAGGCATTATTCTGACGTGCAGCAGCTTGTCTGCCTCTGGCCCGTTGCACCTTGTGAGGGCTGTCGAACGCTCGAAAAAAATCAAAAAGGCCAATGGGCTTTTTATAGACTTGCATCCCACCAAACATGGTGGACAAGAGGTCGATCAGTGTTCTCCCTCTCCTTAGTGATTGCATTAAAATGTGACAGCAGCTGGCTCAAGACTCTCCTTCCACCCTCGCAATCCCAAGTGCCTGTCTTTGTCATTTGAAGTGTTATCTAATACTGAAGCACCCTTACAGCAGCTCTACTGGCTACAGGCTTAATTGATTTGGAAAGTCTCCATCACCAGAGCGGCCAGGATCACATACTAATGTCCTTTGTCTGCATTAAAGATTTAAGGGACCCTTCTATTACTGAAAAACAAGCCGGGGAGAAAGTGGCTTCCAGCGAATGTAAACATCCCGTGTATACACAAAAACACGGCAACAAAATTCCAAGAATTCCAGAAACTTCAGACATGTCATTGCACACCTGAACAAGTGAAAGCAGCGATTCATATATATCTTCCCTTCCGCAACTGCCATCAAAACAGTCGAGGAAAACGTAAAGAAGTCAGATTCCTTCAGGCGCTACCAGAGACCAGGAATTCACAGGATACACACACCTGTTTATCCTTCAGTTCTGCAGCAAGAAGGCAACACATGTTCACAGATTCATCTTTCAAAAGGACTCATTCATATTCTCCCCTACAAGAGACTGGTTTAGAGGAGGCTGAGCTACTACTGGACCACATTCATCAAAGGCATGGTTCACTGATGTTGACACACTTCTGAAACTAGTGACAGGTGGGTACTTGGACTTACATCTGAATAAACAAAGCAAGAGTATAGAAACAAGCGTATACTTCAATGTAGACAGAAAAAAATCTTTTCTGTTCAGACTCAGAGTCAAACACATAATTTGTATGTGACAGTTAAGGTTTATGGTGGGTAACAGTGGGTAAATTGGTATGGATGAAAAACAAAATTACACAGTGAAGTTGTCGCATGCCTCATAGAGACTGACGAGGAGTAAATGATGCAAAAGATATAGTTTTGGGCGCTTTAAGTGCTTTAAGTACGAATTTGAAAAGTAGTGTTACCTGAATGTCCATCAGCATTTTAAAACCACACTGTAAACTATCATCACACATAGTGTGTTTTGCTGTAAGGATAGTCATCATTTTGTAAAAACCCTGGTGGCAAAAAGATACCAGAAGCTGAAATGAGATGGACATAGAACATCAGCTAGCTTACCTGTTCCACACGACCTGTTCATACATTTTGAGGCATGTTGGAGTCAAAGTCTTCATGTGCTCACCTGTAACAGAGCAGCAGCCAGGTAGACGGCCATAAAGATGGGAGTCAGTGTGGTGTGGCCGCTCTTCATCAGGTGGATTGTGTAGAGGAAGATCAGGTGACCAGGGATCACCAGCAGGAGGAGCACCTGAGCAGAACGGTGATTAGCTCCTGGGAAAATACAAGAAAAATGGGAGAGGGAGCATTCGAGGTGAATTAAAAACTTTACCCACAGAAATCAAGAGTGTCTTTCCAGAAGTTAGTGGCTGAGGGTTTTACATGGACCATTTGAGAATTTTCATGCACTTTCACAAAATGACTGATTGCACCAAACTAAAACGAATTGTCCTACATTTTCAGGATGACAGGTAAGCTGAATCTTTCGCAGATGAAATGACAGGACTAGTGCAAGCTGAGTAATCTTTGCTTTAGAGTTGTAGTTCTCAAGTCTTGTCTTGTGGACCCAGACTACTGTTGGTTTTCTTTCTAGCTGTCTCAGGAGGGAATGATTTACACCAGGGGAAACCAGGTGAATGCACTGAAAAACCAACAGTAGCCTGGGTCCAGAGGAAAACTGGGAACCACTGTTTTCGAGAGACTGAATTCAATTATAAATGGAAAGTCAAGGTTTGTTTTCAAAAATGAATGTATCGCACTTTAGAATTTAAAAAGTAGACTACATGCATGTAACTTCAAACAAAGATGTTCATGAATTTATACTTTGATACAACAATACAACTATCTCTGTTAAAATATCCTTTGTGTTTCCATGGCACCGCGCTAGTGGTAGCCTATGGTGGCAGCTGTTTCAGTTATTTTTTATTTATTTTTTACAATTTGTTACTGTGTTTTAATCATTTTAATACTTTTTAACCTTCCTTAGATCTAACAACAATGGATACAAGTTAGTGGTTGAGGGTTTTACTTGTTTCGTTTGTTGTATTGGCTCAAGATGTGATGTGAGCACCGGTAGAGGCAGCACTGTTTAAAATAGGGGGACCAGCTGACAGCACTAAAAGAGTCGGCTGTGTTCCAGAGGGAGAGGATGGAAGCACCGAAAGAGCTTTTGGAGGAGGAGACTGGGGTGCAGAGCAGGCATTAAAATGGCATGAAAGGAAGAGGAAACATCAAACTGCTCTCCTTTCCATCATCATGGTGAATGTGAGAGCGCTGGGCTACAAGATGCCAACATCATCCCAGAGTCAAGTTTGACCATCGATGGCTTTCTGACCGTGCAGTCGGACAGAGACCATTTCGAAAGCTGTCGGCGTGTGATTGAGGACACCGTCTAAACTTCTGGACATCGTGGACAATCCCTCTTGTCCACTGCCTGACACTATGGATGTCTTTCTTACCCATCACCATCAGACTGTACAGCTCTGTCCTGGACTGATACTGATATTGTCTTTATGATATTGTAACGGCTCCAACAACATAATTTCCCCTCCTTGGGAATCAATAAAGCACATTCTCTCTCTCTCTCTGTCTCTCAACATCACGACTATAACCAACTTGAGATAGTGAGGTATGATTGTGCATGATTAATTGCGCTCCAGTGGCATGTTGGGCTGAACTAATGTGTTTTTTTTTTTTTTTTTTTTTTTTTTAAGACCAGTTCTGATTCTGATATCTTTGGAGTGAAACTACTGTTATATTTTGCACCCATGTTAGTTTTCTTGAAATTCAGCGATTTAAATGTCAAAACATTCCAAACAATGGCAAGTGTCAAGTGTTTCCCTCTGACTCTTCGTTTTTGCAGGGCAGAAAACAGCATTTATGAAGACCACAGCACTGTAAAACTTCTCTCTGAAACCCAGGATGATGAAAATAGCTCAATACTACACCTAAAGATGTCACATCAAAATCAATTAAGGTTTAAGACTTCTCATCGGCAACCAGTGAAACATTTAAAAATTATACGATATGATAAAAATTATATGATTGTGTATAATTAAAGTGTATCGTGTCACTGACTGGCTGATTATCTGATTTTATTAAAAGCCCAGTATTGGTAACCATAGTTACCTGAACCACAGAAAGTGCGGCAGGGATAGTAGCAGCCCTTGGCCTCCTCAGGAACCTCGCCTGGAGCGCTGTGGAAATGCAGATGAGTGGAGATCCTGCTGGACTGGATAGCCACCAGATTCCCCCCAATACCTGCAGTGCAAAGAAAAGTAATGCAGGGATTAGAGTCGGTGGTTTAAACACAGAGTCATTCAAGGTGAGGCAAAGTCACTGAAGACTGCAGAGACGAAAGGATTTCAATTCTTCAACAAGACACAGGCTGATGCCGGTAGGGCACTATGCCTATTTCTATTCACGCTATAATACAGCAAAGGTTATTTTTCTGGACAATTTTTACAAAAAGCAAAATGGTATGGGATCTAAATAAAACCCAGGGGTTGGACAAAACAACAGAAGCACCTTAAAATAGAATTCAATACGAAAACATTACATAAGTACCACCTTTGTGAAGCTGATTTTTCACCTTTTTATCTGACCTTGTGAAGCTGCCTTTGCAACTTTAATTTATAGGCGGTGGACAAAATAACAGAAACACCACATGAAAAAGGACATTAGGACAGCTTTGAAGTAACTGAAGTCTAATTACAAGGGCCAGCTGAACTCCAAATAGCAGTCGGTGTCAGTTTTAAAAGACATTTGACAATCAAACAAAAATGTAAAATGCATGTAATGGCAAGGGGGAACTAGACCCTCACCCACACTGACTAAAGGGAATTCAACAGGATATTTTCTGGACAACACCACAAAATTCGGCCTCAAAAGTGACTGTAGAATTGAATCAACATGTATGTGACACAGTCTAAATCAAATCTAAACATTCTGAGCTTCAAAAAGCTTGTGTTTAGTTCAGTTCAAGTTTTTATTCATAACACACAAAATGTGAAGACAATGACAGTGAAACGTTTCCCTTAGTAAGGCAGAGGTAGGCATGTCATAAAAGCATGCAATATAATGTAATATAAACATGTAATGTGGCAGAAATATAACATATTTCAGTGTAATTTATGTTATAATATGCTATGTATTTGAGAAATGTAATATAAACACGCAATATAAACATGTAGTATGATATGAAATGTGATATATATACATACAGGGTGGGTACAGAGTGTGTATTATTTCAGGGCTGAGCAGTTTTTTCCCCCATAACTGTACAAACTTTTTGAGAACTGCTCTGAACTTTTTAAAGCCTGGATATAATCAAATTAATTCTCTTGACTTCTCTTTAATTTCCAGGTCTGAACAGGACTCCGAAAAGAGCACGCTTGACAAAGCTTTGTGCTACTCTATGTGTCATTTTAATAGCGTTTTGGTGCATTGTCTTTTTCTCGTTGGGAGACACCAGTGATGAATGCAAACAGCTTGAAACAATGAATAAACATTGAGAGAGAAAAAAAAACAAGCAAGAGACAGAACGAGGGAAAGAGCAAGTGAGAAAGAGAGAGGAGAGAGACTGTTTTTTCCCTCTTTTTTCATGTAAGATTTTAATTAACATCAAGCAGAGCAAAACTCTTCATGAGAACGTGGCATGCCATCTGTAGCAGTGAAAAGGAGGGCCATTTTGCATTCACTAGCAGCAGCTATCATTCACTTTCCCTGAGGCGATGAACACACAGACAAACTTCCTCTGCCTTTCATCACCGTACCCACAGTCTGGTGACTAGGCCCCTGCAGGAAGGAGCTCGCACAGAAACACCGAAGTTGCAGACAGGCGGGCACAAAGCAGCTCATGAGAGGAGGGAAAGGCTTTGCTCAGAGTGCGTGCCTCTGCAAGTGTCAAAAACCATACGGGGTAGAGCTGAGGAGTGCCAGATAAGAGGAGCGGCGGCCCTTCTTTCTTCACAATCATAAAACATGCAGCATTCAATTGCTTGCGGTTCAGTGGGAAAACAAATACAGTATGTACATAATGCGAGTCACTGAAGTGGTCATGTATACCATGTGTGAATAAAAAAGGGAGGAGGGGAAACAGGGCCTGTCTATGCCTTCTCTCCTCCTGCCTCCCACCCCTGCTTGTTATTGTGGGGAGTATCTATTAAATTAGAGCCCACCACAACCTCAGGGCGATGTCTACTTAATTCAATCTATTGCAATTGTGTCCCTGGTGACATTTTATCGCTTTACCCACTGTCCCTGGGCCTCTACATAGACAAAACTTCACACCTCACACCAGCTTTCCCCTTCCTCACTTTGTACTTATCCATCTCTCTGTATAATGTAACTTGCATATATTGGGTATAAAAGAGGCCATCTATAAAAATGCACTTTGTACAAAATATTAGGGACACTTATTGTCTTGAAGTGCACTTGTGAGGTGAGTCACGGTGATTTCCCCTATAAAATCCATACCGTTCCAACCGCAAGAGACGTAAACAAAAGAGAAGAAGACAAGTTATTGAAAAAAAAAAAAAATAGGATGGGGCTGCAATACATGCTTTCCAAACTCATGAATTCACTATAAAAACGTTCATGTGCTTACCACTATGTAATATGTGTCAGAAATATGTAGCGTGTGTAATATGTGTGTTAATAATTCATAAATGGTTCATTGGGTTGGTTAAAATACAGTGTTGCCGATATTTCTAATATTTTGTACATGCAGTGTGTGTTCTGTTGAGCTGGATTCTAAATTCGGAAACCTGCAATGGGGTGCAACTGCAACTCTATCACGAAGATGCTCTATTTCTTTGTCGTTTATTTATATCCTGTTCTTTGCTTTTGCAATGACCCAACTTCTCTTTCGGGGATCAATAACCTTCTTATTTTATTCCTGTATTTTGGACTGCCAATTTCCAATCCTCTCTCTTTTTTGTCTTTGTCCTTTTGGGGTCTGGGTTTAAGGGTGAAGGCTGGAGGTGGGCGGTGGGGGGTTGTTGGTCTTGCACCTCAGCAGGGGGTGGAGGTGGGGTGAAGGAGGTTTAGGGGCTGCTCTTCACTTATTCAGGTCACTGGGTCCGACAGGAGAGCGAGGAAGACGAGGAAGACGAGGTTTGGGGTGCAGTAGGCTACACTGGAGCAGCGGGGGGTCTCCTCTCCGCTCAGCTGGGCCACTCTACCCAGAGGGGGAGACAGACAAACTGTCTGCCCACTCACATCTCATCTCATCTCCCTGCTTGTCCTCCAGGTATAATTTAGGTTATCTTAATTGTATAGTGCTAAACAAGGACGTGAGGTGATAAAACAAACAGTGATGACGCATGATGAAAAATAAAACATGGAAAGAAGAGGAGGAAATTGCTTATTTGTACAGGTGACATATAAACCAGACACCAAGCAAAAACAAACGAGGAAAATGAAATGAAGAAAAAAGGAAAATCAATGGCAAAAATGGGATGACAAGCAGAGATTATGGATTTGAAGTGAGACCAACTTAAAAACAAAAACAAGCTGGTAAAAGCAGCTCATTTCCAGCTGAACACAACCAATGACACTGCTGCGAGTATGAACAGGTATTATACGAAATAGAACAACAGGAAATTCTTTTGTAAAGCACATATGACTGACAAACTACAGATATGAAGCAAACAAAACATATTGTACTGTACTACAAAACTTAAAAAAAAAAGCCTTAAATTTAGCTCACGTGTTTTGAAGTGGAATAAACAGAATGTAGATTATACAGAATAGCTCTAACAAAAAAACAGGAAATTGTAATGGAGATTTTGAGGCAAACAGAGGGCTTTCTCTCCCCACTGTACACTTAACTTGTTTATTTCATTTCTTATCGTGCCGTACACATCTCCCTCCCTGCTCCTTTGTAATCAAACCATCGTTCCACAGTTTCTGTCCCCTCTGCCCTCTCTGATGCGGTGTATTCTCACTAGTGGTAGAATAGGAGCTACAGTGCATTTTAAACAGCCAAAATGCACCAAAGACTGACCCGCTGTCTCCTGACCCATGCATAATACGTTGTAAATCAGAGACACTTAAAAAAAGGTATGCTGAGACCTGAGTTTTTCCAACGCCGTGCACACACACACAAACAACGCGATAGACTCATATACACAGGACAGACACACGTGCACAATTCCCCAGCTGTTTTGTGGCTGGGATATATCTCGGCGGAAAACCAATTAGAGACAGAATCATCTTCCATCTCGTTAAATGTCTCTCATTAATGCCTTTTAATTAAAAGCTTATCTCGTGGTGTTGAGGTGCCAGAGCCCTGGCAACCGTGGCCGAGCCCGTTAGTGATGGGAGCCGGGCGGTGAGAGGAAACGGAGGGGGAGCAGTTTTATGAGGTGGGGAGAGACGAACAGGTTTCTATGCGGCCGCTGCACAAGCAGCTAACATGTCTCATTATTTTGCCCAATTATGCTGATGACCTTTCAGAGTCGTTTTTTTGCGTAACCTTTATTTATCCAGAGACTGTTGATTGAGTGCACTTGCTCTTATCTAGCAAAGACCTGCTTTCGCATTCACAGATATTCAAAGCTGGGAGCTTATAAGTATGAAACATATTGACTTTGTGGCATGCCATCTATCTTGTGTATAAATATTTGGTCTCCATCGCAGCTCTAAGGGCCAAAAATTAATTGTAAAACCAAGATGGTGACAGAGGAAAACTGTAATATCTTGGTATTTTTTTCTTACTTTCTTTCTTTCTCTTCAGGGAAATATTTTAACAGTGGTTATGCTTCTTTTAAGTGTTTTTGGAAATATCTCAATTACAAGCTGACCTAACAATTTTAGCATTTTCCATGAAACCTAAATGGGCAAGATGTGATTGAATCTATATAATGAAAAATGCTGAATTACACATCTTTTGGTTGATGGATTAATTATAAAATCAATTACGCATTTAATCAGTCCTCTGCTGATGGCCACTGAGCAGTTCTACTGGAGCGGTCAGAGACTGAAGGAAAACTCCAGCACATAACACTTCACCACTCGCAGCTGCTGCTGATGTAACTTGCATTTCTGGGCTAATTAACTTGTTTATTTGCATTTGGCCAGTTTTCTGTAGTTATCTGTGAGAATAATACACAAAAGTGAGGCCCACAACAGACCTGGGCATCCCAGTGGAGGAGAGATATTTTCAGTCATCTAAAACATCAGCAGAATATGTGAGCTCCTTTCAGGACTTGCCATTGTATTTATGAGCGTTAGTGGCTGACATATTCACATTGGCCAAGAAAACATGGAAATCAGAGAAACAGGCAGCAGTGCTGAAGTGTCTAAGCAGGGTTCCCACTCTTTTAAGGAAATCATTTTCCAGGATTTTTCTAGGACATATTCAGTGACTTGTGTGCCTGTTAGCTGCTCACAGGTCACCTTATAACGATTCAAAATGAACAAAGTGGCCAAATTCTCACATTACACAAGGTCAACACACTGTTTGCACATTGCACAGTATCCTATTTACATGTAAAAAAAAAAAAAAAGTTGACATGTTAACAAAATGCTAACAACATGCAAACATTTTGACAACGTGCAAACAATGTGTTGTTTACACACAAACGCTGTGATGATAGAGGTGCCGGTTTTGCTTGTTTTTCACCTGTTTAGCACTTCATACACACGTGACACTGCAGTATGTCAAAACACAACAGCTGGGTATGAACAGGCACTGAAATACAGTATGATATCTGCACCATGAACTAAGGAAAACATTTTGTGATCTCAAGCCAGCTTCGTAATTTTCCAGGATCTCACTCATGTCGTCAGGACATTTAATCACGTTTCAAATTTTCCAGGATTTTCCATCTCTAAAACCTGGTGTCTAAATTTCCTGGTTTTCCAGGATCAGTAGGAACCCTGCTAAAAAGGTTTAAAGCTTCATATGAGTGTTGTGATGCAAAACAAAACATGACCTGTAGCCTCTCATTCACAGTAATGGTTTGCCTTTACAGACTGAATTATCTCTCTGATTTCTGAGCCAGGGACTGACTGGGAATGAATGAGCCAGAAAAATTTAATTATTTTATGTAGTGGCACGTGCATAAAAAACACAGTCACAAATAAATTACACAGATGGAGAGGATAAAAAACTAAACTGAACTAAAAACATGCAGGAACTGGAACTAAGTGCCTTGCTCAAGGACACTGACAGTAGTTGTTAAGGTAAAAGGAGAGCATTATGGGTTTTTCGCATATAGTAAGTGATGGCTGCTAAGACATAATTTAATTTCAGTGAGAGGTGAGTGGGTAAAAAGCCACAAGCTGTCTAGCAAGCAGAGCTCGCTCTCCTGCAAACAACACGGTTGATTTCTTGAGAGCCAACCAGTTCAGCCAAAGAACGATCTCTCTGGGTTTCTCAGGGTGTTGCTGCCACATGTGGATGTTATCTTGCTCGACCAATGACAAGACAGTTTTCTGATCTTCCAGACGTGTTTAATTGTAATGATGCGTCTATGGCCAGTGCCGCTGTGGCTGATTTGTACAAGTATCCTGAATCCCCCTTTCACATGTTTACCATTTCCTTTCAGCATCTTTATAAGAGTAACACCAGCACTTGTAAGGTCACACTATGGTTGTTCCTTTGGCTTGCCTTCACATCTAAGAATGACCATGCAGAGAACTGTGGCAGCTTTGTATCAAACTGCAGACAGTAATAATCCAACTCAAAGACATGGGAAAAAAAGAGGAGCAACATGCATAACATTATCTATAATCAGCTATTAGAGATGCATGCTTAAATTTGTTGTGCATTTTTGAGATATGAGGCAGAAAAAGGAGCACTCTGGGTGAGACAAGCACCAACTGCACCCCACTGGATGTTTCCATGGTGACCATGCGTGTAGCGCTTCATGTTCCATCTGTTTACAGGGGGAGCGGCGAGCGTAGCGCAAAGGACTCGCGGGTCTGCGTGTGGTATCCCTGCTTTCCGTCTGAAAAGCTCCTTACTTGCCGTCTTTCCCCTCCCACACTTCCCCAGCTGGTCTGAAGATCAACCAGACCGAGAAACAGGATTGGATGCAGCGTAGCCAAGTGCGATGTACCAAAAATCAACTCATCCAGCAGGCTACCAGACTGCCAAACTCCAACAACAGTTCCTCTTCACTTGTGCTGCACTTGCACAGAGGGGCCGATAAAAGACTTAGCACTTGAGAAGTCTGAGTCTGACACCGAGTGACTTTCTTTACTCTTATCTCTTTCCTAAACCCCCCCAGGATTTGGGCAGCTGTTTTATTAGAACTTATAACTTAACATTACGTTGAAAAGACATTTTGAGAGCCTCTTAATGCCTTAATTTGATGTATTTCCTATTGAAACAGGTTGTTCAGACGAGGCTTTAAATGCAGAGACATCTTTCAAAAGTGTAAACCGAGGCGAGATCAGTTAGGGAGAGAAAAGCAGTTTTATTTGATGGGAGGAGTGTGACTGTTTAAAAAAGTGATGTTTTTATCGGCTGAAATTTTGGATTTATGCCTGCCAGTTCAATATGAAGTCACCATTAAAGACACACTGTTTTCCAGTATGTATAAATAATTGTATTTTAATATGGAAGCTCTAAATAAATAGATGACTGAATGAATGAATCAGATTTTAGTGAATTCTTTGGCATTTATGATGAAATGGGTGATTATTCTGGTCTGAAAAATTAGCTAACAATCTGAAAAAGACATTTTTCATTTCACTGTGACATAAAAGGTCGTGTTTGAGTCCAGGAGCAGGTAAATACAAATGAGTAAGAGAAAAATCATGTACTCACCGTTGATAACCGGGGTGTACACAACGATTCCAGCCAAGTTTGGGTCAGACACCGTTTTGTCGAGAATGAGCCCTCCGATGCTGCAGAACAAAGCATGAACAGATCATAAAGCGGTCTTATTGTGTGAGTGTTATAAAAACAGAGGGTGACTCAGGGAGAAACAGACAAAGACTGAGAGAAAAAGACAGAAATAGACTGTGATAGCTCAATTGTCTTCATCTCAACAGTATGGGGAGCCAATATTTTTGTACTTCTCTATAAAATACCAATGAAAATATGCTATGAGCTGCACTGAGTGTTGAACAGAAAGTAAGAGAGAGCGATAATAGAGAGAGCAAGAAAGAGACAGAAGGGGAAAAGTGGAAAGAAAGATTTTTGAATAGTTTTCAGCTCATGATGTCTCGGGCCAATATTTGTGATGTCCTGTATAAATGCCAGAGAAATGTGGCATTGCTCGCACAGAGTGTTGAAGAGCATGCACTCCAGAGGAGGAGAGAGCGAGCGAGACAATCATTGCCTTCCAACCTGCTGTGTTTGAAAGGCTGCCAGGCTCAAGGGTACCTGAGGGTGTATGTGCTCGGGTGCTGCAATTTGTTTAGGGGATGAGTCATCGAGCAAACCAGACACTGTGAGTCGCAGACGCAGAGTAGCTGTTCTTTCCCTTTGAAGACTAAACACACACACTCACACATTTATACACACACACACACACACACACACACCTGCTGATGACCATGGCAGTGATGACTGGCTCCCATCCGGAGTACAGCAGGGTGCGGCTGGCTGGGTGCTTGGAGGATATGACGATCCACAGCGGAGTCAGACACAGGAAGAAGGCGCACACCAGCGTCGACACATACGAGTAGGAATCTGGGAAAGGAGATGAGATGCGGATCAAACACTTTTTCATTTTCTGTACCCGAATATATTCCTGCCTGGGGTTACAGAGGGCGGGAGCTTATCCCAGCATGCACTGGGGAACACCCTGCTGAGGCTGCCAGTCCACCACATGGCTGACACAGGTGGACAGGCAGTCACTCCTGCTGTATGGTGAATTTAGTCTTCAGTCCACCTGACTTCCAAGTCTTTTCAGTGCAGGAGGAAATCCAGTAGCACCAATACCACTTTTCCACTCACATGGTGCTAGGTGGGTGCTTGGCTTCCAATCATTGGCTCTCTCTGTTTCCACCAGCTTGAGAGCCGAAAAAATGATGTCACGATAATGAGAGTGTGCCAACATCTCAGCAACATCTACCGTCTTGCTGCTTTTGTCTTTCCACTTCATTCCTCTTCCTCCGTCAAAGTTAATTTCACTACTAAGAAAATGAGCTTGGTACTCCGTTTTAGCCATGTGTGCATTGCTTATTTTGGTTTGAGGTTGTGCACTCTAGCTGTATCTTTGCTATGAAGTCCAGCAACTGGAAGTATGAAGGCAATTGTGACAATGGGCAACGTGCATAAGGCAGATCAGGGACTTTCCAGAGCTGCTTTTGTTTTGTTTTTTCTTGTCGGCAGTGAATTTGTTTCTTTTTTTCTTCTTATATTGTCAGTAGTTAGTAGTTTGAATAATGCCACCTGCCTTCAGCTCAACTCTAATTTTCTTGCACACCTTCAATGTTGTTTGTGAACTTTCCAGCCTAACCTGTATTTCTCTGCGGCACCATACTGCCACTGAAGCGTTGGGTGTCTTTGTCACACCACTGACTGATTGTGTTGGATTTCTTCACTCATTTTTTTTTTTTTTTGTGTGTGTGTGTGATAAAGTAGCTCTGTTGTTGCTGCTGGTGGATGCTTTTTAAAAATAGCAGTCCAGCAAGTGTAAACAACAACATTATCACGCCTTCCAACCCGTGAAGTTATTGGTCCTTTGGTTCCAGACCAGACGGTTTTTTCAGGCCATGGATCCAATGTTCCCATCTGAACATCAGCATTTTTGCATTCACAACACTCAGAATAGTTTACAATTTGGCAATGGGACCAGCACTGGTGGAAAAGGAGTACGAAATCCATGCAACCAAATGTAGGACATGCAAACTCCATACAGAAAGGATTTGTGACTGTGCAAACCACTGAGCCATCCACGGGCCACACAATGAGGAAATCTCTATTATTAAATGAAAACTCTCACACACACACACACACACACAATCCTCTCACTTTCTCTTGCCCTCCACACCACCTCTGTTTTCACTCTCATACTACAATATAGTACAATGCATCTATTTTTGAAGCGTAATTAGGGCGAAGCACCTGCTTGGTGAGAGCTAGGTAACAACCCCTACCTCCACCCTGCCAGATGTTTCCAGCAGGATCCCATTCCACACACTAAATAACTGTCATTAGGAAACAGTCCCAGATTTATTATCAGATGGTCCCGTGGTTGGAGTAAAGAAAGAGGCTTCAGTTCAGCCCTGCTATATTAAGTTCAGGCAGATATGCTGTAGTGCAGCTGGGGGCAGAGAGCGGCCCGCCACCGCACACTGTCAGAGAGTCGACTCTGGGCCCTGTTTTTATGCAGAAAGTTACCTGCCTGTTGGCCCGACTCTGGTTAACGCCTTATAAAAATGTAGCTGTTTACAAGAACCTTTGACACCTTGTGATTGAGTGTCCTTGTTGCCAATGAGCAACCAATTAATATTCCTGTCTACCTGTATTAGAATAAATCCAAGAGACATTTTTTTTTTAAGTTTCTGTACACACCAGCAGTCTGGCAGGGAGAAGTCTGACTTTGTGCATCTTGCAGGTTGCATCCTTCAGCAGTAAGAGCTTGCATGTGAAAGAAATGATATGATGTAGAAATGTGATATAAAAAGATAAAAGCGATGATATAAGAAATGATGAAATAAGAAGCATTGCTTAGCGCAGCTGTTATTTAGCGTGTAGCTTTTAGCAAGTATCTACTGCGTGTATCTGTTAGCTCTGCAGTTACTGAGTATGTGCATTTATGTAGAAAAGTGAAAGTTTCATCATGTAAAATTGCCAAGGGCCAAGTGAGGACCCTTTACACTCACCTGACAAAAAAAGCAAGCACCTCATCCATCAGTGAGTTGGTTCGACAACCCTTAAAGACCCAACCATCAAATTATGTGCTCATTGCAGTTTTTTTTTGTTCAGATGAGTTTAAAGGGTTCTCACTTAAATTAACATTTGGCAAATCTGTATTAGTGCATTTTTTATTCTTTTGGTCCTGGAACTTTTACTACTTAGAACTCTTCTACCCAGACTGGAAGCTTCAGCCAATAAAATCACGGAGGGACCTTTGGGAAGACCCTCCTGGCAGATCGGACCGTCCGAGCAATTTTTTTTCCCTGCAAAAGTGCTGTGATTGGCCGACCAATCTGCATAGTTAAGTTTAGGCATTAATCTGGAGATGGTGACGTCTGGACATAGGTTAGAGATCAAAATAATTGGGAGGCACTTTGGGTCTTAATTAAAGAATTAAATGAAACACAGACCCTCCCAACTGTGTGGCGCTGCCAGTTTTTTGATTACAGAGATAACCTGTAAACCCAATAACTTTACAACAGTGAAAGAACATGTTTCCATGCAACAAACCAGGAATCTTAACAAGGATTCTCATAATTGGAAAATGATTTTACGATGTTATTCTGCTCAAGTTGTGAATCAAGTTTCTACATGTCCTACCATTATTGAGAACTGAATTTTCCAGTAGTGCAAAGGAAGCTCACAAGCAAGACCAATTCATTCAGCAAGAGCCTAAATCCTGCTTGATTCCCACCCTAACAGTCATTCCTTTCTACCTATCCTCCTCGTTCCTCACTTTTGTCATGCACTGTCCTGGAACCCACATGCATGTACAGACACATACATATGTAGGCGAGCAACGGTCTATCCCCATTTCTTGGTATTTGTGCTGCACTTGCTTCATCTTGTACGTTCATTACCGTTGCTTTTATCTATTGTTGTGTCCTTTCTGAAAAGCACTCTATGACAATCCTATTTGTTAAAAGCACTCCATAAATAAACTTGCCCGGACTTGACTTGGCTCCGGTGGCTACGCTGTCTAGCCAGTCCCTCATCTCGACTCCTTCAAAATTGGACAGTCTCTATCTCCGTAGGTAATCATGTGATTTGAATTCCGTTTAGCTGTGAGTAAACTGGCCATTACTTCCAATTTAGCAGAAAACCGCTGGCATGGCTGGGCTGGAGAACAACAGAGCCACTGTCCTGAGAGTACGTAGTCAGACGGCCTCGCTGCACTGCCCTGGGATGGAAATATGAAATCTGAAAAGTGCCTTATTAAATTTAGCTCAGAGGGCTAAGTTGTTCCTTTCATAGTTTTTTTTTGTTTCTGCTACTGGTGAATGTTTATTTCATACAATCAGGCCTGACAGGGTTAATTAATTAGCTACACTTTCCAGAGGAAACAGCTTCCAGTGTGTTCTGTATTAAGTAATGCAAGGTGGCGCAATATTGGTCTGGGTGTGACATGAATTAAACATGTGGAATGTGTGGTGGGAGTGAAAGAGACGGTTTGTTCTGCAACTGGACGGCAGCGCTGAACCAGAGTGAGGCAGCAGTGACCTCTGGTGGCTGAGACAGGGAAGTGCTTGCACCGGCGAAACACTCCAAGAAGCAAAAACCTGGGATTCATTTTACAACCACTTCCAACTGAGTGAACTGGGGCAGAATGTAAACGGACCATAGTCATAAATCTCCCAGAGTAATTGCTAGTGGTGAAATTCTGTTTAAATTCTTAGAACAGTGATGTTTTGCTGGAGTTTCCCCTTAAAATTAGACTAAATTCTCCTAGAGATAAATTATTCATGGGGCATCTTCATCCTTTGGTCCTCTCCTGCTGTGTAAAACTGTGTGAGATCGGGGAGGAGGACTTTTTGAAAGCTTGAGATTTTACTGAGCAGAGGGGAAAGACACACAGGAGAGATCCTCTCCAAATGCGAATGACAGTTAACTAATAAAACTCTACAGCTCAGATTGTGCAGGGATAATGTTTGTGGCTGATCTCATTAGCAATGTCTCCACTCAGTGAGTTAACACTATTCTGCCATGAGCACTGACATTATTAACAAAGGTGATCAGAATGTCACAATATTTGGCAACAAGCAAAATGCGACAGAGCAGAAATAATGGTTTGGTGTCGATGCAAGCTCTCCGAGTAATTACACAACCAATTATAGCTCTTTCAAAGCCTCGCACTGTAACACGCTTATTTCATTCCCGCTAGATGTGCGCAGATTGCAAGCCAAAATAACAACCTTTATGGATGTAGTGAGCTTCGCTGGTACCGTCTGGGTCACTGATGGGTTGTACGTCAAATTGAGACAGGTTGTTATAAGATTACCTCACCAAAATAAATGAAGGCATCACTCATCAGCCTGTGGGGAGCATGCAAATAGCGGTTATACTTTTTTCCAAACATTTTATTATGTCAAATAAAATCTCTCATCTATTCCCTGCTAAGTGTTGCTCTGAGACTTTCCTGAATCACTCCAAGGCTATGACTCCTTCGTGGAAATTTTAAGGGTAAGATGGATATGGCCCCTTACCGTTTCCATATCTGTTTCTTTTACGGTTTGCAGGACTGGCCATGCTCATGATGGTACTGTATCCTCTCTCATGCAAGTGGCATTTAATGCTTGTTTCTCAAAATGAAGGCAACATCAAACAAAACCACTAGTATTTCCTGTTTCTGTGAGGATGTAGATACCCATCGCATTTGGTGCATTTTTTCTCTCTTTCACTTTCATAGACACTATGAGAAACTCTGAAAGGTTAAGCTGTTTGACAGCATTGTGGAGGCCGGCAGAGACTGACAACCTTTTCTTCAATGGTCTCATCTATTAACAGCATCTATGCTAATTTATCAAAATGAATGTGGTAACGATTTATTGATGTTAAAAATGCTACGTGCAGCACCTTGAATACTCCAAAGCTTCCCCGTAAACACAGGGACCCTAAAAAAGAGAAGTGATTCTCTTTACCTAGGCAGTTATAGAGGCCCTGGCTGATCCAGGCCAGGATGGCCAAGGTGATGAGGTCACCAAAACTGGCGGCGATGGGCGTGGCGACGTTGTCTGGGTTGATGCCTGTCTTCTTTGAACCCACAATCACACCCACCATGATGATACCTGGACATGACAGGACAGGACAGGGGTGGAGCACACAGCTAATGGTCAGCCATCACATGTCTGGTGAGTTATGTGTGTCACACACATAATCGAATTGTCATGAACACAGTTATTCAGTCACAGCTGAGTGTTTTTGTAATGATAACTAGTTATTATGACTATTACATGTGGTTCAAATGTAGGTACAAGAATATTCTGGCGAGGAGACACAAATAAACAGTGTCTCTCTGCAGGGACAGTATTAATAGTTTATTTTGAACTGTGGTACTCTTGGGTAATGTGTGTTTGTACATGTGTTTGAATAGCGTGGTGTTTGTGTTGCTACCCTGCAGCAGGGAAGCGATGAAGGCCGTGGCCACACTGCTGGAGCAGAGCAACACAGCGTGGCTCATCTGGAACTTTCCCTCTGGGATCCAACCAAGAACCACGGCTGCTACGGCCGCTAGGAAGCCCACCACTGTGGCCTGAACCTGGGGACGGGGGGGCAAGGAGGGAAGTGAGAAAGAAAACAACAAAAAAGAGAAGTCAGGAGGCAGGTGAGATAACCAGAAGTGGTTTTGGCGTCACATAGAAAGGTCAGGGTAATTACTGGCATGTACCGGTACGTTCAGTCATTACCATTTTATTGCCTAACATATCAAACAATCCTGTTCTCAGTGCATCACTGTGGTGCATGTTATGACATATCTGTCAGCTTCTTGGTAGATGATTACTAGAACCTGTCCTCTGTCAGTGCGTCAAACTACGCAGAGAGACATCACATACAGATCAATACTGAATGGCCACCAGGTTTCACCTAACATGGAGCTTTGTTTGTAGACTGATTTTCAAGCCACACGTGTTTAGATGGAGGTTGATGACAGCTGAGATTAAGGCAAATATTCAATATAAAACCTGACCATTTTCATGCCAAAACATTAAGAAAAACACAAGAATTTGTCCTCTACTGAACTTAAGTCTCTGTGGTTTGGAAAAGCCTCTGACACAGCATTTAGCATGAGGAAGAAAATCATACGTACTTAAATGGAGTGATTAAATCAAGATGTTGCACTAGGATCAATTTGGGTTAAGTGCTTCCCATAGTCAACAAGTGTAGTATTGATTAGCTGTGCAATAAAAATGTAATCAAACAACAGCATCATATTAGAGGTGGAAGAAACTTGAGAATATCAGATTTTTAATGAAAGGGCAATACTGCCCCGATATATCTGCCAAATCCTAACAACCAAACATTATGAAAACCTCAAAGAGTGAGTGTGAGCAATTACCTGCTTCAGTGCCAAGTTTCCTATGATGAGATTCCACTTCTCTATGGGAGAATCCATCTTGCCCACGTTCACCTGTGTTGAGAGAGAGGACAGGAGCTTTACAAAAAAATATATTCCTTCACGGTCTGTTAATGTTGCTTCTCAGCTCAGAATACCTCTGAAGGGGTAAACAGTCTGGTTTTCACTACAGCTGGATTTGCTGTGAGGACAAACAGCTGAAAAACCTCCGGTTAGCAGATTAAATGCGTGACACGAGATGTAAAATACATTCCAATATATTCCTGTTAAGAGATGTATTTGTATAATTCACTGATATTGCCTGACTTCCTCGGAGAACTGATCATATTTCCTGACATTTCCTGTCTAGACATCTGATACGAATGAGCAGAATACTGATGCTGAAAACAAAGCACGCATCTGAAAAGATATGTTTTTCCAGAAAAAACAGATGGATTTTAATAATCTGGAGATGAACAGAAGAAATATTTTTTTTCTAAAAGATGATGTCACTTTAAAAGGTTTCGAGGGCTCTATGGGCAGGAAACTTACGTGTATATACAGTATATACATATATATGTATATATGTATTTTTATGACTATGTAAAACTTTATTGCAAGTAAGAAAAGAGAAACACCAAAATTAACTAAAATGGTTTCTCCAACAAACCAGCAATATATTCCTGTTTGGTTTCCACTTTGCTTTGGAGAAGCAATAAAAATAATGCAATAAATGTGAGAAACAAGCAGTAAAATTCAGTTTTATATATTCCTGGAAAGAGACCTGTACAATTCCATAATATTCCCTGACTTCCAAACAAATTTAACAGTATTTTCTGACTTCCTCTATCAGGAATACACTTCACAAAATTCCATGCTATTCCAAAAATTCCCTGACCAGTGGGAACCATGGTTCACACTCTCTCTAAAAACCAACACACTGCAGTTTTGGCTGCAATCGACTGCATATGGACTTCTCTAAGTCCTACATTTGTACCTTTGTGTTATTTCTATTTATTAAGGTCTGCATGTATCATATTGAAATTTATTTATCTTATTACTCTGGCAAAATGACTCCAAACACATTTTTATTTTACAGCAACAGCCTGGGGGAGAAACTGCAGCAAGAGAGAGAGAGAAGGTTGTAAAATAAATCACAAACTAATTCACAGCTTAGCCCGGAGAGAGCAGTAACAATATGAAGACAAACTGGGAAAAAAACAAAGCCGAGAACAGAGAGGACGAGGGAGGGTGGGAGTATGGTTTCTGCCGGGAAGCTGTTTTCATTTGAGAACAGGGAGAAATATTAGCGCACACTGGGACACTGAGCTCCGCTGTCCGTGTTGACACAAAGCTGTGAATGTGGAGCCTGTCTGTGGGGAGGAAAGGTTGAAAAAAAGACAAACAAAGAGGGAATTCTGCTCCGTCACTTCATCAGCTCCTTCTAGCTCACATCATTTGAAAAGTATACAGAGAGACTTGAGAGGCAGATACAGACAGGGAAAGTCTTACCCTGTACAAGGCACCACCACTGCTCAAATTAGTTCCATGACTGTGTACATTTCCAATTTAGGATGCAAATTTAGGACTTTTGAGCAGGTCCAGATGCTGTAGCCACAGCCAAAACTGCAGTATGTGGATTGTACAGAAATATATCACCAGACTAACTATGTTGGCTGATATCAGCTTTAAAAGCCAATATTAGTGCAGGACTGAAAAATATTTTTACTGCCTATTTTTGCCTGATTGTGAAATTTAGCATTGATGTGACTTTTTTGTTAGGAGTCTGTTGTTAATGCATGTGTCAAATCAGCAACAGAGCAAAAATAACGTGGTCTTGTTTACAAAACACTTAATTATCTTAGGACAAGGCTGTCAGAAACGTTTTACCTGTTTTCAACCTGTTTTGTGTTAAGATTCTTGCACTAAAATGAACTATAGACCTACTTCATGTCAGTATCTGGCATTATGGGTGACAGTCATCATTCCATCCCTGGTTCCCACCGGTTGGGGAATTTCTGGAACATCATGCAATAATGTTAAGTGTACTCCAGAGGACTAATCCTCTTGGGAAGTCAGGGAATATAATGGAATTGCCAAACATATAGTTATACAGGGATGTGTATTTTAGATATACTAGTGCATAATTTATTTTACAACTTGTTCCTTATAATTATTGCATTAGAGTGTTTAAAACGTTTCTTCACAGAAAAGCATAACTGTAGTGGCTTCCAAACTGTAATATAGTGCTATTTGTTGGAAAAAATCATGTAACTGTATTTCCGTGCTTCTCTTTTCTCCATTGCATTGAAAGAATATGTGGTCGTACGTGAGCTGAGTGGGTGAATTACCACTGTGTGCTTGCAAGGTGCATGTATCCACTGGGAATGAAACAAATCAAAATACAAAGCTTTGAAAAAGCTGTGACTGTTTGTGTAATTGCCCTGCTAATAGAGGGTCTGTGCTGAACCCGAATTGCGGTCCTGTGAGGCATTTTGGGACAAAAGCCTCCGCCAACAGGCTCACATTCCAACAAAAGGCATATAAATTCCAGTCCTCTCGTCAGCCTTGCTCCCTTTCAACCCCTTCTGTTCTTGAGAGATTCAACTGGAGCGATAAATTCACAATCTGACTGTTTGGCAGTGCCTGTTGCAACAGCCCCTCCTCCTGCCTCCTTTACTGCTAAATCAGCAAATTCCTCTGCTAATTCCTCCGCAAATCTGTTAGATGTAAAGCTACTATTCAAGATTGTCTGAAATCAACTACCGGACATTGCAAATGGTTTTCTCCCAAAAAGTTTTAACTTGTTAAGTGGGAGTGTGAAAGCAGATGCAGCTGCACAGACGAAATAGGGTCAGCGTCGCCCCAAAGGCTATGGGACTGTCCTGCTTTCCTCTGTTTCAACTCACAAAGAAGAAATCATGGGTGCTGTAATAATACCCCGGGAGGGCTGGATGGCCTGATGGATAATGGATGCAACAAGAAGGCCTTGGTCTGTGGAGACGAGACATGGTGACATAATTACAAACGGACTCAGAGTGACCTCATCTGTCTTGTCTTGCCACAAATACAAACATGTCATGCTCCATTTCAGGAGGGTGACGCTGACTGGAAAGGCTGACTGGAGCAGGAGGCAAATAAAATGCCTTAATAAACGTGTCAGTGTGTCATTTTGACTGTGTTCGCAGAGGAGTGATGGTGGTTTGTGTGTATGTGTGTGTGTGTGCATTTTCTCTGTGAGAAACTCTTCTAAACGCATCACTGACTGCATTTACATGGACCTTAATAATTCACTAATAATGACAATAACATCCTGATCAGAGTAAAAATGACTCATGTTGCCGCTTTAATCAGAAAAAAATCGACCCAATCAGGAGGAGAGGGGTCGTATAAACCTTTGATAATCAGTTCAATAGGAAAATAATAGCACCTAAAAGCCATGTAAACACTTCATCAACTGAATATCGCATTGAGTTGGAATATTTTTATTCTTTCTGCACGTTTAGCCACATGGGGGGACTGTAAGCGACATGATGAGGTTTCCAGAAGTTTAAGACCAGCCAACTTTGCTACAACTACTTCCATCTCCATTCTATCATCCACTGACTCCTGGTCTTTGGGGGAGGAAGAGGCATCGAGTGTATCGTGTTTGATAAGCTATAAAGCTCCTCTTGCACTCAAGTTCCTCTTTCTCATTATAGCAGGATGAGTATGTTCTTCTGAGACTGCTGCTAATTAATTGGAATAGAAGAAATGTGAATATTGCTCCCAGTGCACAGTGTGTGTCCATCTTTGAAAAGTCAGCAGCAAAGAAAACTGCAGAGCTGAACTGTGCACGTCAAAGAGGCTAGATTCTGCTTAGATGCTCTGGGCAAGGCAAACGAACAACTTATCAGATCACTTTATTTAACATGCTGTGTCTAGTGTGGCAACAGTGTTCAGGGAGGTTTGTTTGCGCCTATATATGTGCAATGTAAAGATTTGTAAATCCCTGCAGGTAAATTCTCTGTTTGCTTGCCCTGTCAAAAAGGGTCAGAGGTCAGATGTGACGTCAGGGCCAGCTACATTTCAGCAATCATGGAGCTGGAAGGATTCACCTGGTTAATGACACAGTTTTTTTTTTAATAAAACTAGGTCACCCTACTGTACATTTGCGTGTGTTTGTGTGTGTGTGTGTGTGTGTGTGTGTGTGTGTGTGTGTGTGTGTGTGTGTGTGTTTCTCTCACCGCCGTGGAAAGCCTGGAGGCCAGTGTCATCTCCAGGTTTCCCTTCAGGCCCAGCAGGGCAGGAACCAGAATGAAGATCTCTGTGATGTACCTGAAGGCCTCCCAGTGCTGTGGGAGACACACACAGACGTCTTTTAGCACATCTGGCCCTTAAAACCACATTGCTTCAGTTTACATTGAAATACAAATGCTGCGTTCAGGTTCAGATAAGGGAAGTTCCACTGAACTGCCACCTGGGAATTTCATTTGCATGAGCTGATCTGAATGTTCAGCTTAAACCAACAGTGCTGAGTTTGTGAATCCTGTCACTAACTCAGTGTGGGTTGTAGAATGTTTAAAGCTACAGTATGCAACTTTTCACATTAAAATAGCAACAAATACTCTGGATATACTACACATATTCATCGGTGCTTCTCTTTGTCCCTGTGAATTCATGCATAAATGCCCCCCATTTGTTTTGAACTGGCTTCTCAGTGATGTTCTGAACATTTTCGGTGGTGCACCATTAGCTGTGGCTGGTTTGGTGTGGCCGCTGTGCTGGGAAGTCATGCAACAACAACAACGACAGAAAGCAGCAATCAACTATGGAACAGCAAAGCCTAGATCTGTGGCAGACAAGCCCTGTTCAAAAACCTGGCAAGAATCAGCACCGTTTCTTTTATTGCCATTTTCACCATCCGCCTTTTCAACGCTTGCATGGTTTTACGGTTGTCAGTTGCCTTGGCCTCAGGCTACACATCTACAACCTCATCACTCTGAGTGACATTATATCGATACGGTGATATGATGCTTGACGTGGGCTGAGATTTTGGAAACTGAAGTATGATACAGCACAAGTGTTTCCTGCTTTTGAAGGCTGCCTTACAGTAAAGGGATACAAGTTTCTCTACTGTCTCAGTCATCATATCGACATTACTGATTGTTTAGCAAAACTCTCGTGTGTAAGTATCACAAAAGCACCGATAGACATCCCTTTAGCATCATCACTACTGATAGAGGTTTTGTTAAAAAATAATGAGATATATTATTTTATCAATATCTCTCAGCCCTACAAGAAATACACTTTCAACATACAGGCAAAAAAAAGAGCACACTTTAGCATTAAATACAGAGGTTGTCTTACCTGCACTATATCAAGCACCATGCCAGCTGACACTGTGCCAAACCCAGCCAGCAGGAAAGGCACCAGGATCTGCAGCGCCATGGCCCACGGCGACTCCTTGGGCATATTCCGGGCATCAGATCCCTGCTTTTCCTCGTCATCTTCCTCCTCCTCCTCATCCGCCTCCTCTCCGGAGAGGCTCCCCTTGGGTAGCATGGGCTCCGTCTCAGAATAGGACCCATCGCCGCAATCAGATAAAGTCACTGAGGACCGAGCGGTGCGGTCCAGGTGCCGCCGGCCCTCTGTGTGAGATGTTTCAGGCCGGTAGCCGTTCTGGTGCGGCAAGGCCTCGGGTTTGGCCCCCAGGTCGACCATGGCCAGCCGCTCCTCCTGCAGCTTGGTGTACCCAGTGGGAACCATGGTCTGGAACAGAGAGGTGACCCGTCCAGAGGAGAGAGGCTTCAGGGAGAGAGCGCCCCACCCTGCACTCACTCCGCTCATACGCACCGTCAGGCTAGAGCCAAGGGACTCCCCTATAGCGCCCCCCAGTGTCTGGATGTTCATGTTGTGTTCTGAGGCCGACGAGTCTCATCTCCTGACATCCACTATGGGGCCGGTGTTAATATGGAGCTCAGTAAAAATACTTACACTGGCTCAGCAGAAACATCCATGTTGAGAATTAGGTTCAGGGTTTTGTCCGTCTAGAGAGAGCCGAGAGAGAGGAAAGAGAAATCCACCTTAAAGCAGAATATAAACTGATACTCTGTTGAGCTTGGACAGCTGAGCCAAAACTTAGAAACATTAGCCAACAACCTGCCAAAACACAAGTTGCATCACTGCCTAATGAGTGAAAGAGTGGCTTGAGGGAGTTCATGCAACTTTTTACCATAAACTTCCAATGATGTCCCTAATGTCCTAGCAACTACAGGACTTTGTGTCTTGTAAGCATCAAGGAAACCCACGGTTTCCCATTCCACTTGGAGAAATTTGTTCATGCAAGAACAAACAATCAAAAATCATATTAGCAACACAAAGAAATAATGTTTACGGATGTTTTTCCGCTGTTTTTACTGAAGCAACCCCAGCAAATGAACACCTATAGCCAAGGCTGCACATCCACTATCTGTATCTCACTCTGCTGCCAGCCAAAGTGAATTTCTCTGGGTGATATGAAGGCGCAAAAACAGGCACAATTTGAAGACCACAGCTGTCTGAAGTAAACCAGCATTATTAGGTGGGTTTCTGGTTGGTAGACGTGCCAAAGAAGTAGATGAACTCAGGTTATAATATCATTTAGAAATGAGGTGAGGGGTATACCCATTCGACTTTCAAGTAAATAAAACAAACAAACAAACAAACAAACAAACAAACAGGTTGTATTTGTTCAAATGACACCTGCCAATGCTGACAGAAATCTTTAAAATACCACATTAAGAGTGTACTTCACAATTAAATCACAGCAAAGTGATGATGGAGATGGGGGTGGGGCAGAAATGAACAATTTTCTGAAAACATGACTGGGTTTTGATAATACTTTTGTTTGTTTGACCAGTGTTTAAGCCACATTTCATAGTTAATCCCTCTTTCTGATTTATTGCTACATGACAGCCTAGGCCTTTAAATCATCTGTCTGGTAGTCCCGGATTAAACGTTACAACATTTTTTACCTCAGCGCCGTGTTAAGTGGTTATCCGTTCAAACGTGTGATAAAGAATATGTTTTCTAATTGGCTAAACAGCTAAAACCGTAAACATTTCACAGTTATTTTCCCAACTCCAGCGGTAACGGTCATAGGTGGGCTAACACACTACGCTAGCTAGCTGTGTAGGAAAACCAAAACAGTGGGAAGCTCGTCTCTCCACTGCTTTGCGCGTGGAACAGGAAAAAAAACAGTTGAACAAATAACCGTCAGTGGCGGAAAAACATATACGTCGATCGGAAATGACTCAATCTGCTAGAATCTATTGTGAATTTTCTTTTTATTCACCTTACCTTTCGTCTTAACCGGGATATTTCATCCAAGGATAGGGATGCGGATCTTTGCTGACAGCCTGGCACGGAGCCAAACCGTCGCGTCAGAGCAAAAAGTACAGCCAAAGATCGTCTATGTAAAAAAGATGAGTCACTCAATAGTTAAAAAAAAATCTTAAAAGCGTGCAATTAACCGAGAAATGTAGAGCAATATTTTCACTTTGAATGTAAAATGAACGTTAAATGTTGAAAATGGAAGATGTGTGACCGCAAAGGAAGGGCATATCTCACAAATTGTCCATTAACAACAATGCAATGTCGATGTGTGGTGACATTTGTATGAACAAAGACATCAAAATAGTTTAGTTTATATATTTTTCGGTTTATAGAAATGCCTGAACAGATGAACAGTTTTGTACAGTAAATCAGCATTAAAATATCAGTGGAATGTCAGGTAGTAGGCTATAACATATATTAAGTTCATGCATTATTTAATCTGAGTAAGGGCCATCATGAACATAGCTGGAATAAATTATTCCACCTATGTTCACTCGTGTCGATTTCTGTCATCAATTAATCCGGTCGTCATCGGGAGTCTCACTCACACTATCTTTTAGTTTTATTTAGCCAAAAAGCATATTATTCCGAATAATATGCTTTTTCATGCTTTTTCACGTTCATTTAACGTTCAGCATATTATTCCGAATAATATGCTTTTTGGCTAAATAAAACTAAAAGATAGTGTGAGTGAGACTCCCGATGACTACCGGATTAATTGATGACAGAAATCGACACGAGTGAGACATCTCGCTTCACTGCGATGCTTTCTGGTCAGAACAAAAAGTGCCACACATATTTTGGTTGCAGTGCGCAGGCGCAGAGCACACCTTGTACATCTTGGCATTGGCTCAAATCACAACCAAGTTCTCTCTCCTTGCATTTTACATCCACTGGACTCGTTATTTTCCTTTCACTGACTTTATAACCACATGATAATGTTATTTACCCCCCCAAAAATGACCCAAACATTCACAATAACTGTCTCTTAAAACCCAAACACAAGCAATAAACAAAATAGCAACCCAGGAGTACATCTGAATTTGAGCCAACTTTACAACGCTGAGCCATGTGAAGCAACTCCTCCAAAACAGCAGAGGGCGCCACATAAAAAAAAAACAAAAAACACTGAAATGTGTACTTTTGTCAACCTTTCAACCGGAAGCAGCTGTCACAGTAACACATGTCCGATTTGAAAACAGAAAGACCGAAATCCAGCTGCGAAATGGAAATAAACAGCAAGAAAACGAGATCGCAGGAGCTGCTGTCATGCGGCAGCGGAGGAGGTTCGGATGATTTATAAAACTCGGATAAAATTCGCTGTATTTGGCGGTCACATGTGCATTTTCTTCTTGGTTAACCGAGGTGTAATGTGTGCATTTGGTTTTGTCGCAGGTCTCCACGATAAGCTTCTCCTGAAGCCCAAGGCCGGCAGGTCTCTGCAGACGGAGAGAGTCCCGAGAAGCAGCGGTGAGGCCACAGTACCATTACACTGCAAGCTGCCCTGCACATTAAGTCATGCAATTCACACCCAGTGTCTGTATTTACTATTTGACCAGGGGCGAAAATCCCATTTCATTATTGGGGGGGACAATAAACAGCAAAATTTCTGAGAGTAATTGTTGGGGGTGACATGAAAAAAATGCTGTCTGGCACGACTGTACCTCCCTCTTTCTCTCTTACGCTCCTTTGAAATTTGCCGTAGAGTGTTGAACCCTCAGCATGTTCATATGTTTTAAATAATGGTATTAAAAGCAATAGTTCTCTAACCAAATTTCTTTGCTCACTGTTCTATTTCCACTACAGTCCATCAAAGTAGCTTTACAAGAACGAGAAACTCTAAAGAAGCTCTAAAACTAGAGGAAATACCTTGAATAATCCAACTACATCAAACTATTCTTCAAAAAACATATTTATTGTAGTGTCAACAAAAAACAAAGCAAGATATGGCATCAAATAGTGACATACAGTATGTTTGAGCTGTACACTGTCCCTTTTAGATCAAATAAGAAAATGAAATGAAACGATGCCACAAAATAATGCAACTTAAAATGCAAAAAAAAAAAAAAATAGATATCTATCTAGAGACAAACTCAAAATATCAGTAAAATATGAGCTATTTCTGACATTAATATCCTGAGACTTTTTGAAAGAATAAAAAGCTCAGTATTTGCTCCTCCTGTGGTCTGCCCTCTCTCTCCCTCACTGTCCTGCACTCGCTTCAGCCTGTAAACAATCATTAACTATTAGCTTAAACAGAGAGCTGAAAGAGGCAGGTTTTGGACCAAGCAGGGGAAAACTTTATGGATGGAGGGGTCTTGTCCCCCCCGACCCCCCCGGGATTTCCGCCTATGTATTTGACGGCATGTATAGCACAAATCAATCATGCACTGGTGCACTGGGTTGTCATAAACATCGTCGCAAATTATGTAAAAGTCATATAATGTTAAGAACTAGTCGTACAGGACTTTGGAAATTTTTTAAAATGTAATGTAACTCTTCGAAAAGTCCTGAGTTTTTAGTGATACTGAGATTATACAGTAGTACAGTCATGGGGGAGTTTTATCCACTTTAATCTGGTTATATTATATAGTATGTATATGTACCCTTATGGAAAAAATGTAATTATACTATCCTCAGAGGAATACAATACCACCGTCTCATTAAAATTTTAAAATGCCATGTAGTTACTATAGGTCAAAATCATATCACAAATGTCACAGGATTATACAAGGATACAAGGAGGTTTATTGGTCATTATACCACAGGTTGTATAATGAAATTAAAATGTGGTTCCCTCTTGATTGATTAACTGATTGATTATCTACTGTAATGTGATTTTTATAGGCACTTAGAAATGAATCCCATTGTTTTCATCAATTCCATTTCTATGTATAGGACCTTTAAAACACCTCATGTACAATAAAGCCACTTTAAACTCACCTTTAGTACCGGATGCAGGGCAGTTCCACTTTTTTTTTTTTTTTTTTTTAAATTCTGTTCTTTCTATTCTGTTCTGTTGTCAGTCATGTATTTTTCTCTAAGAAAGGATATGGTCATATTCTTGAATGTTTGGGAGGCTGCAGAAAGCAGTGTGGTCGGTGAAGAGAGCCTGAACATATTTATTTAATGTTGGATATACTTGTGTAGACTTTAAACACTGTTATATTAAGTTTCTTTATTGTTGCTGCCTTGCTGGTGTATATTTTGTGCGTATTGTAACTGAATGAGGGGACGGATGTTGGAGTTGGTGTGTGTCTGAGGTGATTTTAGTTCGTTCCTCCTCACATCTCCCAAAAGAGCCCCAAAAGTCATCAGCAGCGTCCCTCTGCCTGTCCTGTACCTCACCATCTGTGTCTGTGCGGCAGTATCTTTGAGTTACGCTTCATAATGTGTCATTTGTTTTGCCGCCCGCCAGTGCTGGACCGGCTGCAGAGCTTCCTGCCCCAGATGGCCGAGGCCAACGAGAAGCTGAAGCAGCAGATGGATGAGCTCCCCGCTGAACACTTTGACATAGAGAGCGTGGAGGAGGCGGAGAAGGTCATAGAGATGGTGAGTCTGCTGCAGCGAGCGTCCAGCTGCGGGGAACACAGAGGTGTCTCATCGATGAAATATTATGTTCCCCTGCAAAAATAAACAACAGGAGGCGCCTGCGGAGACAAACTGCACGAGTGACATTGAGAGATGACGTTTATCGGCTCGCCTCGTCCCAGCAGAAGTGTTATCGGGACACAGGGGAACGGTGTGTTGTTAAGCAGCGTCGAATGGGTTTTTTTAAGTATGAAACCTCAGTCATGACCAGGATGTGAAATGAGCACCCGCCGTGCACCAAATACCTGCAGCATTTGTCTTTGTCAGTAAGGGTCACCAGCCTCAATGACATCGAAACAAAAACATCTGAAGGCTTCAGTTTTGTTTGTTGTTCCCAAGCCCTGTCTTAGCCAATCAGAGGAAAGTTAAAAGTGGTACTACTTTACAATAAGACGGCCCTTGATGTGGTGTGGCTCAGGAGGTAGAGCGCTCATCTGGTAATCGGAAGGATCCTGGTTTGATTCCCCAGCTCCTCTAGAGAAAGTGTCCTTGAGCAAGACACTGAATCCCTAACTGCTATAGAAATATAGTCCATTTACCCATATACAGGGTTTATGGATGCTTTATAATCAGGTTGTTAATTATGTTGTAAACACTTCATAAATCATCAATAAATGATTATAAACAAGTTTTCATACATCGATGCCGGCTCACTATTTGGCAAGATCAAGTAAAGTAAGCTAAGCAATGAGCAAGATCTGAGGTTTAACAGAATAGATGCAGTTGCAGCAGTAACTTGATCTTGCCAAATAGTGAGCCTGCATCGATCTGCACCATGTGTGGTTTCAGAGATGATTTGAGTGAAGTTAAAGAGGCGACAGGGTGAAGTGGGGGGCAGGGGAGGAGCTTATTTGGGCCGATAGAGAAATTTATTAAAGCTAAAACCAGGAAATAGCAGCAGGCATGTAAATCGTATGGTGGAAAGAAGACTTACAGTGATGACTCTCGCATTGCAGTGGGTCATTGTTGCTTAAAAATGCATGTAATATTTCCTAAGGTAGTTTTTAATTTCAAACTTGATTTCAAAATTCGCAGTTTATACCATATTCTAGTCGAGAGTTTACAGTCATGACCTTTAGCATTTGGAAAAAAGAAAAAGTAGTTTATTTTGGTTGGCAGTGTAAGTCATGGCCAAAATAAAGTTCCTTTCAGTTATCGTGATATTAATCTGTGGTAGGATTTGGCTGGTTGTTTGACTTTTTCGTCTCTCGTCTTCAGGACGTTGCCCTGGTGGAGCTCAGCGGCTCCGACAGCGACTCAGAAGAGGAGACATCATCATCATCATCATCATCAGAGGAGGAGGAAGACGAGGACGGCAAGGTCACAGAGGAGAACCTGAAACTTCCCGGGGACAAAAAGAAGAGGAAAGCCAACATCCAAGTCCTGGAGCAGCAGGGGGAATAACGGGTGACTGCGGCTCGTTTTAAAGATGTCTTTTTGCCCTGTGAAGCGATGTGGGTCTCACTCTCCCCAATGACAATCTCACTTCCTCACATGAGGTAAAACTCCTCTGCGTCCTCGGTGAAGGGATTATAAACCTGCATCATAAACTGCACAGTGTGTTATGAGCACAGAGGACATCAGTGCACGCAGAGCTCCTGTGTGGAGAGACGCCGGCCTTCCTGATCCCCATGGGAACACAAAACCTGTATTTTTGTACTCTTCTTGCAGAAAAGTGCCTTTTGTGTTTTTCAGAGTCAGGGTGGATATGTCGCGTGTCTAAGGTGTTTCTCAGTCTCCTGTCCATTCATTCAGTCACGCTCTGATTTTCCATTTTCATTCAGACTGTTTAAGCATGAACTCTGTCTGCAGGTATCATGCTGAAGGAGTTGCTTCTATATTCTGATTTATCAGTGTGATTACGGAAACACATCATGTCAGCATCATGTAATATGGGCCAGCCGTGATTTCTATGGGGCCAAATATACCTTATAATTTACTTTTTACAACACATATTTGTTGTTTCATGAGGAGAACCTACGTTTTTCATAAAGAACTCTGATCCGGTCTGTATCACGGATAATAAAGAGTCTGTCTTGATACGGCTGCATCCTAAAGGAAAGCTTAGTTTGTGTGCATCATCATAAATAACGCATTCCAGTTTTGGTAGAAATCTGAATTTGAAGGCAAATATGACGCCAGCTTCTTTTCCACTTGACAGCTCCACCTCTGCAGATCTCTGGGAAATGTCTCGCCATAAAACAGGAGCAGATGCACAATATTAGTTTTGTGTAATTTGACATCAGTTGGCTGATGATTTGTTTGCATAACTGGTGACATAGCAGCTGTTTACTTGTGTCACATGGTTGACAAATAGTAACACACAGCATTTCAGCATCGGACAGTGTTTTTCACCTGTTGACACTGATTTAAAAAAAAAATTCTCACATCTTCAACAGTCATGCTAAAGTGAAAACTCAATTGAAAAACCCCTGCATTTGCTCAATTTTCTAAATTTTCTACATTAAAGTAATTCTAAAATTAATATTTTGAGAGATGTTGGCTGTTATTCAAATTACCTTGGGCTTTGCCAACTTCTCATGAGACTTTATTATTGTTTTTGACGATGATTGATAAATAAAATAATAATGTATTGATTAATCCACAATGAAAATAATCCTGATTAGAGGCAGACTCTGCAGTTTCAAAGGAGAGGGCACCCCACCTTGTTATGATTTGGTAAAAAAACGATGAATGCCACTCGATTCTCAAAAGAATAAAACATAGAAATGCCTCACGAGTTCAGGACAACTCTTTTACCCCATCATAACCCAAAATATAAAAGCATTTTGCCCTGTTGCTTATGTTTTTGTGCACATTTGACATCTAAACATTAGAGGAAACACATGCATTTAAAGGCGTTGCATTGATTCTATGGGTTATTATTCTTGGCATGAACCTGAGGGGTTTTATCCGTCCTCACCTTCATCCTCAACATCAGTAAACAGAGTGGCATGCCGTCCCATATGAAACTGCAGAGTCTCCTCCACATGCCTCCACAATACCAGCTTGCCATATTGCTAGCATTAATCTTGACTGTTCATGTTTGTCACCGCCATGTGTTTGGCGGAGCTCTGATCCAGATTCTCCACAACAGACTGGGACACAGTCTGTTTTTCTCATGTGAATCCACTGAAGTTGACCGGCTTGGTGTTTGGAAGCTGTAATATTCACTGTGAAGAAACATTACTGACATCTCAGTGCTCGCGGCAAGCGTGGGAAATCAACACCGGACAAGCTGGTAAACACTGGCTGTGGCTGCGTTTGTCTCCCCGACCAGCCAGTTTGGTAGCCGACCCATCATTTAGACCGTCTGCTGAGTTTTTTTTAAATATAGCTGGCTGGTAAAACAGTGAGTGTGGATGGTGACTGTGGTCAGTGGACAAAAAAATGTATATATTTTTTGCCCTAAAGAGAGATGAAATGGCCTTGAAAAGATACTAACATTTCGACGCTGGTGTTGATTCCCAGTTGAGATGCTTTTCATTTTAAAATCATATTTAAAAAAAAAAAAAAAATAAATACAGTTTTCTAAGCACAACTGCCCCAACACAACACAGCAGTTTTAAAACCAGATTCTGCCAAAATCTGATCCAAACCTTAGCTGTGATGAACATTTAATTTTTTTTTTGCAAGTTTGCGTGAGTTTTATGAAATCCGCTGATATTAATAACTTTGTGAGACAGTACAAAATAAGAACACCGCTTCTGGAAGCACTGGTATCGTCTCTCAAATCAGTTTATTCACTGCTGAAGACATTTATGACTGAAGACAGGCTGCTTATCGGTTTATTGATGGCATGGCTCTTGTTTTGTGCACAAAATGTGAGAAGGAAAGCGCTTCCTCTCCGTTTGTCTTGACACTGATTTGTCGGCCGTGAAGCCTCAGAATTGCACGTACAATGAAAACTCTGCATTTCTTAGCCCTTGCTGCCCTTTGTTCAGTGTGTGGGATGAATAGAAAACTAATCTGATAACTTCATCTCTGTAGTGTTTCACATTAATCTCTTCTTTTTTGTTTGTTTGTTTTTTTTCAACATTTTCTATTGATCTAAAAGTTAAATACATCTACAGTCAGGCTGGTGTGTCTTAAACAAATATAGTGTTGTAACATATAATGTTCCTTTGACTGACAAGTACAATGTCAAAAAATATATCAAATAGTTTTTTTTTTTCCCTTTTGTTAAAAAATATTTACAAATAAAGTAAAATTGGAAAAAAGGGAGTTGTGAATGTGTTAAGTTAAAGTGGGACCTGAAAGCTGCACAGAGTGTCAGCGAATAAAATGGCTCAGTTACAGACCGACGTGGGATCTAACGATGAAATTGGCATCTGACAGCAGCACAGACAAAGATTTTTTTTTTTTTTGTTTGTTTGTTTGTTTTTGGAGTATGTGTGTTATGTTTACAGGCATCTTGTCGAACGGTTTGGCATGCAGATAAAAAATAAGCCTCCTCATCTTTCAGATCCCACCTGGAACTCAAAACACGACTCCGGTGTTGACAGAGAAAAGAAAGAAGCTGAAGCATTCACAGATGTAAAATATGTTGACACCTCACATTTGGCTGTCAAGAAGTCAGTCCTTGTAGTTAGACTTGTACAAATCAAATTTAAGACTAAAACAATGTCTCCAATCCCCCCTCTTTTTTTTTGTTCGTTTTCTGTAGCTACGATTTTGTTTTCATTTGGATTAGGGATTGAGCATTTAAAGCATAACTCCACACATTTGCAACTCGTTTTCCCATCATTTCCCACCAATCCGACCAAATAGAGCTACTTATCTTGTCACTATAGAGCTAATTGCCTTTCTGAGTGCACAGCTCTCCAGTACGGTCTTAAAATCTTGCATGGCAGGAAGGCATTGTTGTGGTCATAAAATTTTCAACCACTAGATGTCACTAAAATCTCCTTGTTCTGCCTGGGTTTCACACCCCTTTAAAGGGCTGACAGTCTCTCCAAAAATCAGCCCAATCAGAGCCAGAGCATGTCTGCTTCAGCATGCTGATGCCTAGTCTGTAAGGAGACATTTTGAATTTTGATTTTTTTATACTAATTTTGAGGCAACTGCATTACTTATTGTGCTTTACTTTATGTATGTAGACAGGCAGAGGAAGTTGGCTGGTAAAGAGGGAACAAAGAACTACAAGAGTAGCTGTATGAGAAAGGCGTGAGACTGCATAGATTTCATTACTTTTTCCCCCCGACATGTCTCATTACCGACTGGACATAGTATGTGGAAAAAAAAAAACATGTTTTGGATGCATTTGGGATTGAGTTTTGAAGAGCCCATGGGTCGTGTTGGACTGTGCTGGGAAAAAGCAGGACAGCAGGATGCCCAGTAAATAGCTCTATACTGAAGAACTGATGAAATCTTGGTCAGAAATGATTGATGGTGGAAGAAGATGGAAAACAGTGTCCGGAGTTACGCTTTAAAAGTAAAATGCACTACCGTGGTACTGAATATGGAAGATCTGAAACCTTGAAGGAGAGGAGTTTAACCAGTCAGAACCAGCGTGGCTCCCATCTGGGACAGCAAGATCCGCCTCAGGGTTTTGTGTATAGATGTACGAGCGTTTTTTTGATTTGGTGGTGGGGAAAAGCGGGTGTGTCCGATGTCCATGATGCAAGTTTCCACCGTAGAACGCTATGAAACGGTAGGCACGGTGTCCAGGCTGTGGCCACGACAAGCAACGACGCTCTCCTCTAGGTCACACACACGTGTGCATATATATATATACACACACACACACACTGGTCAGCTGGATGCCTGATTGGTGCAGACAAGTCCCGTTCGATTCTGTCGTGGGTCAAAGTTCATTCCGAGGGTTTGCGCCTTAGTACTCCACAGTCACTGCTTTGGTCCTGAGGTATTCCATGAGAGCGTCCTCTCCTGCGGACGAGACAGAGAACAAATCCAGCTCCATCTAATTAGACAAATCAGGCGAGCTTCCTGGGTAATTCTCCCTGACAGGCACTGAGGCAGAGAGGACAACAAAGACTGATGGAGGCCAAATTATAGAGAAACCCTGGATGTGGATCACACATCCAGGGCTGTGGTGGATTCCTGTAAACAAACTTTTTTTTTTTTTTTTTTTCACAAATTCTATGAGCTGTGGAAATGTTTCTGTTCAATTAAACACATAGCTGCAAAAATGTGGCTTTTTAGGAATTAATTTGATGAGATGGGGTTTGCTGATCTGAAGCCAAAAGATGATGATGATGATGGATTTAACAGGTTTCAAGCGCCTTAACAATTGTGAGATTAACACCTAAATGACAGAAAAACTCGAAAAATAAAGACATCAAAACTACAGTTGTGTAGCGTAGTCCTGTGAACCCAGCAATATCTTTTTTTTTTTAATGTATTTTCTACCAAAAATTACATTGTTTCCATGCCCAGGAGCCCGACCCACCACTTACCGAGGTCCTTTCCGAAGCCAGACTGCTTGAAGCCACCAAAGGGCGAAGCCACGTCGGTCTTGTTGTAGGTGTTGATGAACACCGTCCCAGCCTCCAGCCTCTCGCTCACGTACATGGCCTTGCTGATGTCGCGCGTGAACACGCCGGAGGCCAGGCCGAACTCGGTGTCGTTGGCTCTCTGCAGCACGCCGTCCACATCCCTGCAGGTCAGAGGAGGAGAGAGAGGCGCGCTGGTCAGGAAAACCCATCATTTCATAAAACCGCTCGTTTGTGTGCCTGGAAGACAAATCCAAACTGAGGACACACACCCGTTTTTGAACTTTGACACCACCATGACGGGGCCAAAGGACTCCTCTTTGGCGATGAACATGTGATCCTCCACATCTGTGAATACCGTCGGTTCCATGAAGAAACCTGGAGAGGAGCAACAGACATAATAATGAATATACGGATGCTAGGAATGCTATTAGTTATGTTAGGGGCGGAAAAAACAAGCACTGTTATACTAGTATCAGTTTCAGTATCATAAAGATTTCATCCAAAGTAATATATGACGCCAAAAGCTGAGTAACATGTCACAAATAAAAGCAAACTGTCTTGATTTTCTCCATTTTGACACACAGAAATCTGGATTTCTCAAATGGTGGGAAAAATAAGGATTTTCTATCCATTATTTTTTGTTCAGTGACCCCCAAACTAATGACACTAGTACACAATCCAGTGACTGGAACGGTGCTCAGTACACATAAAGCTTTATACTCTGTAAAAGTATTGGCATTAAAAATATGGTATTGGTGCATCCCTTAAGGAAAGAATTAAAAAGTACTCTGCAAACATTAAATTCAAAAAGCAAATAACTCAAGAATGAAGAGCATAGCTGATTAATGATTTGATGTGATGATTTGAGTAGATTTTTTTTTTTTTTTTTTTTTATAAGTTCTTTAGGCAATTAATTATATTGCCAGCTTTTGCTCCTCACTTCTCTGAAGCCGCTCCTTAGACACTGATGGTACTGTAACATCTTTACTTATGTCCCAGTAAAACCAGTAACACCCTGGAAAACTTCATATTGTTTCCCAGTGTGCTTACACCCACTTCCATTCATACACACACACAGGCTACACATTTACAGAATATAGAGCCTGACAGATGCTGGGTTTTTGTGGCTGATATTGACGTCAATATTTGGAGTAAAAACGTTCAATAACGATGTATCGGCTGATATTTTTTACACATAAAATCACACATTTGAAGCAAGGAGTATGTAAGTATATGTAAGTATACTGAATACAAGAGCACACTCCAACAATCTTGTAAAAGTTTGTGCTTTCACTTTTCAGTCTCTTGTTTTTATTACCCTCGGCTCTCATCATTATCGTGAGAAACTCTCGGTGACAAACCTGTTTGCCGAAAATAAATCTGGCGTGACTGGCATGAAAATGACATCAGGCTGGTTTTAAACAGTGTGTGTTCGTACCCGGCCTGTCGACCTGTTTGCCTCCGTACACCAGCGTGGCTCCCTCCTTCACTCCGACCTCGCAGTACTCCACCAGCTTGTCCAGGTGGGCCTTGTGGTTCTGCGGGCCGTGGTCGGTGGAGCGATCCAGCGGGTCTCCGATCTTCATCTTCTTAATCTCCTCCACCTTAAAGGAAGCAGGGAGAGTGAGCTGAACTAAGCCTGTGATTGGACTGGAGGGTTTTTCTAATGCTCAAACACAAATAAAGGAATGTTATCATTCCTACAGATGAGAAATCGTGTCCACTGTCTGCTGCCTGACATGTACTGTATGTATCATGCTGAGGAAAGGCTCTGACCAAAACGACCGTGCACTCTGAAAATCTAAATACCAAATACCAAATTGTAAATATAGGTCATGGCGTGCATGTTTATTCATAACAAGATCAAAGTTTGTCAGTCAGCCAATACAGAGGAGCGCCGCAAAACACACCATGTCCAAAATGCACCACGCCTAGTCAAGTCAAGTCAGTTTTATTTGTATATCCAAATATCGCAAATTACAAATTTGCCTCAAAAGCTTTTACAGGGAGAAGCCCAAAGCATGAGGTGCATGGTTTAAACAAAGTTTTTTGCAATGAAAAAAAAAAAAAACTCCTATGTGATCACAGCCTTCAACAACAGGTTTTTAAGTCTTATGGTTGTGGTTGATAAAGCTCCCGTATAGCACATGAGGGAAAAAAGGCTAGAGAGGAGAACACGAGCTTCTGTGGCCGCTTAATGTCTCTATATTAATCCCAGAGGAGATGTGCACTGGTGTTTCAGCCCACTCACCACCCGGCTGATGTACTCATCGTGAATGGACTCCTCCACAAACAGGCGCCCGGCAGCGATGCAGTTCTCCCCTTTGTTGAAGAAGACAGAGCTCATGCCCTGTGGAGCAGAAAGAGGCAGAGAAAAAAGAAAAGTACAGGCTTAATCTGCCATTCGGTGGGCATTTTCATCCAGATACATGTGCAGTCTGAGTGTCTCTCTGGGCCTCACCATGCGGACAGCCTTGTCCATGTCACAGTCGCTGAAGATGATGAGAGGCGACTTCCCTCCCAGCTCCAGAGAAACCTTTTTCAGGTTACTGACCGCACAGCTGCAGCAGGAGATCACCAGGCAAGAGCACATGATGGTTATTGTCACAAACTCAGGATGACACCTTTTCATTAGCCTCTAAAAGAAAGGCTCAACCCGAGACTAGGATCCTCATGAGGTTCAGATTGCATCTTTAAACCCATATAAAAGGGGATCCATGTTTCACTATGTCAACCATTCAGCAATAACATTATTTTTTCAGCATCCAATCACAGCATACCTCTTCATGATCTGTTTGCCAATCGGTGTGGAGCCGGTGAAGCCCAGCTTGCGGACGTCTGGGTGCTCGGACAGACGCTGTCCCACCAGGCCGCCTGCAGCAGGGGAGGAGTGTTCATGTGCAAGAAGAGAGAGAAGAAGAGGAGGAGTTATAAAAGCAGAGATGGAGAAATACTCAGGATCGAGGAATTTCATTTGTTAAAGGATATTTGCGTTGCTTACCCGAGCCTGGCACTATGTTGATGACTCCTTTAGGAATGCCGGCTTTCACTGTCAGCTCGGCGAACTTCAGGGCCGTCAGTGGAGTGACCTGTCAGAGTGTGGCATAAAATATTAAAGGCTGATGACAGGCTGAAAGTACTTGTGTTTATTTAGGAAGAGAGGGCAGCTCATGATTCTCTGGCAGAAAAAAAAATGATGGATTACTTAAAATCGTCTTAAGTTTGTCCTACCAAACCATGTCGTTTTGTGCAGACATGGGATCTAGTCGATTCAATATGACACCAAAAACACAAATATGCAATATGTGACATGTCAGTTTACCGTGGCACCTTTTTTATTTCATCACGAGGGTTAAGTGGGTAAAGCTACTATGATATTTTCTTTAAGGTGGCATGAAAGATGCTCCACAGCCTGCACCACTACTGTCTGCATTACATATGGAAACCAAGGCCAGATGCTGTAATATATTGCACATGTATTGTTTGTGCATATGAAATATTGCTTGTTCAGTTTGCAATCGCTGCAAGTCCTTTTATCCTGAACCGGGTAAATCCTCAGAGAAACATGCGGATTAACATTTTGTTGATGCACAAAAGCATAATTAAAGTTGGAACAGGCATCGAGGTGGAGTCACTTCATCGTTTTAAAGCATGTTGAGTCACAGAAAGTATTGCCACTGCTGGTGAATTTCTGTGTCACTGCCTGGACCGAAACTCATGATTCATCTATACATTGAGCAATGTGCCGCACAAATGCATGGAAAAGATCACAGCTGACACAGTTACTGTTTGGAAAAAGGAACTCAGTCACTTTTACTGCCAGGACATTTTAAAGGAGACACTTCATTTAAAGTTTGTGTGCATCTGTGTGTGTGTGTGTGTTACACTCACTTGTGCAGGCTTGAGCACGAGTGTGTTTCCGGCTGCGAGGCAGGCTGCGCTCTTCCACGCCAGCATCATGAGCGGGTAGTTCCATGGGATGACGATGGCACACACACTGCCACAGAGCAAAAGAAAGGACTTGAGCAGGGTGTTTATGAGCGGTCGACACAGCAAAGTTCAGGGCTTACCGAGAAACAGAGACCCCAAAAAGTCAAAATGAAACACAAATAAAAACTAATGAAAAATTCCAAACTATATTAACTAGACTTAGACTTGAACTTGAACATGCAAAAACTGCCAATAAAAATGTATAAAAATACCACAAAAACACAGTAAATGCACATAAGAAATCACAACATATATATATTATGTGGACAAGCATTAGATGATAAGGCCTGACGGAGAATCAAATTGTTTAATAAAGTTATTCATCAGTACAAAAAAGCCTCATCACAGAAACAAATAAATAAATGAGGTATTTCAGTGAATGCGGAGCTCTTACCCCAGAGGTTCCTTCTTCGTGAAGGTCAGGTTGCGGTTGGGTCGGGCCTGGTTGATGGGTATCGTCTTGCCCTGCAGGAAACAACAGAATGTGATGCAATAATGTGCCTCATCGTAATCTGTGAGATATATTTTTGCAGGGAAAACATGCCCGCCTACCTGGATTTTGTCGCACCAGCCGGCGAAGTAGCGGAAAGTCTGGATGGACATGCCCACGTGCGTCTTGAGGGCCAGCGTGTACACGGCCCCCGAGTCGATGGATTCAATGGTGGCCAGCTCCTCCTGATGCTCCTCCATCAGGTCTGCAAGCCTGCGGGACAGAGGTCAGAGGTCAAAAATGGCTGGTTTTTCACTGTTTCAGAAATACAACCATTAAACTGAAATAGGCTGTTCATCAGCTGATCAAAAGTTTAAGACCACGGCCTTTAAAAGCCCAAATCTTGGCAAAAATGTGGATTCAGTGTCATTTTCTGTCAGGTATCCACACTGTCATTGTCATTTGTCATTGTCACTGTCATTTCAGTTTTATGGTTGTTTGCAATAAATTGCTTACTCAAATTTTTTTTTGTCTCACTCCCATTTCTTCTTTTTGCATTTTGAAGCTCTACTTAGAAGCTTTTTAAGATCCAACAGTGCAAAATGTAAATTGTTGCAATTTCTCAACTGGTCTTAAGATTTTGATCAGGAGTGTATATCCATAACTACCTACAACCTGACCCACCTTTTCAAAATAGCTTAAAACATCTGACCCTCTCCCTCTATGCCTCTGACTGCTTCCATTTTTTAAAACTGTTTTAACTACTACTACTTTATTTTATTTCATATTATTGTTTATTTAATGTGATTTTATCCGATGAATAAATGAAATTAGATCAAATGTTTAAGTTCAATTTAAGACCTCCAAAATTCACATTAAAGCATATTTAAAACTCTGGACTGAGACAGAGCAGCTCAAGACTGGACCTTTTCTAATGTGAGCCTCAGTCTTTTTCTGACTGTGTGACTTTGGACCTCTAGGGGGCGCTGCAAGCACAGTGCTCACACCTGTACAGCAGACTTCCTCTGTCCCGGGGGTTCATCTTGCCCCAGGGGCCGTTTTCAAAAGCCTCTTTAGCGGCCGCCACCGCCCGGTCCACGTCGCCCACGGAGGCGTAGGCCACCTTACAGATCGCCTGGGAGAGGAAGGGACAGTCACTGACGCTGGAAACCAAATCACGGACCAAACAATCCTTTTTATAACAAAACGAGGAGTGTGACATTGTGTTTATCGAGGCATTCATGTGCACTGTTTAAATTTCACACATAATCAAGGCCGTCGTCTTGTCCGTTTGGGATGATGGTGATGTCATCCACAGACAAGCCCCTGCCTCTTCTCATAAAACCCCCTAGATTCAGTTTAGCGCTCCGCCCTGAGATTTATTAGCAGTGACAGTCACTCTTCTCGTCGCTGCATCTTGTATGAATAAGTTGGGCGGGCATCTCTGGCAATAAAACGCGACAGGCATTGGTTTCTATTGATTTATAAAGGCCTTAATGGCTATTTGTCATCATTTATCACTTCCTTGTAAAGTTGATCCTACGGCTGTTATTTGACTCGCTCAAATGATGCAAGCAATAAATTTGGGAAAACCTCTTGTAGCTGCACACGCTTGGAACACATTTTACAACACAAACTAAAAGTTATACCTGTAGATCAATTTAAAACCTTAAGGGCAAACTACTACTGGCTCTTGAATGTGACTTTTTTAACTGCGTTCAGTTATTTGCTTGTTTTCTTGTCAATTTTTTGGATTTATTTTGCTTTTCATTTTACTCATTGAAAATTAGGGCTTGCTCTCAATGATTCCTTGAGATTTAAATAAAGGTTGAATGGATGAACAAGTGTGTGTGTGTGTGTGTGTGTGTGTGTGTTTAGAGTGCATTCATGAGACTCACCGATCCGTCCGCAGGGTTGATGGTGTCGCAGGCCTTGCCGTTGTCGGCGTCCTCAAACTTGCCATCGATAAAACACTGGTACGGCATTTTCACAGTCATGTTGTTCACCTCTTTGGTCGCCTGACAGTGAAACCACATGCACAGTACAGCAATCGCACATAAACCACAGATATATAAATGACATGTATCATCAGTGAGCTCAGCAGTGTCAGATCCTCATGTAATTCCAATGCAAGGGTTTTTATGTGACATGAAGAAGGAACCACACTGCATAAAAAGTGCATCTTATAAGTAATTAAACCTCATGCTCAGACTTAAAATCGGATTTACATGAGAACAAAATCTGCCAAGCATGTGAGATGATTCCTTTAGCAACACTTTAATGAAGAAAATTCTCAGAGGAAGTTGCTTTGCACTGGAAATCAGTGAAATCGCCTCATCCCACAGGCGGATTGGATCGTCTTCCACTTGATTTGAGAAAACTGCACCGAGCTTAAATGTTCTTTGCACCGAGATCGTAAATTGCTCTGACTCACATAGTCGATGACCAGCTCCTCCTCCTGGTCTTCGCCCCTCAGCCTCCGGACGAACATCTGGATGAAGTCCTGGAAGGTGGTGGCCATGTACACGTCCTCGTTCTGCAGCTGGACGCCGCCGCATCTCTGCTTCACCTCTTCAACGAGCCTTCACACACAAACCCACTGTTCAGTCTTTTATTTTTTTTCCTTTCATGTTTAACCTTTACATATCCAGGGAAGGTTTACTGAACATGGATGGTATTTTTTTGGTAACACCCCTGCTTCACTTTCTCACAGTTGCCCAGTATGACAGCAAGCTACCATCGGCCGTAACAGAGAATTTAGCAGCTAAGTGCCTTGCTCAACGGTGACTAGTTCAATTTAGTCACTCAAATTATGCCATCATGGAGATTTGAGCTGGTGATCCTAACCTCTGGGCTAACATGACCTCACTGGCAAATCATAAGAGTACTAAAACATTTTGATGATTCATTGACTGATTAATCCAAATAAATTAAAACAATCACGGTTAATTAATTAATCCCAGACATTTTCAAACTGTAGCTTCACTAAGATTGTCTTCTTTTTCTCCATTCACATCATTATAAAATTAATATTTTGGATTTTATTGGCTGCTGGTCAGACAAAGGAAGAAATGTGAAGACACCACTTTGGGCTCTGTTAACTTCCCATGAACATTTGTCGTTATTTTTGAAAAGTATCAACTGAAATATTTGAAAAATTATTAATTGGATAACCTCAAAAACAACTGACATCCAAAATTAATCATTAGCTGCAGCTCTGCATCACAGGAATGCAGAATGATTAATAATCCACAAAGCAAACCAGCATGGTGCATGCACAGAATGAAAGCTGAAATTTGAACAAAAGGTCAATTAAGCACAAATCAGCGTGAGACCGTTGCTGCAGCATCTTCCTCTCTCACCTGACCACGTCCATGGAGGCAGCTCCCGACTTGAAGAAATCTGTGGTGTCTTCGATCGCCGGGACGTTGCTGAGGATCCCCCTCCAAATCATCTGCAGGGAAAAACGCACTCACAGTTGGCAAAGTGGTGCAACAGCCTTTTGGTCTTGGCTCTATGGATGTATAAATGTATGGATGGATGCGCATGTGGGTTGATGGGGAGTTTAACACCAGGCTAATCAGAAAAAAAGTCTGGATGCTGGTAATGGGCATATAATCTAAAATCAGCAATGGCTTTCTGCAACTTTCTGCATCTAACTTCAAAACTATTTAGTAAAACAGGTGACTTAAATTGTTCATATTTCTATTTTTTATATTCCTTGTTTATAGTGTTTATATTGCTTACTGCTATTTATCATGTGTATACTGTATATTTCTTCTAAATTTGCACATTGACCTACCTCTATGCACATTTTATACACCTGTGCACACGTTTTTTTTGCACATTGCTTTTTGCACACTGGGTTGTACTTAGATCTTATTCTGTTGTACTTAGATCTTATTCTTCATTTTTTATTTATTTAATCTGTAATCTGTGGATACTGCTGAAAAACTGCGAATTTCCTTGGTAATGAATAAAGTACCTATCTATCTATCTATCTATCTACATGTCCTTTGTAAACTGTCAGGAACTTGCCCTGATATCCTCCGCCATCTTCTTCTCATCATCAGTCAGCTCCACACTGGAGCTTTCTCCTGATGAGAAGTACTTGGAGGCAGGGATCATCTTCCCATCTTCAAACTGCAGGTTCTTCACCAGGAGCTGCCGAGGAAAAATTGGGATTGAGGGAGAAGGGAGAAGGGAGGGGAGAAAATGGGACAACAGATGATTTGAACTCGGCTCTGACCCCGCAGAAATAAAACCTGCCAGGACTCGAGTGCGATTACAGCCAACGTGGGCAAAGGCATTGCCACACATGTCCTGCCCTGCTTTTTGTTTGTTTTCACTGTTTGCTTTATAGTACAATAAACTGGAGCACTCACTGCTTTATCGTCGGATCCGAACAGGACGAGTCCATTTTTGGAGACCAGGCCGGGCTGGGACGCCCCTTCGATCTGCAGGGGCTGACCGGCCGGCACGGACCCCCCCAACATGGACGAGCCATACAGGGTCACCGTCTGAGGGGGGACAGACAGAGGAGCAGTTAAGACAGAAGTGTTTGTGCAACTAGAGAGGCAGATGGAGCAGATTTTGGCCTTTTTATTAAATATCAACCAGAAATATGATGACATTTTCTTTCCGATATACAGCAACATGAAACAGCAAAACCTGCAATGAAATCCAGTTTTCACGCATATTTATTTATTCTTTTATTTGTACAATATTTTTTAATGTAGACAGATTCTTAATTTAAAAGTTTTAATTTAAAAGCCTTTAAGAGCTTCAAACCATTAAGAAGCTTCACTAATCTGGGTTTCAGAGGAGAGTTTGGCCTAAATTGTGTTTCAGAGGCTTTTGCAAAATGTCAAAAATAAAATTCTGGGGAAAACACTGAATACTCGCAATTCCATACATTGCATCAAATTTAAAAATACTGAACAAAAGAGGAGAAAATACTGGCTATTCGCAGCTTCAGTAGCAAAGTATCAGTACTGTATCAGCACTCAGAGCTTCTTATCAGTCTAACCCTTCTACACCTCCTATGTGTATTTTCTTTGCTTGTGTGTTCCTGGAAACCTACCTGACCATCAATGACAGTCCAGGCTCCGGGGACTTTGTCATGGCCGCGGATCCAGTTGTGGATGGCCTGGGCTGGCTGGGCCAGGTTGACCTGAGGGGCAGAGAGACGGCGAGCACAAAGCGCTCATGACTCAGATTCATTTCCCCCCCTTCAGAGGAGCTCTCTTGGGTTTCTGGGAATGAGAGGGAAGCCCGGCAGCTGGCCGCCCGGAGCTGCGCGACACGTGGAAAAGCCGCGCTGAAAAATAACCCTCTGGGCTAAGAATAGCACATGTGGAAACGTTGGCAGCAGCATGGCTTTTGAGCGACAAATCACAAACCAGAAAGCTCCCCGGATCAGACCCACCTCTCCTTTTCACCTTGTAAGACCAACACCACCAAGCCGCAACCCATTCACTCACTCATCACACATTCGGCCCGTGGTAAACACGCTGTTGAATGAATGAATCCAAGTGTTACTGCACTCGACAGCTTTGGATCTGTCAAACAGCTTGCTGCAGCGATACTAGCTACTGTATTTTCCACATTTGTGTGGGCATGTGTACATATGAATTTCACATCCTAGGGGAACCAGTGGGTGTGGGAGCGGCTAGGCCTGGGAGAGCTTTTGTTGTGCATGTGTGGGTGTATTTGTGTTGTTTTGCTTTATATATTGCATTTTGGATGCCCTTGAAAACGAGATGATTCATCTCAAAGGGTTTATCCTCCCAATAAATGTTATGAATGTTAGAAAAAAGCACAGTGTTTGTGCTTGTAAATGAAGGTCCACATTAGTGTTTCCTGTGGGATGTTTTTGGGGAGTTGTCGGTAATTTGGGTGCATTCATGGTCCAAGTCTAGCACCACCTCCAGTGATATTTATGACACAGATAATTTTGCTGTAGGACTTAAATTTTGGCGAACATGCTGAAGGTCTTGAGTTCTTGCGAAAGAGGCTGTGAATAACTAGCAGACTACAGAGAAAGTTTATTGTAAATAAACTGGGATCTAATTTATGTGATCAGATTATTCACTTCTACATATTGAGAGGGCAGAGGGGACTGTCAAGTAAGTATTTCATTGTGAGTGCAAACTTGAACCACTGAACTGACCTCCACCCTGTTATGCCCTTTTACATTTTTTTTGCCTGCTTGTTATTTATTTAAGCATCATTTGCATCCATTCAGCTCCCATGATGGCACCAACAGTGGCTGCTGGGAGATTTGTGATGCAGCTGCAAAGCCTCTTTTGTAATTATTGTGCCATAAAGCCAGATGATGAATTTTCACTGTATTAATGTGTTTCTATGCTGAGCGAGGTCACCGCAGCTCAGTGCACGTAAAGACACCACTGCATATTTGTCACATCACGTCCGGCTCGAGGCTGTTGCCCGTCGTCGTGTGTGTGTGTGTGTGTGTGTGTGTGTGTGTGTGCATGTGAGAGAAGCCTCACCCTGCAGTTGGATTTCTTCTGAATGCCTTCGTAGCTCGCTCCTTCCTCTGACTGGGGGACGCGGGCGGCTTTTCCATCGGCGATGAGCTGCACCGACTCCACCTGTCCCGAGAAAAAAACACCCGTCCCGTCCCAGGTCAGTGTGACAGTGACACTCAGGTGAGTTACATATTGATAAGATAATACACCTAACCATGCTTTTTGTGGCTGCACTCTCTGATGAAGCAGATTTTACACTATCTGCCCATTAGCAACAGCAATTATAATAGTGAATATAATATAATAATGGGTATAGCATCTCCAAAATAAATCCAATAATTTGCAAATACTACATTTGTGATGTGAAAAAATAGGAACTATAAACAGTAACGTAAAATATGGCAGTATATGAATCACTCAACCTTCCAGTTACGTTTTTAACTGTCTAATAAATTGATATTGTTTATATTATCTTTTTGTTTTGATGATGCTGCTGTATTTAATTCTCACTGAGTCACTGCAGCAACCTAAATAATATGGTTCAACCTGGAAAAGGATGACTGAACATATTTACAACAACAAAATATAAGCAATAGTAAATAGTTATTTAAAAAATTAAATAAATAAATAAATAAATAAATAATAAAAGCCTTACAATAAAACTGAAACAACTGTTGGGTGACACAAACATTTCCTTACAGATGTTACCAGCCGTCTTGGTTGCAAATGTAATGACAAATTGTGAAAAAATGTGCGATGCATAAATTCAAGCTGATAATATGTTGCTGGTGACAGGAGATCAAGAGAGGAAAAGAAGTGATGTAATTCAGCAACCCATCTGTCCATCTCTCCCTCTATGTGTGACTAAACATCAGCAGTATTTCCAGGTGTTTCCAGGTGTGTACCATGGCCTTGATGCCCTCTGGGAACAGGAAGCGGTTGTACAGCGTGTCCACCGTGTCGTTGGGCTCCACATCGCATTCCCTCTGCAGCAGGATGGGCCCGGTGTCCAGCCCGTCGTCGGCCCAGAACACCGAGAATCCGGCCTTCTTATCGCCATGGATCAGCGTCCTGGAGACCACACACACACACACACACACACACGCACGGTCTTAAAAACATGGAACTGTGCCATGAGCTAAATATATAGAGTGTAATATAGGCCATAAACCCAACGAGGGCAGATAAGGAGATGATAAAAAGGTGATGGTACCTGGAAAAATGAGCACTAAAACAAACTGTTAGGAAGTCGATGCAAAGTATCTGTCTCGGCTGAAGTCCTCATTAAGCAGTAAAACAATTTGGACATGCAGGCCACTTAAAAAAAAAAAACATGCAAACCAAACCCTTATAGTCTTGTGACATTCTGGAAGGATTTACTGAATGATTTTGTTCTCAAAAGTGCGTGAAATACTGGTATTTATCAGATAATGCTGATGTCACCCTCCCAAACAGGCTGGGTTTGGCTGATATTAGAGGAGTGTGTATGGGGGGCAAAGACCTGCATGCAATAAAGTGGAAACCAGAAGTATCCTGCTAAAGAGAAACCTGTTTTCAAATATTAATTGAATGGATCATCTTTCAAGGCCATTTAAAAAAAAAAATACTAATGCAATAAAAGCAAAGGAAGAAAGTAAGCTGTTCTTTTTGAGTTGACAACAAAAGGAAGCTATTCATTTACACACACACACTGATAACCCAGTCTGAGAGAGATAGGAGGGGTGGGGAACAGAGAGAAACCAACTCGCATGAAACTTCAGGCCAAACAGAACTGGTTCAGAGCGCTGGTCTAACCGGTGAGATAGCAACAATCTATTAATGAGCTACCACGCGCCATGCAAATTCACAACCCGACGCTCATAGGAGAACTGCTGTGCTAATGATCAGTCCGAGCAGCAACACTCACAGGTTCCAAGCACCAAAATACAAATGGAAAAAGGCCTAGAATCACACATAACTTCAAAAAAGTAAAAAAAAAAAAAATAGGCATGGCTTTGTTGAACCATGCTCAGCTCACCAAAATATCCAAAAAGTGCAAAAAAATCCAAATTTTAGAAAGACAAATATTTTTGATATGACAAGACATTGGGGAAAATGTACAGTCTTGAAAATGTACAGTCTTGTTGATATTAACATTTTGGCACTTGTTGGATGTTTTGGTGAGCAACGACAGTTTGATAAAGCGATGAAAAGACAATTTCTGCCTGTTTTCTTTTTAATCCAAAGTAGTGTGTGGATTCCTTGCCTTTTGCCTTTTAGCCCGTGCAAAATCTACAAAGCGAGTGATGTTTTGTCTGGTTTGCCACTATCAGGCCTCAAACACAGGCGAGCGTCTCCAGTTATCAGTTAAAGCGCAACGTCAGTGTCGTTTTGCTCTCAGCTCACTGTAAACATCTGTTCAGCGAATGCCTCTCTCATTCATTCATGGCAGCACAGTAATTCTTCAACGGCTAATGAGGCGCTCGCTTGACAGCCATAATCCCTCATTACAAAAAAAAAAAAGAAGCAGGGAATTAATCTAACAAATGCCGCTTAGCAGCGCTAATATTTGCAAGTCTTGTGGGGACACTTTGCGGCTTAGTGCTATCACTCATTTGCGGTGGCTAGAATGGCAAAACACAACTCAAGTCAGCAACCTAATGTTTGACAATATCCACTCTCTGCTTCCCTTTTTTTTCGGTGATGAATTAATTGAGCCTCTTAAGCAAACTGCGTAACTGCAAGCTGTTTTTGTAAGATGGCTTGCAAACCCAATTACCCAATTTCCCCTCGGGGATCAATAAAATATTTCTGATTCTGATTCTGATGATTCTCAAATGCCAATTCTATAAGTTTGCTTCTAATCTGAATCCGTGTTTGCAGTGAGCTACAAACACTATTATATCCTATGATATCCTATAGGGCTGGGAGATCAATGTGACGATACTGTAGAGATGACTGCTCTCATGAGATATTTATACACAAGAGATTATGATTATGATAATGATGTGCATGCCTTTAGTGTTATGCATCCTTTAAAACCAGGAAAGGACAATACCGATGTAAAATCAAACAATCAAAATCCCTGTTGATATCTACTCTCTTATGATGATATGGATAATAATATCCTGCATCCTGTGGCTGGCAACCCCATGGTGGAGGTCCTCAGAGGCCATCAGACACACACACACACACACACACACACACACGCGCAGGGGGACAACATGACCGCTCACTTTGCACCCCGACCCCTCACCAGTTGATGGCCGAGGCTCCTCTGTGCAGCGGCAGGATGGACGGGTGGTAGATGATGGAGCCGTGCTTGGGGTGGTCGATCACGTTCATGGGGATGAACTGGGAGCAGAAGGGCATGACGTTGAGCTCGGCCCCCACCGCCTTGTAGGCCTCCACCACCTCCGGGATGGGCTTCCCCTTGACCCGCCACCGTGGGAATTTGAACACCGGCGTCCCGTCCTTCTCCGCTGCCACCGCTGACGGACAAGGAGAGCGGGGTTAGTGACAAGATTTGGATGGATGCTAAAGAAATAAATCTAAAAATTAAACTGGCAAACATTGGCGGCATGTCACTATACTGACATGCCGCCTCCACTGTGCTTAATGAGTGTCTGACAAAGATCTTGAATTGCGACCAGCTCTTTTATAGCTATAATATATATAAAATATTTATTATTTTAAAAAGCTAGGATTCCCAGTCTATGTGAGATGTAAAATTCCCTGACTTTTCCGTGACCTTCCACAACTAAAACGTTGAATATCCATGACCTAAAGAAATGTAACATGACATTTTTCCACTTGCCCAAACAGAAAGTGAAAATAACACAGTGGGCACAATGGAAAAAAATATATTATGTTTGCTAAATAACTAGTTACTGATATATTAAATCGAGGCTGTCAAATTTCCATGATTTTCTACTGGCTGTCCCAAGAAGTGATTCAATTTCCTGATGGCCCTGCCTGAAAAGGACTGAAAAACTCCACAGCATGCCACTATCACCAAGGTCAATCAGATAAGTGTTAGTCTGGTAAAAACCAGGCCTACCTCGCTGTAGCTGCATCTGACATTAGGCCTGTATCTCACCTAGTGCACCGAGCCTGGCATTAGTTCAGTATGTAAACTAGATTGGTTTTCCAGTTTTCCCCAGTTCAGAGCAGCCGGCTCCCTGTGCCACCTCACTGAGATCACATGAAACAAACACAGGGAGCGGCAGCTGCTCTCAAACCCACGGATGCACACGCACAAGTGAGTTTAGACAGAGAAAGGTAACATGGCGTCAAGTCTCAGTGTGTCTGTGTGATGAAAAACAACAGAATAGAAATGTCAAGCACAAATCAGGAAAAAACAGACTTCTGTTTGTGAGAAATAAGGATTGTGAAACACTGTGAGGGAGGACTGGGGAGTAGGAGAGGTCAGGAGGCTCTGTGCGCCCAGCTGAAGATGATGATGATGATGATGATGATACATCCTGGGCGGATTGCATCATACCAAAGAGCTCGGACTTTTCACCTCAGTTGCTGCTGCATCTCCAGGCCACACAGGGCCTCTCCCCAGCCAGACAATGGAGCCACTATCCCGCGGCTAACGCAGGATAAAGGCCTGTCTTTGTGCAGGGGCACTGTAGAGTCAACACGCATCTACCTCACCCGCGGGCAGAGGCCTCGGCCGGGCCACAGAGAGACAGGGGCGCCCAGTGAGCTGGGACCTCAGGGTACAATCACACCTGCGGTTTGTTTTCCTTGGCATGAACCACAGAGGAAGAGTTTACTTTGCTGCATTTTTTTATTTGGTTTGTTTAGCCCCATACTGTGCCTGTTACAAGGGAACCACAGCTTATGGGGTGGAAAAAAAAAATCACAAGTTACTCATTTATGTGACATAGTTTGATCTGTCAACCTGAGAGATTTTGGCAGTGGGGAGGCTCAACGCAAATCTGATTCCAGTCCCTGTAACTTTAGCTGACCTGGATGGACTTGAGCGCATGAGGAAATTGCTGAATTCGAGCATCGGCTGTAATTGCAGTTTGACCTCAGTTCATTTTATGTTAGCCCTTCCAAAAATGAGTAATGCTGGCTCTCAGATGCCTACTGACCTCTCCTTAAACCTATAAACTCTATTGTTTTGGGGCCCATATCTCTACTTGGTTCAAACTGTGTTCTCACTACTAACAAGCTCCACTGCACTCCACATTTTCAGGTGTGTCGGTGCCGGTATTTGGCACCACCTCGGTTCAACTCTGTTTGCTCCCAAGCCAATGACCGTCATGGCTCCTTGAAGGACCCAAATAACAGTAATGAGGCTCACACACCCTGCTAAGTCTGTTAGGCAATAAACTATAAATCAACACTAGTGAACTGCCAGGCTGCAATAACTGAGAGATTGATAGTCAGTAGTGGGTCCCAACTTGTTTTTATTGGGAGACACACAGGGGTCCTTTTAGGGATTTCCAAAGGGTTCCCAACAAAATGAGGAATATTTGAACTTTGATTTCCTTTTATGTATTTCATTACAAGTTTTCATGAGAGCATGTATAAGCATTCTCATCACAGCTTTTGCTCTCCTCGTGATTCCGCTTCTCTAAGGGAAAAAAAAAAATGGGGACCCCTAATCTTAGTTTCGTCTATGAGATGAAGACAGAGAGAGAAACCGACAGGGGGACAGAAAGCCAAACAGATACTCACCCAGGGGGTCGGCCTTCCCATCCTTATCCGGGACGGTGAACACACCCACCACCTTGTGACCCTGCTTCCTCAGGTTAGTGTACACCTCCTGGCCAAACAGGCTCTGGCCAATCAGAGCTAGTTTCAGCTTGTTTTGATAATAATGCTGCAACAGAGCAAACAACGGAAAGTGTGCACCGTTAGAGGGGGGGGGACAAGCAGAAGCACCAGAAATGCCGGAAATGCTCACCTGCACAGTAGCAGGCTTTGTTATGCATCTTCAAGTACTCCAAGTGTGCTTACACCTTTTGCTCGGCAGAGGGGAATTTACACTACTCTCGCTTCTGGGAATGTTAAGTAACTGGTTTTCTGGTGATTCCAGTGGGCCATACATCTCTGTCACTGGTGTGAACCGGCTCTGGGAAACTATTGGCTGCAGGGAGCACAGCCCTCCTGCAGAAAGAAAGAAATTCAAGTGTGTGCAATGAGGCGCCTCCCTCCCCATGTGAGCGCTGCGCCTCATGGAGCAGGTCTAAGGTTTCCCAGTGCTGTCAAAAGCATGGGGCACCATCCTCACCTTTTCACCTGCAATAATGAGCATTTCAGTGACAACCTGGCCACAGTGATAAAACAAGCACAAGTGGCTGATGTATGACACCCAGTGCACCCAGGCAGGGAGGACTGTAGTGCTGTCGGCTGCGAAACGCCCACTATAACTGAGAATATCAGATGGAGACAGAATTAGCTCGGGGAGAATAGTAGACTCCCTGTGTGTGTATGTGTGTGTGTGTGTGTGTGTTAGCTTGCAGCCTGCAGCTCTGCAGCCTCGTTAAGCCGCTGAGCGCCTACCGCACATGCAGCTGATGCAACTCGGACAGTGAAGGCCGGTGTGCGGGGGGCGGCGTGCGGGCAGTAGCGTGGCAGGCTGGCAGCCGTACCCCCGCACAGCGTTTGCATGGTGGTGGGTGTTGGGAAACAGAGTAGCAGACCTGTGACAAGCCCTGGAAATGAACTGTGACTCACTGAGCTGCAGTCAAAGCACGTCGTTTCTAATAATATCCCCCTCGATGTGGCGTGCCCTCAGCGTTTGCTACTGTAGTTATTCAATTAGGCAACGATACATAATGACACTGCTCATTGTGGTGCATCAACAAAAGCAATGACACTTACCGAAGAGGTGGAGAATTTTCTTATGACTTGACTCGCCGTCCACAACATAATGGCGATGCTTTATTAAAAAAAATAATATTAGAAATAATAATAATTAAAAAAAAATCCAAACACTGCACAAATGGTCGCGGCGACACACACCTGTCTCCCAGCGTGTGTGTGTGTATGTGTGTGTGTGGCTGTGGCCGTGGTATGTGGTCGCGTCGCCACTCGCCACAGCCAGCTCAGCATAGTACGTGCCGCTCGGGGCTGTGCGTGCGCGTTCACGGTCAATACCACCGCCGGTCACGCGTGGGAATTTCTGAAGCAGACACGCCAGTTAAAGCAGCCGCATCTGAGGAGAGGCCGAGAGCATCCTCAGGCCTCTTTTGCTTTTATTACATACAGTCATGTTTATATTTTATTATTATATTATTTATTTATCATTGTTTTATATATTTACTTTCATTTTATTTTATTTTATTTTATTTTTTGCAAAAGAAAAAAGGAATTATCAGCAAAAAGCATCTAATAAAATCGGTTGCATTAGTAGTCATTTCCGATTTGCGAAGTTGTTATCATTATCGTCATCATTTTTAATTAACAGTCTATGAATCAATTCAATTGTTTCTCGAATTACCGCTGTAATTCATGGATTAGCTGTAAATAAATGAAGCTCAATGATACTGTCACAGCTGTGCAGGAGGCTTTGAACGCCACATCCTCATCATCACCACATCATCATCATCATCATCATCATTTACCGTTTTACCACGTCGGCCAATCAGAATTGAGGACCTTAACTACCTTGTTTGCACAGGATTTGATGTTTTTGTTGTTGTTGTTGTTGTTGTTGTTGTTGTTGTTGTTTTAATGAATTGAAATCTTTCCAATGAGACTGGCACATGTAACTTATTCACGCGCATTTGAAGCTTTATTTTATTTTAATGGGGGGCAGATCATGGTTGGCAATTGGGGATAATCATTTGTTTAATTTTAGTCATAGTTTAACCCAATTTGGTGTTGCATAATCTGTGGTAGCCTAATGAGCACAATGATTTATGTCTTACACTCTGAGTTATCATTCCACTGGCACTCTCTCTCTCTCTCTCACTCTCTCTCTCTCACACACACACACACACACACACACACACACACACACACACACACACAATTTCCAGGCCTTTGGGTTTTGCTGTCCTCCTAGTGCCAGCATGCAAACACCAAGTGTGTTCTGCTGAACTCACAGGGAACTAGAGCACATTTACTTTTAACTGGTTCCAATTTTTAAGTTTGTCATTGGTTTCTTAAGTGAAATGTCCTTTATACCACATCAAAAACAATCAAATCAATCAATTTCCTGTCATGCAGGTTCCAGACAATAAAGTTTTCTGACTCTGAATCCACCTGGGACAGAGGAATGTGACTCTCACCAGACTTGGCACTGGACGGAGGATAACATTTTGCCATTGTAATTCTACACCTGCTCTCACTCAGTGCTGTGCAATTAGCCTTTAGCCTATCTATAGCCATTTGGGCCACCTGCCAGCGTCAGAGACTGAAGTTCATGTGGCAAGACAGTGTCTGTCATGTTGGTTATGGTTAATCAAGTTAACCGTGACTCAGATGACCCATTTTCTCTGCAGCATTTCAAGATCGAAGGTTAAGCTTGAAATTTGAGATTGAGAGAAATGGCACATGCTCCTGACAGGTACACAGTCTGGCTCTGCACCTGTAAAACTTGTTCACCTGCAGCCGACATCAAAGTGCTCCACACCTGCTCTGACTGCCAGACAGATCGAGCTCTGATCAAACACACGCCCGGCTCCATCCACACTCAGCTGGCCAGCACAGGTTCCTGTGGAGCAAAGGTCCAAGCTGCCATGTCACACACACTGACAGACACGGCATGCAGCAGGGGTTAATGACACAGACACACACACACCCACACACACACACCGAGCCATTACTGTCATCTGGCAACTGCACCAGCCCTTTCTACTATGGCAGGTGGAGGTCAGACTGAACCCTGTAGTCCATGGTGGCACGCTGCCCAGTCATTTGACATTTTTTCCACCCACTAGATATCCTTTTTGTCCCATGATGTCATCAAAAAGCACTTTTCTTTTCAAATTTCACCAGTTTTACTTCTGAAATTAACTATTCCTACTGATTCTGTCTGAGGGCCTTTTTAGCATAAAATGGCCTATCTATCATTCAAGAGACAAAACTAAGTGTGTCGCGCACACTTAGTGCCAAAACTTACCATAAGATAAGCTGTGAGTTATGTCTGAATGCAACAAGAGCAATATACTATAAGATCAAATTTTACATGATTAGTGGTTCATGTTACAGGATATGCCTCCCTCTTAACATTTGATACTGTTCTGAATTTTTTTTTTTTTTTTACTTTAAAAAGGCATTCCTGTTTTCCTAAATTGCGATTGAGCAGTTTCCCATTTTATGTAAAATCTCAATTCCGTAGGTCTTCCATGACTAAAATGTTGTATTTCCAAGACCCGTATCCAAATTACATGGTGTTATATTTGTTGAAGCTCATTAGTCCTACTTTATTCTGAGAGGGAAAATATAATAACCGTAACAAAATGGAAAACAAATGGGGAAAAAAAAAAAAAATCAGCATCTCAACAAGTCACTTGATCTTATATTGAGTCTTAAAATCTGCCAGTGGGATGAGATAATCCCACTTGATTCCACTGCAGTTGGAATCACTTGTTTCAGGATTTTTTTCCCCAGGAACAAGCATAAATATATTGAAACAAGCTAGAATAAGGCAGAATAGCCCTCTAGGATCAAGAAAAAAATGATACCTGACTCAGGAAATTTCTGGAAAAAAAAAAAAAAAAAAACTGATTCGCATTGGAAACAAGTGGGATTATCTCATCCCACTGTCTGATTTTTAATATGAGACTAGATGATTTAAGATGGAGCCTTTTTACAGTGCACAGCTCAATTGTCTGCTTATTGAATGGATATGATTGGGATAGCACTAAAATCAAAAGAAAAAAAGAAATCCAACCAAAACAGGGGACCAGCTGTGATTTATTTATGTGCACAACAGAATATCTTAACAACGTCAAAAAGAGGACGAACAGTAAGAGCACTGGTGGTGGGTCTTGCTCAGTGGTTTCCACCTCTGCTGCCGGGTCAGCAGGCGACATAACATCAATCCTCCGCTCCTCACGTCACATCACATCACATCACACGTCCGAACGAACCGCTTTGGCATGAGGGTCGATTCCCGTCGCACACAGAGAGCATTCCCTCCCGTTTTCAGTTACATCGGTTTAAAAAGTGCTGGTTTCTCACGGTTCGCTCCTCCCTTGCGATTGCACTCGCTCGCTTTACACAGTGCAGCTGAACAGGAAACAGGTCAGGTCGGGTCAGGAGAGTGCGTGGTGCAGGTTTAACCCTCAAACAAAACTTCCAGTCTCGAAAGGCAGCTGCGGATTATGCCCGAATCTCTTTTCATACTCCCAGAAAAAAAAATAATTACATTGTGTTGCCCTTAGGTACAAAGTGGGTGAAATCACTGGTACATATCAAAGGAGGGGGGAGGGGGACGGTCACGTTTCCCCGGGACAAAGCATTCTGGTGGGACCCATGCCTAGTGTTACACTCTACAACAGGTTACAGGTGACAAAATGACAAAAACTCTCTCCTTCTCTCTCCCTTTTCACTTCACGGCCTCTGCCGCAGCGCCGACGGCAGCGGAGTGATGAGGTCACAGGAAGCGAATCCCAGCTCCAAACTGCACGCCGTCACATATTCTGTGAGAGGAGGAGGAGAAGAAGAGGAGAAGGCAAGGTGAGCAAGAACGTCAGCCGTGGACGAGTCCTTCCTTAAAAACGCCTGACACGGAGCATTTAGTGTTTCTTAAAATTCAGAGAAAGGGAAGGCCAGGATGAACAAAAGATTGGAAAAAATTTGGATGGATGGACAGATATTTTGGGATATTGTGGGCTCTGTGTCCTGCACCTGATCCCATTTGGGTCTAATGATTAACTAGATTTTGCATGAGTCCTACAGCAAAGAAAGTATTGCTACTTTAATTTCTTCCTCTTTCCTGAAACTTGTTTTGAAAAGAAAGAAGGAGTTGATAGCAGGCTGTACTAACAGCGAACACGCACGATGGCGAGGTGAGGAAACAGAAGTTGAAACGATGCCATTAGATGATAAAGTTGAGTTCAATAAAGTTACATAACTTTATGAACAGATGCAGGGGCAGCCAAATGAACCAAGTTAATTTGTAAACTCACTCATGATTTAATGTGGCATCACACACACACACACACACACACACACACGCATGCGTACTTTTAGTGTCTATTTTTTATTTTTATTCACATTCATATGTATTTATTGCTGTTCTTGCATCCTACGGTTGTTTGTCTCAGTGCTCTGGTAACCTTCAGCAGGAGTCTTGCTGTCGATATAAACCCTTTTTGGTGTCTAATCTCTCCTGCCTCTTTGTTTTATTGTCTCATTTTGCCTCGCTGTTGTGTTTCAAATGCATAAAAACCTGAAAATATAAAAGCTATTTGTTGTGTGGGCTCGGCTGGTCACTGCTGTTTTCCACATTTCCTGAGAAATTGGAGTAAGTGGCACACATCCTAAACGCAGAGGCTGCCAGTCTTCCCAGTAAAGGCCTTGTTTGATTCTGGTAAATATACTTGTGTCTTAAAATAAATGTAGCAACAATTTATGATATGAAAAAGCAACACAAATCAGCACTTCTCCGAGTTTTCTTACTTTTCTTAACACTTCTGAGCAAGGAACTCAATTTCTTTAAATAAGTGTGTCAGCTAAATGCCTAAATATAAGATAAGATGATGTGAGCTGTATGTCTGTATGTCTTCCTACCTGTCTCCGCTCTGAACTCCCATGGGAACACAGTAGTTGAGCTCCAGTCTGGCGATGTTGCCGAGCCGCAGCACGATGCCGGCTCCGTACGACCAGCGAATGCACTCTGCGAGCTTCTGGAGATGTGCACGCGGTCCGTCACCTGCGAAACCAAGAGGTTGGAGGAATTAAAGAAGACAAAAAAAAAAAAAAAAAAGCGGATTCCCATTGCAAAAAAATGCACTGTCTTCAGATGCTTCAGTTGCTGTTATGCTGTGTGGAAAACAACTGAAAACTAATGCAGTAAATGTGTTAAACACGTCGTGATACACAATGCGGTGTATTCCTGTGAAGTGAGCCATGAAAAATTCCTTCATTTGACATGAATTTCCCAGAGAAGTGATCAAATCCTCTCACTGTCCCTGTTTGAAACACATCTCTCAAAATTCCATGATATTCCAGGAATGCCTCATACCTGATAAGATTGAAACTTAAATGGTAATCTGGGATGAGAAACTGAGACCTCACTTGCACAAATTAGTGTTTTTCTCCTAGATTTTATCTTTGTGTTTTTATCATTTCACTTCAGTGTTTCTGCACTAAATAACTGAGCTCAAATTAAACTGATGTCTTAAATTTGCTATTGCCATTTAGGCGTGGAACAAAATATTGAAATATTACAATATCATGATACTTTCTCCTGTGATGTATTGCAGGGATGCATATTAGAGTTACTATGTATTTGTATTTGTTTCTGTCATGTTCATGTTGCAGATTAAAACATGGAAAAACATGACTGGTTCCTGCTTATTGGAAATTATTATGATTATTTTGCATATCGCAGAATCACCTGGATTGTGATACCATCATTATCGTACTTAAAATGTTGTTGTAGCATCGTATTGCCAGATAACCGGTGATTCCCACCCTTATTGCCATTGCAGCAGTGCCAGTAGGTATTTAGTGCAGTGATGTTACAGTATATATATATTCAGTCCACCCACCGTAGTTGAGATTGCAGAGGTTTCCAGCGTTGAGGAAGAAGTGTGTTCGGAAAAGGTCTCCGAAGCCGCCCTTGCCTGGTCGGAAGGGCAGCGGGGTGTAGAGGTGAAGACCGCCTGCCCAGTACGCCTCGCCGCCAAGATAGTCTCCTGAAACACAGCAGACAGGAGGAAAAAATGTGTAAAAATGTGCACGAACTGTGCTACATATATAAACTCGATTGCCTGCTTACTTGCTTTTTACTATAACTTGTGCAAACTGAAGTAACAAAATCTGATTTATAATTTCCTGGGTGGTCTCACATACATGCACGGCCACAATTTTGTGCCACCTGAGGTTCATTTTCAACGGCTGGAAGACAAAAAGCTTAATTTTCACCTTCACTCTGTGGCCCGATGCTGTACATCCCAAATCCTCGCACACTGGTGGGACCGCCAAGGTAGAATCTGGACAAAATACACAAATCCTGTTAATATAATCCACTCTGGGTGGAATGGCAAGATTTCACAGATTTCGTAGGGAAAATGAGTTTTCACAGAATCAGTCCTATTTTGCAACTATTTAATAATAAGTAATGGATAGCAGACATTTTGAAAGCAATCTCTTTATAAAGACTGTAGACAAATCTTTTTTTCAGAGGAAGTGAAGTGAGTCGCAGCAGCGGTGATGTGACAAAGCCAGATGACACACAGACCTGTCAGCGATGCAGGACGGCTGTCCTCCGAGGGGATACAGCATCCCACCCCACAGAGATGCAGACAACACCTGAGACCACAAGACAAAAACTGTTCTCTTACAGAACACAAAACCTTCAAAATATGCATATAAAATATTTGGTAAAATAGAAAAAAAGACAATAAGACGAGTCATTTCTTCTGAATCTCTGTGAGGAAATAACACTTCAGCTGTGCTCGATGGCTGGTTTCACTGTGCTTTGTCGCACCCCAGTGGTCGCTCAAGGGAACTGAACTGACGTGCACCACTACAAATACAGATTTATCAGCAAATACATATGACTGTGCAGTTTTGACAGTAGAGGCATTGAAAGATAATAACTGACTGATGCATTTTCTGTGCAGGAACAAAACAGAAAAAAAAAAAAACACTGGAAAGAAATTAGGCTGGTGATTTTTGTTGCTGCTATCCCTGAAATCAAAATAAAAAGGGCAAAAGGAAACATAAATGAATACAAATGAATAATTCCATTTGCTAAACATGCTAAAGAGATTCAGAGTGACTAGAGTTCTGGCTTACGGAGTCCCAGAAGAGCCGCCTGTTCATCTGCAGCTCAAAATCCTCTTTCAGGAAGCTGGCATCTCCTCCCGTGTAGCCAGCCAGCTCCTGCAGGGCAAACACACACCTCAGAAGGCATGGAAACTCAGCCTCTCTTTGAAACATCATCAAATTAGACAAGACACGGAGAACAAATTGAGCTGCACTTGAAGGCCAAAGAAAAAAGAAAAAAAAAAAAAAATCAATGCGTCTCAGCAGAACACCTTCATAAAAGACACAGCAGATCTTAAGATGTAAGATCCATCATCTCTAACGTAAGATCTGTTTTTTTTTTTGTCATGTAGTCCTGATGAAGGAACACACAGCTTCCTAACACACCTGAAATCTTTCTCAAACACCACAAAAATGATGTAGTCAGAGTTTTATTTCTTTTGTGCAACACTGGACAGACAGGTGTGCCCAGACTCACCTGGTTGACCCTCAGTAAGGCACCTCTGCTGGGGAAGATGGCAGAATTCCTCGAATCGACTGACACGGTGTGCTGCGAACAAAATCGACATCAGTCATCCTCACACCTGCGTCAAGTATGGAAAAGAAATCAGGTCTACCGTGAACAGACTGGACAAAATACAGGATTACGACTGTACCGAGAGGGCAGATTTCAGCGAGTGTCCGCTCTCTTCTCGCACTGCGAAGGAGGCACTGCGCGCCAGGCAGCCGAGCTCCCTCCACACGCCCTCCCACTTCAGTGTGTGGTTGGTGATGCCGAGGGGAAACTGCAGGAGGAAAAAGGAAGCTGGAGAACTTAAGCTGAAAAAGTAAGGATGCTCCTGTTACAATCTTGTTTTGGTGCCACTTGGAGCCACACACACTTCTGCCATGAGTCTAAGATCAAACGGGACACTTGGTCTCTCTGAGCTGCTGTTCATATTGCTATTTTTTTGTATTCCTCGTTTATAGTGTATATATTACTTGCTGCTATTTATCATCTGTTTATACTGTGAATTTGGACATTGCCCACATCTATGCACATTGTATACATCGATGCACACTGGTTTTATTGGTTTTTTATCATCTATTTATCATCTGGGTGCTATTTATTTATCATCTGTTTATACTGTAAATACATTGTATACATCAATGCACACTGGTTTTATTGTTTTTTTGCACATTGTTTTTTTGCACATTGGGTACTTTAGATCTTTAGATCTCGACGGTCATCTTTTATTCTTTATTTTTGATTTACTTATTCTTTATTTTTGATTTACTTAATTTTGTACTCTGTGGATACTGCTGAAAACTGTGAATTTCCTTCGGGATGAATAAAGTATCTATCTATCTATCTATCTATCTCTATCTTGTATTTTATCCCGCAGACACACGGTCAGTCCCGTTCACTGTGACAGTCTCGTGTCAGCCCCAATCAGGCAGGTCAAATTCCCTCTGTGTCCGTTATACTTGGGATTTTAAGTCTGACATCGGTGCATCCCGTCCAAACTGGAGAGAGGATGCACCAGTGAGCACGTTTACATGCACACCATATTCCTGTGTTATCCACACCGAACCGGATTAAGGTCATATTCCGGTTGGAGAAAATTCCGAATCAGACCCCTGGGAATATTCCTGTTCCAACCGGAATATTGTGCCATGTAAACACCTGAGTCGGAAAATGCCCCGAACCGGAATATTCAGTTACGACTGCGCATGCTCGACTCGCAAGGAATCCTGGGGGGGGGCTTTGTTGCTATGGTTACTGCAAGCGGGGAAAACGACATGGTGCACACTACAGCATGGCGAAAAGCAGCAAGAGCCAGGAGACGGCAGTCCGCCTTCAGCTAATGAAAGACTTAAATATCATGGAGGATATCGATGGGAGAAAACACAGAGAGAGCGACAGAAGATTGGCATTTTAATTACAAGTAGTGTCGCTTTGTTTTAGATTCACTTGTTTTTTTTTTCTGCTCCATTTTCTGCACTTCCGGTAGGCTTAAGTTACCCTGCAGCACCATAGCACTTTCCCGGTGATTGTTTTATGCACTGTTTTTCTTACGTATTGTTTTTTATGTATTATGTATTGTTTTTTCATGTATTGCTTTTATGAGCTGTTTTTATGACTTAGCTGTAAAGCACTTTGGGTACCTTATGGTTATTGTAAAGGGCTATAGAAATAAACTTGCCCTGTGTTCCAAATCGCATACTTATACTTTTTACTTTTAGTATGTACTGCATCTGCCCTTACAAAGTATGTAGTTTAGTATGAAATATGCATGCTAATTCTTTTTTTCCCCTACTAAATACTATGGTAGTATGAGTATTGGAACGCAGGGTTGATTTGATTTGATTTGATTTGAGAAGAAGAAGACTTCTTCGTCTGTTTTTCCGGCAGACCAGACGCCTATACACGTGCTGCTGCCCCCCACGGCTGAGTGTCGCATTACGTCAGAGAGTGGAATACGCCGAAACACGGGAACATGCCAAGTAACATGTAAATGGAATATTCCAGTTGCCGCGGCGCAGTTACCTTAACCGGAATATTGAGCCGAACCGGAATATGGTGTGCATGTAAACGTAGTCAAAGTAAAACTTAAAATCCCAATTATAACCAACTGAGGTGGCCAACATTTAGCATGAACACACACACACACACTCACACTCACAACATCTTACATTTAGCTCTGCTGACATCCCTCTGTCGGTCTCTTTCAGGGAGCTCCAGGGGAACTGCCCGGTCACTTTGTACATGTTGAGGGTGAGGCTGGAACAGAAGACACCACCACTAAAATGACCAAATCTGCTCTCATCTGATCTGGATGTCAACATTTACTTTAGCAGGATGAAGGTGCAACAGAGAGATCACCGTGGAGACAAAAGGTGAGGCAACCCTCCGATAACACAAAGACACTGTGAAAAGGACAAGTTCGTTCATGCACAGGTGGAGGAGGTGCAGCCACGGTGAAACGTCCCTCCTCGCTCTGCTGCAGTTTGTTCCACCAGCGAACAGATTTTGTCCTCTTTTTAGTCATGGAAGGGCTGCAAGAGCATGAGCCGAAACACTGCAGTCTGAAAACATTCAATAATTTATGCCCTCGAAGACAAAAGTCATTTTCTGTGGCTTTAACATAATGCAAAACATCTTGCAACACATGAGACACTCATTGTGCAGCTCCTGAGTCATGATTTGCCATTTCGATTATTTCAGATAATAGATTTAGATAATAGTTTTGCTGTAATTTTATTGCTGCTGCGCTCATAAAAAAGCTTGAGGAGAGGCTGGTGGTGGTGGTGGGGGTGGGGGGTGGGGGGTGGGGGTCAGAAACACCCTCATCTCTACGAATCAAACGCAGCGGATCATGAAAATCTTCAGCAATGTCACAAAACGTCTGAGTCAACGCGGTCTGCACGCCCTCAGTGCAGCCGAGTCCACGCAGTCCCCTAATTTTGCCCGTGAGCACCGAGCCTCCGGAGAGCCTGGGCCGCGATGACTCAGCGATATTGTGACACCTGAGGCGCTGCACACGCTGCAGATCGGGTTGACAGAGCTGAAGCCACAGCGCCTGAACAAATCCCACATCAGTGCTGCTACAGAGTCGACGCTCACTAACATGACACTGAGCTGAGACTTATGACTTCATTCGATAATATTTATCTCATGAACTGTAAACCAGCCTTTAGAAAACAGCAGTTCAATGGGTAAGATTTGGCTGGAGGACAGTGGCAGGACAGATGAAGGTCAGGGAACTTTTCCACTGCTTTGGACAGGCAGTGTTTCTCTGGAGCGATTTATTTCTTTATTTTCTATTAGGGTTGTCACGATACTAAAATTTCAAACTCGATATCAATACCCAGGAAAATATTCGATACTCGATATAATTTTCGATACCGCGGGGATAAAAAAATGACAAAAATTTAAAAGGCATAAAAAATATTTTTATTAAAATTAAAACTCAAAAATAAAAAAAATCACATTTTGTTTTCACTCTGTGCAAATTGCAAAAATGACTCAAATAACATAATAATTTTAGAACATTTTAACTTACAGTGCAAAAATGACAACGTGGAGCGGTGAGGGTGCACGTGACGCGCTCGTGCACTGTAGTATCGATACTTTGGCAAATTAATATTGTATCCGGATACGGCCTTTTAGTATCGATACTTTTCGGAGTATCGATATTTTTGACAACCCTATTTTCTATCGGCAAATAAAAGTTTTTGATTCGCATTTTAATCACAAATCTATTTGACGATAATATAGCCTATTTTTTGACTGCAGCGTCTATTTTTTGATTGCAAACCTGATCTGTTGATTGCATAACAAAGCAACAGATAACAGTCCACATGTTCCTGCTCATACTTGCGCTCAAAGTGTCCGGGCTGGGGCTTGAAGAAGGACAGGCCGTAGGAGGTCTCCTTGGTCCCGTACGAGAACTGGAAGGTGAGTTTCTCAGCACGGCCAAACATGTTGGGCAGCTTCAGACCGAGCACCTGAGAGAAACACACACACACACACACACACACACACACACACACACATTGGCTGTCAGTCAATCAACCTGTCTGCACTTGTCTGAAAACACACAACCACCCTCCTCCTAGGGGTGTAAATTACAAGTTTCATCAGCACTGCAAAAACTCAAAATCTTACCAAGATTATTTGTCTTATTTCAAGTCAAAAATGTCTTATTACTAGTCAAAATATCTCATTACACTTAAAATAAAACATGATCACCTCAGAAGTAACTTGTTTTTAGACAATTGTCTCTTGTTTCAAGTGAAAATTTGCTTGAAACAAATGAAAATTTGCTTGTTTCATTGGCAAAATTTGTTTCTTGTTTCTAGCTAATTTTCACTTATTTCAAGTGAATTTTCACTTTTTCCACTGGCAAATTTTGCCAATGAAACAAGCAAATTTTCACTTGTTTCAAGCAAATTTTCACTTGAAACAAGAGACAACTGTCTAAAAACAAGTTACTTCTGAGGTGATCATGTCTTATTTTAAGTGTAATGAGATATTTTGACTAGAAATAAGACATTTTTGACTTGAAATAAGACAAATAATCTTGGTAAGATTTTGCGTTTTTGCAGTGAGGATACGATAATACATCAACTCTTTGGACAATGATATGATTCTTATTAATATCACAAAGTCAGCCACAACACTATCTGGATTCAATTTAGGGGCTTAAGATCGAGATGAGACAATATCCTGATGCCCATTTAACATAATCAGTTACATTTCAATGCCGTGTTTCTGTTCAAGCTGCTTGGCCAGGTTCGTCATGTTTCCTGAGCGTTTTATCTCGCCCTGGCAGTGTTTGCGTGTGGCATGTGATTTTTCACCCGACCCGCCTTTTCTCTGAAATCCAAAATACAGGGTGACCCAAAAAAACGGGAATTTTTGAAGTGCGTATTGGCAGACATGAGCACGTGGCAGCACAATTTTTAAAAAATGAATATTCCATCATTGTTTCTTAAATGGCATGTTTTAAGGTTTCAATTACTATGAATAAAATATTTTTCTTCCATCACTCTTGGTTTTATTGGATTGTTAAAAAGTTCCCGTTTTTTTGTGTCACCCTGTATTTCCTAACTGCTGATTTATTCCCAATTCCAATATCCTTATTGTCTTTTTCTTATTGTCTGCCTGAATGCGGTGTGCTTGGACAGAAATGGTGACACAGACCTGCCATTGGAAAAGCACATCTCTAACTTGACATTATGGAGCAATATTTTCCCCTCAGTATCAATTATATTGGATCGATCCAGACTGATGGATAGTTTATGTCTCCTTCAGTAAGGGAAGAACCCTCTATACGTGAGAAGTGACCTGCTTCTATTTTAAGCGTTAATTCTCTCACCATGCTCCCTTCATTGTTGCCAACCATGGTGTTGTAACTTCCCGTCAGCCTCTTCACCTCCGTCACCTCGAAAGTGACGTCCAAACCGTTGGGTAAGGCGTCTGCACCTGAGGAGGCACAACACGAGATTGAAGGATATTTTTTAGCACTTATGTTTGATTTAAAGTTTATTTACATTCCTAAAAGCTGATGATGACAGGGGGATTTGTTCACCCCGGGACAAATAAACACTGCAGTCACATTTCAGAAGCAACACCCAGCCGCGCAGAAACATATAATAAATGCAACATCCTGTCAAACAGCGGTACAAACATATGGTTTTCATGGGGTACAGGGAGGAATAAGGGTTGTGACAATCACCAGGTGTTCTCACAGATTATTTATTTATTTATTTTTGTCTATTTTGCTTTGTTACTTCTTTTGTTTATTCACATTATTTATTCTTACTATGGGTAAAAATGCACAAATGATCATATGATAACACGTTGTTTATGTGTATATGGGTATATGGTTTAAAAAAAAATTGTAAATTGGATAAATCGTATGGAAGTCAACTGATACAGTAGTGACCGAGTAGTGGAGAAGGGGTAGAATTTAAATAAAAATATGTTTCTTTCTACTCCTTTTTGGACATGTTTTGTTGTTTCAACTATTCTGCACTGCAAAAAGTCAAAATCCTACCAAGAGTATTTGTCTTATTTCAAGTAAAAATGTCTTATTTCTAGTCAAAATATCTCATTACACTTAAAATAAGACATGATCAGCTCAGAAATAACTTGTTTTTAGACAATTTTCACTTGTTTCAAGTGAAAATTTACTTGAAACAAGTGAAAATTAGCTTGAAACAAGAAACAAATTCTGCCAATGGAACAAGCAAATTTTTACTTGTTCACTTGTGTCACAAGTAAAAATTTGCTTGTTCCATCAGTTATTTCTGAGCTGATCATGTCTTATTTTAAGTGTAATGAGATATTTTGACTAGAAATAAGACATTTTTACTTGAAATAACACAAATAATCTTGGTAAGATTTGACTTTTTGCAGTGTGTATTGTTTTTTTGCATTGTGTTTTTTTTTTTTCACATGTTCAAAATAAAGCCTTCATTCATTCATTCAAAAGATGCACGCATGCACGAGGGATAGTTGGGTAGGTTTGCGTGTACTGGGGAATGTTTTCTGGCCGGAGTCTCGGACCCGGTTACCTTCGGACGTGTCGATGAGCACCTCCACGTCTTTGAAGATTCCCAGGCGCAGCAGCTTCTGTCTGGCCAGGTGAGCTTTCTTCATGACCTGAAGCCAGGACAGAAACAGAGCTCTTCACTCGGTGCATCACCTCACAACCACCAGGCAGAACGGGCTCCTATGCACTTCCCTAACCGTGCGATCCATCCATAATAAACTATACATACGTCAATGAGGTTTTTGGCGAGGAAGACCTCCGAGATCTCGTATCCGAGCAGATCCTCTTTGGTTCGTCCCAGACCCTGGATGTTGACGTGCTGCACCACCACCTGTCGTGACAAGACATCTTATTACACAGTTACTCACTTTTACTTTCAAGATGAGAGATTTTATTTACATCTTAACATGACACTCAGGTCTTTGAGAATGCCTGCTGTAAACCACCCGTCTTTATACAGCTAGTAACAAATGTCCATAAAGTCCAGCTTTTTGCAGCTTGATTGCAAAACCACTGCTGCACTTTGGCTCTTTACCCACTTTCAGGGGAACGGCTTGGCAGGAAACTGAGATTCGGTTTGTTTACGGCCGTCAGACGTTACAGGCGACGTTCTCCTGAGCAGGTGAGACGCTGAAATGAAATAAATACTGTTGCACCTCCTAAGACCGTGCTCATAAAAATAGCTGCCCGCAGTGCTAATGCTGGATGGGTGCATCTTAAATACACAAAGGGGAACTCCTACAATGGATGTTACGATGGATTTAACCGAATTCGTCACAGAATAATGCACTCAGCAGATTAACGGTGATTATTATTGTACACAGCTGGCTCTTAATTCGGCAGAAATGCGTTCTCCCCCCTGCAGGCTGACAGATGTGTATACTCTAAACACCCAGCAGAGTGGATAGCGGATGTTCTCCACACACACCGTGGCCGGATCTCATCTTCACGGGAGAAAAATCTGTGTCGAACTCACATCTTTGTTTTCGAGGATCTCCTGCTTGGCCTCATGCTCGGGCTCCGGAGCCTCGATCACGTCGTCCGGGTTGACGCCGAGGTCACGGCCGTGCATCGGGAGGGGATCCAGACTCTGGGCACACAGCACAACGTTGGCACAACTGTGAAATCGGCTCTATCAGACGTTTAAAAAACAAGCGGCGGTCAGCAGTTGGGAGAGGAAGGTCAGGAAAGGGAGGGATGGGCGGGGCTTGGGCCGAGGACACAGGAAGTACCACTGAACCTTAAATGATCAAACACCTATATAACTTCTGAATCATTGACACATTCATTTCACCATTGTGTAGTTTCAATTAATTTTTGGACACAAATGAAAAAATAGAAACTAGGTAAAACTAGTCATAATGTTAAAATTGAATGTAAAAATGTCATTACTCACATTGAACATAATACATCTGACATTGATTTCATGGTAAACTTATTGATATGGTAAATTTCATACACAGAAATGAACGATTATAAAGCTTACCTACACAATTTCATAACTTTTGTATATATGAATTTAAAGAATATATAATGACTGTCAAATTTATAAACACTAAAATAAGTAAAGTGACTGTCAATCTGTAAAAGAGGAGTGACTGATGTGTTGTATCCTTCCTCTCTAATGGCTTTATATTAATGGGATCTATTTTTTTTTCTCCAATTAAAAATATTAACCACACATCAGGATGTTTGGTGTCTCACTGCAGGTAAAACAAAGGTGGATATTTGGTGAATTAAGACAATTAAATCCCTATTTAGCTGACAAAGGTGCACCTAAAACATAACACTGCGGAAGAGAAATAAAATAAATGAATCTGTTTGTCATGCACGGTTCAGAAACACGCTGATTTTCACGAGTAAAGCTGCTATTTGGTTGTATTTTGTGTGAAATGTGCCGGACTGTACATCGAGTCCCAGCGCCAGCCCGCAGCCCGCAGCCCGCAGCCCTCACTCGGCAGGGAGGTCAAGCTAAATGTCCGCCCTCAAGCCGCTTTCCCGGGAGGAAATGTGGCTTACCTTGGCGTGGACAGACCCCATGGTAACCTCTCCGTCTTAAAACACTCCTTTCTCGGCGTTTAGTCGCTGTGCACAACGAAGAAAAGGGATAAATGGCAGCGGCTAGCTTCTCCGGGACCAATCCCCCTTCAAGGGAGACGCCATGACAGTTGGTGACGACTGGTGATGCGTTCAGGTGCGTCTCGTTAGCTCGTACTTATGACTTTTCAAGGAATATCGTTGCAAATGCATTACAACTTTAAAAATATATGCAGGTATGATTTGTTTGCATTAGGATGTAATGTTTTGTGTTATGATGCAATGTTTACTTGTGTCGATCCCAGGAGGAGTGGTAGCTACCTTGTTTGTGACTAACGGGGGTCCAAATAAATAAACAAATAAATAACTAAATAACTAAATAAATAAAGTTTGTCATGTACGGCTGGTTTGACGACTGTTGACAAAACGTGCTTATTGTAAGAGATATTTTTCCCCTGGGATGGCGAAGTCATGGCCTAATTGACCGCCTCTCCCTAAGCATAGCCATAACAGGTTTAGGCCTAATCCTAACCTTAACCAACAAACCAACATGACCACTCAAACTCAAACTTCAGTTTATTTACATGGCACATTTCATGCAAACAGAGCAGCCCAAAGTGTTTCACACTGCAAGATTAAAAGAACACAAATGAAATTTAATAAAATTAAGTAAAAAAACAAACAAACAAACAAAAAAAAAACGTCGACAACAATTAAAAACTATAAAACAAATATATAAAAGTCAAAAAATATAAATAAACATGAGGATTTAAAAAATGAAAACAACTTATTGAACTGAAAAAGTAATGCTGTATCATTACTCCAAAATAAAAGCCAGATTGAAATGACTTCGCCATCCTTGAGAGGAAAAATTGGCTCACTGTAAGTCTGTTTAGACAAAGGCAAATTTATACTAAATGATGTAATCATACGACAGTGAAATATAATACTTTTATCATCACTTCTTGACTCCTAAACGTCATATTTTTGTCACTGCGGGTGTCAATTTACCCAATGCGGCTTGAACCTGTAATATGTCCAATATTTTTGTCAGTACCTAAAGGCAGCATCACTTTTCCCTCTGTGATTGGTCAGAATGGAGCGAGAGGACAGTGGGCGGGGCTGAGGTGATCCTGATGTAACCAGGTATGGCCTCTCTCCAGCAGAGGGCAGCATTTACACTCTTTTCTTCTTTTTTTTGCCAGCTTCGCTTCAAATTGACAATTTCAATGCGTTCTCTATTGAAATTGGCAGCTCGTGGGGAAAATAGTTCATAAATTGCAGCGGAGTTTGGACTGAGCTGCTGTTGCTGGCTGCCCGGTCAACTGCAGGCCTGCCCGCGAGTTTATATTTGATTGCTGTTGCCTATAATAAAAGTTACTAAAACGCTATCAATAAAACTGCAACTACATACAGCCTTAGGAAATCGATCCTGCGGGAAAATATTATGAATCGCTTGCCAGCTGCCAACTATGCGTCAACGTTTGATCCTTTTTTTTTCACTACTGTCAAAGCCTTTCTATAAATATTTTATCTTAGAAAAAAAGCGATTCACTTCCAACGACCTGCTGTGCAGATTTTACGGCTTTACATCAATAGTTGTATTTTATCCACTGGCTGCTGTTCCCAAATTGTGGTCCGTGGTGCGTTTGGGAGGTCGTTTAGTGGAGCTTCCCGGGACTAGAATGAGGAAAAGTTTAATTTGCTTGCTGTTTAATTAAGCTGAGATCACAGGTTTCACTCTCTCTCCACTGTTCACCGCATTAAAACGGATTATTAATTCTGGGGGGAAAAAGTGATATAGCCTGATGAAAATCCTAGATGGGGTCCCGCATCAAATTGAGGATGGGGTGGGGTTTATTTAGAGGTCATTAAAATGAAAAAAAAAAAAAAAAAAAAAAAAAAAGTCTTGCACCTCTGATCTGGAGCACTGAGACCATGAGGCTGCGCTCATCGCTCGTTAAATGCTCTCTCTCTCTCTCTCTCTCTCTCTCTCTCTCTCTCTCTCTCTCTCTCTCTCTCTCTCTCGCTCTCTCTCTCTCTCCCTCGGTGCGTGCGTGTGTGCCAATGTCTCTCTCCCTCAAATATGTGCAAGCCAATCAGAGGGCGCAGAGCGGCTCCAGTCGGTCTTGCCGTGCTCCTCACACCGCCAGTCCACCAAAAACGGTCCTCTTATCAAAGAAACACACACAACCCCAAAAAACTGCAATTCTCACACCGTTTCTCACCATGGGAAGTGCTTGTTTTTCCCGGGACGTTTGTTTGTTTATCCTCCTCATAAATACTTGTGGGGTGATGGGGAATGTCGGACTCGCAGGTAAGAGCTCCCCTTTCCTCTCTGCCTTGCTGTACATAGCCTAACATATATAATTCACTTTTTGATGCCTTTAATGTTTGATGCCGGCTTAATTAAAAAAAAAATACCACTCATGCAACAGAATGGACGCTGTAGAAAAATGACAGAAAAAACTACAAGGAACATTATAGTGATGTTATAGGAGATAAAAAAATGCCATAAAGTACCTTAAACTCAGTGCTGAGGATCATAGACACACTTTAAGTCCATATAGGCTCCTATGGTAGCCTACTTTTATGTTATTTGTTATATTCTGTGCTATTATATGTGCTATTAGCCTAATATTATGATGATGCAGTAGGAGTGTTATCATATGTGGTATTTTATTCCAAGTCAATTTTGGCGCACTGTTATTCCCTTTAGGATTAGTGTGGTAATTTTTCGTCAGGGAATATCATCAAAACTGCTAATCTTGGGATTACAATCAGATTTATGATGCACAACTCTTGGTAGAAGGGCTTTATTTATTTATCTATTTATGTTTTATATCCGAGTCGTTAACATTTGGCCAGGTTTGTCTCGAACCGTTTTACAACCCAAGAGACTTCACTATAACTTACGTTTTCTGCGCCGAAAGCTCAGTTTCAGCCGCTTGATCGTCGGTTTGCACCGAGATGGTTCGTTTCGCCTCGTATCTGATGGGCTGATTTAGGGAAGAGGGTTTACAAGGAGGAGTGTGAGCCGAAAGGGAGCATCTTGTCCGGGCGCCTGTCTGGAGCCAGAGGTGTCCATCTGGCCGGGAAGGGAGAGAGGGGCAGAGGGAGGGAGGCTGCAGGAGGCCCCTCAAGGTCCCTGGAGGAGCAGGGACCCGATATATCGACCACGTATTGTTCCCTTTCTCACTGTGAACGGGTGAGAGGTCAATATTGAGACAGTGAAGCCACCGAAAGCAGGCGGGCAGAGAAGGGGCTTTGTCAAAAAAAAAAAAAAGAAAGAAAGAAAAGAAAGGAAAAGAAAAGAAAAGAAAAAAGAGAAACCCAGGAGGACTGAGCCAGGCTGCAGGCTGCAGGGGAGGAAGGTTACACTGGATTTTATTGTCCTGCCTGAATTCATGACATTTCCAGTGGCCCAAATTCACATGAAACACTTGAACTTCTTTTTTTTTTTTCTGCATTCTGGCCACTCTGCACAAGCCCCAATAAAACAGTCATTGGCTTTACAGACAGAAAAATATTGTGATTTCTTTTTATCGTTTATTTATTGCCTTTATGCTGTTGGGCTGGGCCGAGGGCCAGGCGGCGGGACTGAGCCGCCCTGTGGGTCGAAGAGCACAGCAGAAAGGAGCAGGTTGCCTAACATGGGCTATTTATATTCTGATGAAAGCAGAGGCAGGAGCAGCTCGGTGATGGATTTGACAGGAGAAACCCAAATATCCCTGTCTGTGTGTGTGTATGCATGTATGTGTGTGTGTGTGTGAATGCTCTGTAATGAGTTGGCCCTCTGCCCTGGGATTCAGCCCCAGATGTGACCGGCTCTTCTGTCAATGAGCTGATCGATCAGGGAGCCGTCACTCCCCCCTGCTCTCTGTTGTCTGGGCCTGGACCTTGACTTAGATCCCTCTGAAGCTCAGTGCTACTGCCCCCCTTTTCTTTCCTTTTCTTTTCTTTTCTTTTCTTTTTTTTAACATCTCTTGCCTAACAAATTTCCCTGTCATGCAAAAGGGCTTGTGATTTATTTGCGCTGCAGACACATTTGCTTAGGATGTCCTGCGGTTCGAGGGAAGCTGAGCTGTTTGAAATCAGTGGCGTTGAAGCTGCGCGAGGCAACTTTGCGTGCACGAAAGGTTTGGATTTCTGTGCTAAGGTGCACAAACTGCACACAACCTGGCCGGTATGTGGTGTTTTACACCAAAAGAGACCAGAGAGGAAGGCTGATGAGTCGCTGCTGTTTCAGAGACGGTTTGAATTTGGCTCTTAAGTTGCGATGTATCACTTCCTGCGGGCGGAGGAGTGACCCAACATCAGAATTTCATTTGGTAAATCGGGGCAAACTGTAACAGCTCAGTAAACTTGAACGATAGGCTTTTGTTTAACGCAGATCTATATAATCATTTAGGCTGATGAGACAGGTGTATTTTTACATGAAAGTCTTGTCTAATGCAGCTTTAAAAACAACTTCAGTGGTTTTCCACGTGGAGTCTAATGACCTATAGGGGTCCTTCATGGGCTCCTCAGCAAAATGTAGAGTCATTTAATATCACCACACTTACGTTAGAGTGATTATTTTCACATTATGATTGAATGTCAGCACTTTGAATGTATTTGTCAGAGTTGAAATTTGACGTCTAAATATATCAATATATATTATTGAAACCACATTATCCTCTCATATCAGAATCCTAAGAGTTAAAATCACTTCAAATGGGGGCTGCAGCTTTGTGAAAGCCAACTCGGGGATCCAGAGCATGAAAAAGTTTGATTTACAGATCCTCTTATTGTAACCGAGACCCTATTACTCAAGTCCTTTAATGTGTGCAGAACCAGTGACGTAATCCCCGACTGGTCAAGATGCAATAATTCCTAAAAAAAAAAAAAAAAAAAAAAAAAAAGAGTTTGAATGCTGAAGACATTTTTTTATACCCACTAATGGTTTTAAAAAGTGACCGGGGGTTTGATGCTTGTGGGTGTTTTCCAGCTGCAGACGCAGACGAGTGTTCGGAGGCCACGGACGACTGTCACATCGACGCTCTCTGCCAGAACACGCCCAAGTCCTTCAAGTGCATCTGCAAGCCGGGCTACAAGGGAGACGGCAAGCAGTGCGAGGGTGAGTCTCCGCCCCCGAATCCACCCCCCCCACCCCAGCACCTTTGAACCTCGCCCATGCCTTTAAATCCTGCACCCACCCTCCGTCCCCCCGCTTTCCTCCTTCGCTGTTCACCCATCTTTGCTTATACTTCTCCACCGCTCTTGCTCTCGGTGGTAATGGCAGGTTATACAGCTGTTTCACAACTACCACACCCCACCCTCCTATCCCCACACCCCCCACCCCCTCCTCCCGCCCCCGACCCGCATGCTCTCCTAATTAACGGGGAGGAAGTGGACTGAGCGAGGGTGTCAGGGTGAGAGGGGGCAGCACCTGGCTGTGCGTTCACACCTCCACTCACTTCTGCCTCAAAGCACACCACAGCTGGAGCCTGCCGAGCACACATACACACTCTGTCTGCATCTTTCTCTCTCTCTCACACACACACACACACACACACACACACACACACGCTAATGCTGCGTGGAAGCACCCGGCTCGCCCGCACGCTTGTTCACACGCGTGCACGCGCACACAGGTGCATGTAATCCTCTCACATGTACCGCACGCTCCGCTGCTCACAACACAACACAACAGACTGTCCTTATGTAAATGATGCTTTCAAGTGCAAGGGAATAGCGGGCGTGCCCAGGATGTAACCTACAGGAGTGCTTTGTGTTCGCCTCTCCGCGTCTCTTCGAATCTGTTTCAAGCCATTTAAAGGAGGAATGCGGCTTCACACACGTTATTCGGTGCAGTCAGTCTGTCCTGCTCGTGAAATGCCAGCAGGTACTTTGTGAGGAAGTGCATCTTTGTGGTTTGCCCGTTTTCCCTCGACCTGCCTCGTCCACTCCGACCTCAAATTATGATTTCCTACATTTCCTTGATGCCTTTTGACAACGAGCTTCTCCCGTTCAGCCGTGGGTCATATTTGTAGGCGCAAAAGGGATCGCATAGGAAAAGCAAGAAAGTGTGTAAAAGTGGAGTCGCTCTGTACTCCAAAAAACCCAACATGCCTTGTGGCTGCAGTGCATTCTGGTCTATTGAGGCTACTGTCACTGACAGCAGCAGTGTTTTAGACAACTGAGACATTTCCCCGTTGATGAGTTGTGCTGGAAATATATTGTGTTTTGGGGGGATTTTCCCTTTAATCCAAGGATGTCTGACACTTTCCCTGTTTGCTCAGCTGCATGTGCTCAAACACACACACACTCACAAACACACACTTAAATAAGATGTGACTATGTCCTGATGTATAGTACATGAATGACATGATTGACAGCTTGGGGTTTGATGCCGTTTGGCTCTACCTGTGTGTGTATGTGTGTGTGTGTGTGTGTGTGTTCGATACCCAGCAAACATCTGTGATAATCTGATTTCTATGTTAGATTTCGAGCTTGACAACATGCAGGAGTCTCTCCGGTTTATTGGGTCCAACAAAAAAAAAAAAAAAATGCATGCGTTTGCCAAATAGCACATTATGTTATCGCTGTTGTCCGATGAAAATGTGTTATCTCCAAATGTCAGCTTTTCTGGAACGAAGAAAAAAAAAAATCATCTTCAGCCGGACAGCCGTGCATCGTTCAGATTATATAACAAGTTTTGAAGAAGTTTCTCCAAGATAACAGAATTTTCTCAGCCCGTAGAGGAACATGTCGTCGTTCAGCTGAAGTTAGGAGATGAAAATCCCCAAATTATGAAGTCATGAGGTTTTCAGCTGTGTTAACCTCTGCCCGCTCCATCGCTGGGCTCATCATCAACGAATGCACGCTGCGTGGCCACGCTTCGTCCAACCCCGCACAACTTTATTTTAAATTCTAGAGGAGACGCCGCGCTTTCCAAAGATACCCAACATGCCCCTGCTGAATTCCAGGGAAACGGGTATAAAATGATGCAGAAGACATGTCGATATTCGCCATTCGATGTGATGCTGCAGCCATAAAACAGTTGGCTTTGAATATCTCATTTTTTTTTTCTAAGTCTGATGCTGATGCTTAAAGGGAAATTTAAAGGAAAATCAAAAGTCAAGGAGTTAAATGATCACTCGCTTGATTTATGCGTGAGGCTTTTTACTTCCATGTGCACCACAGTGGCATCCATGTAACTACACTTGGCCTGACGTGCGGCTTCCAGACTACGCAGATGTTCCCCCGCTACAGTAGACTGTAGTAATATTTTATTAGTGCTGATATGCCAATATTTTACAATCACTGCCTGTGGAAAGTACACAGTCCTGTGTGATTAATCGTGCAGCTCCACCAAGGCCACGGCTGATACTCCCGACATCGCTCGCTTTTTGTTGTTGTTTCTGGTCGCCATATGTGACTTATTCCCCACCGCCGGGCCGTATTTGCCTTTTTAGTGTCTGATTTTATATGAACCAGCGCGGCGTGTTGGCCTGACAGACACACACACAGTAGTCCTGGCGCGGGCCGCTCAGACCCGTCCTGAATAATAACAGCTTTTATGTCCTCTGAGAGCAAAACGGCAGGAGGTTTCAACTTTTCAGGAATATGATCTTCCTACCATAAACCAGCTGTCTGAGCGGACCTGCGCTGCCAGCCGCTCCTCATTACATCACCTTGACTCGCTCCAGCATCTGCATGTGTGTGTGTGTGTGTGTGTGTGTGCCTGTATCCTGCACTGCAAAATATCCTCATTTCAACAAGTCACTTAGCCTCGTCTTCGGTGTTAAAATCTTGTTTTTCTTCACACAGTCGTCCTCTCGTTATTATCTCATCCCTCAATCAGTGAGATGAGATAATGCCGTGTTTTTCCAGCGTTAATGCGTCACTCTGCCTTGTTTCAACATTTTATTTATTTTTTTTCCCCCCACACAAAACGTCAGGGAACAAGCGAAACTTGAACTTGCGTTATCTCATCCCGCCGGCCGATTTTTCACCTCGTTCGAAGAAAAGCGAGATTTTAACACCGAAAATGAGACCAAATGACCTGTTAAGATGTCTGAATGACATCCAGTATCTGTGTGTGTGTGTGTGTGTGTGTGTGTGTGTGTGTCCTCCTCACTGTACACGGAAACCTATCGAACTTGCCGTTGATGAGGCAACAGCGACTGACAGACACGCCAAATGAAGATGGATGGTGGATGGGAGTTGACCCCTGACCCCGGTGATTAGATATGGGTGCTGTAATTGGCCGGCTGTGTTTTCCATCAGCAGGCATTACGGGCCGGTCTGCCAGCCAGCGCCATTAGCGGCTCGGCTATTCCTGGAAGCGGCGCAACCTTTGTGTTCCCTCTGTCCATCTTCCAGGGTTTCTCCACCTCCGTATCACCGGCATCTGTTCGGTATCAGTGTGTGTTTGGCCAAACGATATCACGGCCAATTTGGGGGCGTCCCGGACACGCCCGGACACATTGATCCAGATTGAGGTGGAAACCGGCGGACTGCTTTTTGCGAAGGTCAGCGCGCCGTCGTGCCGTGTCCCGATCTCGCGGCGCCGTCTGGGACTTCCCGATCGTTTTCACTCAGACGTGTTTGATCATTTTGGCGGGGCTCTTGTGCCTTGAGAGGGTACAGCGAGCCAGCGGGATCGGCCAATTAGACTGCAGCAGGATACGCGTGTCATCACTCTGTTTATATAACTCATCCAGCCGTGATTACAAAAAGTGGGGGAAGATTAAGCCTAACTATGTAAAAGGACGTGAAAAGAGGCTTTTATTATGGAAACTTTCTCACCTCAAACTCTCTTTGTTTTAAATAAAACGTTGCAGAACAAAATCTCCATCTTTAACAATCGATTTAGCCTTAACATCGTGGTTTTTCTTGTAAAAAGTGCAAAAATCTGCCGTTAGGGATGCATTCACTTGTTTCCAGTGCAGTTTCACTTGTGGAGGGTTTGTTTTCTGGGAGTAAATATGTGGAAACGAGGCAGAATAAAGCAGATCAACCCTTTAGGATGAATCAACAGTCAGGTGCAAGTGTGTACATGTCATGTGCTGCAAAAAAAAAAATAAAAAAAAATAAAGGCTGTGATTAGTGAGGCTAGAATATTGAATATAGCCTGAAGGTAATCATCATGTGAATGAATGGCTGTTTTTGCTAATCACTGTTTTCTGCTGCTGATGGATATTACTCAGCCGTTCCTGAAACCTTTTACATTTGCGTTTGTAAACCTCCAGTGTCTGGTAGCTCTTTCCCTTTTCCTCTTTCTGCTTGTTCAGAATCAACAGAGGGAAAAGAACCGGGCACACAGTGACCAGACGGCCCAGTTTGTCCAGATTTGTCCCGGTTTCAAGCGGGGTGTCCCAAGTCCCCAACAAATATTGCACTAAGATGTCCTGTTTTTCAACATTCACAACAAAAACTGTCCTGGTTTTTCTTGAACCAAACATACACATATTACACTGCAAGAAGTCAAAATCTTACCAAGATTATTTGTCTTATTTCAAGTCAAAATGTCTTATTACTAGTCAAAATATCTCATTACACTTAAAATAAGACATGATCAGCTCAGAAATAACTTGTTTTTGACAATTTTCACTTGTTTCAAGTGAAAATCTGCTTGAAACAAGTGAAAATTAGCTTGAAACAAGAAACAAATTTTGCCAATGGCACAAGCAAATTTTTACTTGTGACACAAGTGAACAAGTAAAAATTTGCTTGTTCCATTGGCAAAATTTGTTTCAAGTAGATTTTCACTTGAAACAAGTGAAAATTGTCTAAAAACAAGTTACTTTTGAGGTGATCATGTCTTATTTTAAGTGTAATGAGATATTATGACTAGAAATAAGACATTTTGACTTGAAATAAGACAAATAATCTTGGTAAGATTTTGACTTTTTGCAGTGTATATAGCAAAAATGCTCAGCAGGTTTGGCTGAATCTAATGGATCTCACCTCTACTTTTGACGCACGACCCCTTGAAATCAGAATGTGTGTCTTTGTCCCCACATTTTCCAAAAAAAAAAAAAAAACAGACATCAGAAATGCTCAATGTTTTATTGGTTAATCTGATGATGCCGGGATCCAAAAGGCTGCAAAAATAGCTGACAGAGACCTGCATTTCCTGCATTGCCTACATTTCACCAACACAATCCTCGCATTTTGCTGAAAAAATTGTCTCCCATCCTGATGAAAGTGCCGATGGTGCATGCATGTGTCCCGGTTTGTGGATTTGAAAATATAGTCACTCTAACTGGGTGGCTAGCGTGAGCAGCGATGGCCAACTCAAACTCAAACTCCATCGACACATAAAATCCAGAAAGTGCCGCCCACGCTGTCCTGATTGACAGGTGAGCTCCGGGAAGTGCTTATGCGTGCTCGGCACCAGAGACGCCACCAAAAACCAAACAAACACAGACTTTACAGATTACCGCTTTAATTACTTGCACTTCAGAGGCTCAGTCGGACTCGCCCGCCGCCTCTCAGAGGAGCAGGGCCTGTGTGTGTGTGTGTGTGTGTGTGTGTGTGGCTCCACATTCACCGACACTCAGCCGCTTTGCTTTTGTGACGGCCCGGGATTCGGGTACCAAGGGAGACGACCTGTGCTCCCTCACGGCCCGGTGAAGGCCGTCCCAAAAGCCTCGGCGACACTTCCACACTACAAATTAGCCGCTTGCGGGCTGCATTGTCCCCCCGCCAGGATCCAGCTTCCCCGGTGGTTCAACAGGATTTGACGGGGGGATCACAGCCTCGGCGGGAGCGATCTGCGAGCTTTCACACTCATAAAAGAGGACGCAGCGGGAGGATGCAGATGCCTTCCCTCCGTTTTCTAACCCAGACCGCTGCCCACAGGCGTTTTGTTTTATATCTGCTGGTTTTCTGATTGCTCCCATCAGGATTGTGTCATTACAGAAGTCATTTTCTCAAGTGAATCGCTTCCTCAGGGAGCCGCTCTGCCTCTGAAACCTGATCCGCCGTTTTTCTGAACGCTGCCCTCTCTGTAGATTTTTCCACGAGTTGATATTGTCGGCTCGTTATGGAAAAATGTGAACTTTTATCCCCCCGTGCTGTCAAATGGAGAATGAGAGAACGTGGGAGGAGTGGAGTGTGTTGTGTATCACTCAAACACGCATTAGAGCATTTGTGCTTTTGTGTGTGTGTGTGTGTGTGTGTGGTGCCAGACAGCAAGAGTTGTCTCCCTGTTTGGACAAAGATCTGGCACCGTGGTCTGACTGGCTGCTGGGAGAGCATGATGCACTTGTTTACCAAACTAGGAGCTCGGATCAGGAATTCATTTAAATGAATTTAATTTGATGAATCACTGAATCACAGTAACTTTGCTGTTTTGTTGGTTGTTTTTTTTTTTTTTTTTTCAGCTTTCTGGGAATGAAGACATCTCCATAAAAAGTGATGGTGAAAATGTCCATCACCAAAACTTATTTGATCTAATGTTGAATCCTGAGTCGATGACGCTGCAAAAAAAAAAATCTCCATTTCAACATTTCATTTAGTCTCAGTTTTCTAAATCTTGCTGTTATTAAAATAATTTGACAGTGGGACGATAATCCCACTTGTTTCCCACGCAGTTTCACTTCTTTTTGAATTTTTTTTCTGGGAACAAGCATAAATATGTTGAACCGAGGCAGAATACAGCAGATGAGCACAACTGGATCAAAAAAATGACTCTTCATTTTTAAAAAAAAAAAATCCTGGAAGTGAGTTGATTAACATTGAAAACAAGTGGGGTTATCATCCCACTGGCAGTGTATGTTCACCTTGTTTGAAGAAAAATGAAAATGACACTAAAATCTCGATGGGGATTTTTTTTTTTTTTTTTTTGCAAGTATAGCCTTAGTTGACAAAATGGCACCACATCACCACAGAATCGATCCTCTGTGTTTGGATGATAACAAACATAGTGAAAATAGATTTTCCAAAATGATAGAGAGCCTTTTGGAACAAGACTCTTAATGAAAAAAGACAGAAATCAGATTTTCAGACTCAGCAGTGGACTAACTGACTGTTCAGACTGACGGGTCTCACAGAGCGTGGCGATGAGCTGACTGGCTGGCTGGCTGGTTGCCACAGAGTTGTCAGCGGCCTGCAAAAGGCTCCCCGTGTTTACTCAGCATTTGTCACTTACAGGCTAATTGATTGGTTTTCATTGGTGCTGCCCACTGCACTGAATGGGAGCCCGTTCTCCTCCCTCTCATTACGGGGTGTGTTTTTAACACCCAAGGCTGCCTATGCCATCCATCTCCATAGCCATCCTGTGTGTGTGTGTGTGTGTGTGTGTGTGTATTTGTGCATGCAGGGGGTGGATCTGTCCCAAGGCGCGTTTAATGCCAACATTAAGCCAGGTAAATCCGAAAACGCTGTTCAAAACCACACCACCGCCCACATGGAAACACCTGAAAATGCTTGAAGTCCCCTAGACCAGGTGGTTCTTAACCTTTTTGGTGTCAAGAATCTCCAAATTGGTACACATCAGGCTGTGGACCCGTATTTTGACCCCCCCTAGATCCATGTAAGTGTAGATTGGCAGATTAACAGTGAAAAATGTGAAACCTAAGAACAGAATAGACATTCTCATATATTCTCTATTGAGCTAAACTTCTAGTCAGTGAAGTAATAGTGAAATTAAAATATTCTCATTTTTCTTGGGACTCTCTTCTTGGGACTTTTCTTGGGGCTCCGGACCCCAGTTTGAGAACCGCAGCATTAGACCAGACTATTTCCCCCTCCGCACTCCAATGCCAGGGCCGTGTTTTCAAATTGAAACACCTTGGAAAGCATTTTTTTTTAAATCTTGTGTGGACAGAAGGCCGGCGTCATGTGCACAGGGGTTTCATTGCCTCGTGCAGAAGCAGCAATTTTCCTCATCCCTGCAGATATTTTTTTATTATTATTATTTTTATTTATTTATTTATTTATTTTTATTATTATTTTTATCCCTGCCGATAACTTGTCAAGCATTTGAGATGTTTTGGATGCAGCCGCAATAAAGCTAGATTTTTTTTTTTTCAGTGAGCTAAGGCATCAGCATCCAATTTTGGTCTTAATCTCTTCGAATCAACAATCAGAGATGGGAAAAAAATCCTCATAGAGGAGGCATAGAGACCAGTTTCTGCACTGACAGTAGAAATCAATGGAGCGTCTTGACATTTTGAGTTTTGAGTAAAGCGGTGTTACCTCACTTTTTCTCACGATGCCATTATCACTATCACTGCCACTGCTGCCTTCTGCATTCACACTGGAACCCACAAGCTGAATGCAACAAGCTCACCCCTGGCACGCCCCGGCATGACGACACTTTTTTTAGCAAAATAAAATCACAGCTTCATGGTGCAGTTTAAGGATTTCTGAGGGTGAGATTCCTGCTAGAGGCTGGCGTGCAACGAAGGCAGATGCGCCCCAAAGTGGAACCACAGTCGACCACGTCAGGACACACAAATGTCTCACTCTGGCTTCATACTGGTTGTTTACTGTCACTTCGCATCAGCGAGGGTGCACGGAAAAGGTGGTGGAGGGAATATTTGTAATATTTAGTCATGTGCTGCAATAAAAAAAAAATAAAAAAAATAAAAAGGAAAGTTGATTTTCTTCATCTTGTAAGTCAGATTTTACTGTGGAGACGTAAAGCAAAGGCAATACAGAGCAAACCCAAGACCCATCAATTAGTATTAATCAGTGCAAAGCAAAGAATATTAAGTCTTTTAGATTCATATTCAGGCTAAAAATCTTACAGCAAGCTTAAAAAAAAAAAAAATCCCTCTTTTTCCAAACCAGGATTTCCAGAATTTCTTTGAATCAAGTGCCATGTTCCTGATCCTAGTTCTACATGTTCCCCGAAAAAAATAATCCTGAAACAAGAGAAAGTGCATGAGAGAAACGCGTTATTATCTCACCCCGCCGGCACATTTCTTTAAACTTGATACCGAAGATGAAAATGAGTTATTGTAGGGGACATTCACTTTGATTCCTGCTGCAAATATGTCCTTTTTTTTTTTTTTTTTTTTACAAAGCAAGTCGACTGCCAGCTTGAGACTGGAGTCTGCTGGCTGCCCCTCCCTGTCTCCTCGCCGCAGCAGTGAACACCTGACCTGCTTTACAGAGAGAGAGCGAGAGAGAGAGAGAGAGAGAGAGAGAGAGAGAGCATCTCCTGGGAGGAATAGCTGGCGAGGGAGGCGGCGTAGGCAGGAGGGCGTGAGGGAGAAGTGGCAGACAATTACTAGGCCATTGTCTGCCTGGCGTCTGAATCTCCGTCATCAGCCAGCCGCTCTCCTCACTGGCTAGCTTCAGCATCACCCTGTCACCAACACACACACACACACACACATACAATCAACCCCCCGACATACCTCCCTCTCTCTCCTCTCTCCTGTCTGTGTGTCTATGTGTGTGTGTGTGTGTGTGTGTCTCTTACACACTCAGACTCAGTGGAGCAGGTCAGATTCACTGTGGCTCAGGCTTTATATAGATGTGGTGATGTCACGCAGCGTCTCCAGCCCTGCCTCCTGGTCAATTGTCGCCCGATGGAGACCCACATCGGACTGAAACGAAAGCTTACAGTACAGTCCAAGTTTTTTTCCACCCAAGTTTTGTCTGGGATGTGCAGATTTTATTTTATTTATTTTTTTTTTTTATTATATATCAATGTAGGCGTACATGCGTGCACTCACATACGAGCAGCGGGCCTCAAACTGTCACACATGCACAGACTCACTCCCCTCCTAAACTTTCATGTACCCTCTCTTTCCTCTCGTGCTTCTCAGCTACTTAGTTTAAAACAACACTCCAAAGAGAAAGTCCCGGCTGATGTTTGGCCTCGACTTTATAATAACCCGGCGGCGGTCGCTGCTTTGTGGCCGGCGCTCGTCGATTTTGTGGGCGCGCTCGTATTTGACCGGCTAATGGATTGTGACACGACGGGGTTTAAAAATAACGATATTTGGATTGTTTCCGATTTTTTTTTTTTTTTTTTTGCCCCGTCGGAGAGCTTCTTGATTAAGCACATATGGTTGTTGTTGCAGGAGAATGCAGAGTGGAAATGGTGAAAGCACTGCAAAAAGTCCAAATCTCACCAAGATTATTTGTCTTATTTCAAGTCAAAGTGTCTCATTTCTAGTCAAAATATCTCATCACACTTAAAATAAGACATGATCACCTAAGAAATAACTTGTTTTTTTAGACGATTTTCACTTGTTTCAAGTGACACAAGTGAACAAGTGAAAATCTGCTTGTTTCATTGGCAAAATTTGTTTCTTGTTTCAAGCTAATTTTCACTTGTTTTCAGTGAAAATTCGCTTGAAACAACTGAAAATCGTCCAAAAACAAGTTATTTCTGAGGTGATCATGTCTTATTTTAAGTGTAATGAGATATTTTGACTAGAAATAAGACATTTTGACTTGAAATAAGACAAATAATCTTGGTAAGATTTGGACTTTTTGCAGTGAGGAGGCGAATGGAAGACGATTGCTTTTCAGAGGCAATCTGCGAGAATCTCCACAGTGACACGTCGTTTCGTTTAGCACGGAGCACTCAAAACCTAATTTTCTTCAAACGGGGTAAAAGGAGCGACAGTGCGACACGATAATCCCACTCGTCTGCAGAATTTTCTTGAATCATTTTCTTGATCCTGCCGGCTGATCTGCCTTATTCTGCCTTGTTTCGACATTTTTATCCTTAAAAAAAATCCTGAAACAAGTGAAACTACACTGGAAATAGGTGGGAATATCTCATCGCACTGGCAGATTTTCTTGCTTGCTTTAAGGAAAATGGGATTTAACAACTAAATAGAAGATTAGGCGACTTGCTGGGATGGGTGTTTTTGCAGTTTTAAAGTGGCAGTGTCAGTCACTTATGGCCCATAATTATCGTCTGTTTTTACTGCATTCTTGTCAAACTGCTGCTGTAATTTTGCTCACAGTCACTCAGTCAGAAAAAAAGTGCTTTCTTTTCAAGACCACGTGAATTGGTTATAATAATTCCTCGATTTTATGATTGGGTGGGACATAACGTTGTGAGGGACGGAAGCAGTTTTACTCGATTAATCGGTGGAGAGGCGAAGAAAGGTTCGCTGAAGTTCTCGTTTACACCTACTGCTGCGGCATGAAGCCCCTTTTAAAGAGGCACTTCCACGGGGAGCTCGTTTCTGAGACTTTAAACTGCGAAGGGAGAATAACGGCGAGGAAGTAGGCGAAGAGTAGCCTGGTCACCAGATGGGTGAGAGCTTTGTTTTACCGTATGCAAATTTAATTCAACTGTATAATGTACGAGAATAAAGAATCGCCTGTAGTGCTGTAATTGCACCGGATAGCTGCAGGGGCGAAGGCACGAAGGAAAACATCTACACTGCAAAAAGTCAAAATCTTACCAAGATTATTTGTCTTATTTCAAGTCAAAATGTCTTATTTCTAGTCAAAATATCTCATTACACTTAAAATAAGACATGATCACCTCAGAAATAACTTGTTTTTAGACAATTTTCAATTGTTTCAAGCGAAAATCGACTTGAAACAAGATATTTTGACTAGAAATAAGACATTTTTACTTGAAATAAGACATTTTGACTTGAAATAAGACAAATAATCTTGGTAAGATTTTGACTTTTTGCAGTGTAATGTAAAGCATTGTAAACATTGTAAATGCACTCACACTCACACACACACACACACACACACTCACACACACACACAGTTACAGCTGGCACCATGCAGTCTGGCATTCACCGAGCCCAGACTCGTCCATCAGACCGCCAGATAGAGCAGCGTGATTGGTCGCTCCACAGAACACGTTTCCACCGCTCCAGAGTCCGGCGGCGGCGTGTTTTACGTCGCTCCGTCCGCCGCTCGGCGTCGTGCTCGGTGATGTGAGGCGTGCGTGTGGCTCGGCCATGAAGCTCCCGGCGCTCCGATTTCTGTGCTGATGTTGGTGCCAGAGGAGGTTTGGAGCTCTGCAGGTACTGAGGCGGCAGAGCGTCGGACACTTTTACGCACACTTTGCGCCCCGCTCTGTAACTTTCCGTGGTGCTGCTGCCCCCTGGTGGCCGAGTCGCTGTGGCTCCTAAACGCTTCCACTTTGCAATAATCCCACTCATAGCTGATGGTGGAATATCTAGGAGGGAATAAACTTGTCACGAGCGAGCCATTCTTTGTATGTTTTCCTACGCTGCCTTCTTTTTTTCACATTTTTTTTAATTTTTTTTTTTTTTTTTTTTTTTTTTTTTTACAAAAGCTCTGATGTCACTTTGATGTTGCTCTTTGCTGTGAACACGGTCTGAAATGCCATTCTCACTGGCATTAACAGTCTTCCCTGCATGGGATGGAAGCCGCCCCCTCCTCCTCCTCCTCCCCCTCCTCTTCCTCGTTTTGACCGACTCCCCCCTTTCCGTCTGTCTGTCGGTGCGGCGGGAGCGCGGGGCCATCAATGAAGGTGCCTAATTCACTTGATGAGATGTGGAGCATAAACATTTCCCCGGCAATTAGAAAACGTGCGCATGTGAGCGGAAGCAGCGACCAGTCAGGAGCTGTCAGGGCCGCCGCTGTCAGATGTCAACAACAGCTCGGGGGCAGGAAGTGGCACCGTTTGGGGCCAAGGAGATCCTGCTAGGCATCTTCCTGCTCCCTCCGCTCTTGTTCTCACACACACACACACACACACACACACACACATCTCTCTCTCTCCATCATCTCCAGGTTTCCTTCACATAAGAAATCCAAACAGTTTGTCCTGATCCTCATCACCTCTCGTTTTTGGAAGGCTGGTTTGATCCTCCATCACAAGATAATATATCAGCAATGTGATATATTGTCTAAATCTGTCCCACACAACCTCTTTTATGTTTTTTTGCCCGTAAACTACTCAGTAATATGACAGTTTCTTTGCCGTTCCCCAATGCACGAGCCGAAAATGTACCGTGGAAATGCTGCTTTTGTTTCTGTAATAATTACCGACGTGCAGAAGGCAGCGGACGAATGCAGATGTGATGCTTATGTGTGAATGATTTTTTAGGTCTCATGGCAGGTGTGAGTGTCAGCCCCCCCCCTCGCTCTCTCTCTCTCGCTCTCTCTCTCCCGTTGCCAGCTCGGCTCGCACGCCCCTCTCCCCGGCCTTCAGCTCCGCGCCTCCGCCGCCTGTTTGAAGCGATTAAGGCGCCAATTAATCACCTGCTGCTTTTTGCTCACCCTCAGCGCCGAGCCTCCTCCTCCTCCTCCTCCTCCCCCCCCTTGCGCTCTTTCACTTGTACTCTCTACCTTTTTTTTTCCCTCCGTCTCAGACAGATGAAAAGCAGAGCACGGAGGAGGTGTCGCACCGTGCCGAACCTCAGTGCCCTCCCATTCCAGCTCGCCCTAATTGGTTGCAAATGCCTCTGGGACGCGCTGGCGATGGCAGAGAGGATTTGGTGTACTCCGAGGCCCAGGCTCTGCGAAGGACCAAGCCGGCCTAATTGGACTGATAGATTTCCTTTTCTCATTTTCCTTCCACATATTATGATTTCTGACCCGACTCTGGACACTTCCTATTTGGCAGATGCATGTAATCCATAATTGTGAGTGGGAAGGCAACGCTCACATTTTGCAGTTGCAGTAAACTGTAAACCTTCAGTTCAAAGAATCATTATAAGACACTGAGCGCCAAGACGAGACACGCGGAAAGAAAAAGATGTATTTTCCGACAGAGCGCCATGCAAAGTTGGAATTTCAACTGGGAAACCGAACAAGCTTGACTTTGTCTGGTATATCCCCTTTTCCGTTACATGGCATCCACTCTGCTCACCTCGGCTCTACCTGCTTTTTTTTTTTTTTTTTTTGGTTTTCCATTGGGGCTAAAGTTTGGGATTGTATGTGGCATCGGATACTAAAATGTGACATTGAGATGTGGAATATCAGTAGGTATTTCCCACCTGCAGCCTTCCAGTGAACATGGCACACTGCAAAAAGGCCAAATCTTACCAAGATTATTTGTCTTATTTCAAGTCAAAAATGTCTTATTTCTAGTCAAAATATCTCATTACACTTAAAATAAGACATGATCACCTAAGAAATAACTTGTCTTTAGACAATTTTCACTTGTTTCATGTGAAAATTTACTTGAAACATGAAAATTAGCTTGAAACAAGAAACAAATTTTGCCAATGGAACAAGCAATTTTTACTTTTTCACAAGTAAAAATTCTAAAAACAAGTTATTTCTGAGCTGATCATGTCTTATTTTAAGTGTAATGAGATATTTTGACTAGAAATAAGACATTTTTACTTGAAATAAGACAAATAATCTTGGTAAGATTTGGACTTTTTGCAGTGCATGACTGTAAGTTTCTGCTTCTACACAGGGAAAAAAAAAAAAACACTGCTAAGGTTTCTCCTTCCCCATGTGTCCGATTGCTGCTCTTTCCCCTTTACAGTAAATTCCTCGTCCAATAGCTGACGTCCTCTGCGGTTACATGAGGACCTGCCCTCTCAGTCCCAGACCAGCACACAAACCGCACCGGCTATTATCTGTAAAGCGAAACAGGAATGAAAGATCTTACACTTTTACGACTTCATGTCAGTGCCGGTGGCGCTGTCATCGCCGTGACGGTGATGTAAAGCAGAGAGGAAACGCAGGGAAAATGAGCGAAACTGCAGCCGCCCTGGAATCGTCCTGAGAGAGCAGGGAGGCAGAGCAAGCAAGCAAACAAACAAACAAACAGACAAAGTAAAACGCGCCGGGTTATGCCGCCTCGTGTAATTGGCGCGCTTTGTGGCGAAGTCGACTCGGCTCGTGTCTCGATGGTTTCGAGCAGAGTGGGACCTCTCAGACGAGGATCTTTTCATGTCGGACTCTTCAAAGCGATCAGACTCGAGCCAGAAGCGCCGCAGCAAACACTCATGGAGATCATTTGAATCATTTGAGAGGAAATGTTTTGTGGACAGAAAGCCTCCGAGAAGAGTGTGGTGAGAGCGTGCGTGTGTGTGTGTGTGTGTGTGTGTGTGTGTGTGTGTGTACGCGCGTGTGCTTGCATGTGTTCCTGTGGATGCGTATTGTTTGTGCATGCTTGGCAAGTGTGTGTGTGCTTGTGTGTGTGTGTGTGTGTGTGTGTGTGTGCATTTGTGCTATTGTGTGTGTAGCTGCATGTGTGTATGCAGGTTAGGTGTGTGTGTGTGTGTGTGTGTGTGTGTGTCTGTGTGTGTGTATGTGTGCATGTTTGTGCATGCTTGCTATCTGTTTGAGTGCGCTTATGCTTGTGCGTTTTCTTTATATGTGTGTGTGTGTGTGTGTGTGTGTGTGTGCGTGCACTCTTCCATGTGTTCTTGGGTCTGCATTTGAATGTCAGTGTGCTATTGTGTGTTTATGTGTGTGTATGCTTGTGTGTTGGGGTATGTATTTGCATGCACATGTATTTGTGTTTCTGTGCATGCTTGTGTGTGTGTGTGTGTGTGTGTGTGTGTCTGTTCCTAGGTGTATCTGTTTCTGTGTGTATGTCTGTGTGGAGGCATGTAGATCTGTTCCATGGGTATATGTGTGTGTGTGTGTGTGTGTGTGTGCACTCTTGCATGTGCTCTTGTGTCAGTGTGTTTGACTGTGCTTGAGTGCATCTTTGTGCTTCTGTCCCTGAGTGTGTTTTTTCGTGTGTGTGTGTGTTTGTGTGTGTGTGTGTGTGTGTGTGTGTGTGTGTGTGTGTGTGTGTGTGTGTGTGTGTGTGTGTGTGTCCAGGTCTGGGTTATGTCCACACACAGGATGTGGAGGCAGAGAGCTGTGCCTGTCTGTCTGTTTGTGTCCGTTGCCCACCGCTGCTCCGTGCCAGCGTCTCATTCCTTCATGGAGCCTTCGGCGTCCACCCATCGATCAAACCTGGCAACCCGAGGCTCTGACAGCTGCTCTCTGTTTCCCAAGAAATCCTGCCGTCCAGACTGGACTCCGACTGAAATGTCAGGCCGATATTAGCCTTTTTAAAAGATATTTGGATATAAAAAATATCAACGTATTTCTATTTCTATTTCTAACAGTTTTATTTATTCCTATTTGAGATCCATTAGACAGTCTGAGCTCAGGATCAGCCTCGGGCCGGTTTGGATTTGTTTCTGTTAAAATTCATTTTACTGGGAGAAATTCCTCTTTTTCTCTCTGAAATCTGTGAGAAAGAGAGAGGGAGTGAGAGGTAGATAGGCCAGTCATCAATCAAACTAACTAAAGCAAGAGTATCTGTTCTGAACAGGGATAATTGTACAGAATGATGTTGGGTCGGGTCAGGCTTCAAATCTGGCAGCGCCATTTGGGCTCATTTGGAGCCGGTGTCTGAAAGATCCCGGGCCAGGATCGGCCTTCAGTCCCACGCCGGCGCAGACCTCTAATTCTGACCGTGAGGTCACGGGGAGGCTGGAGCCTATCCCAGCATGCATTGGGCGGAGAGCTGGGAAAGAGTCTGGACAGGTCGCAGATGGAGAAACAGTCTCACAGCCCTGAGGCACCGCTTAACTTGACGTGTGTGTTTTTGGACTCTAGATCACTCGGTCAGTCAATCAAATACAATGCAGTGTGCCTCACAATTAAACAGAAACAGGACGCTGAAGAGTAAAATGCCAGTAAAACACAAATAAAGGAACCAAACTGTATTGGACCGATTGTGATGCAGCTTAGGAGCAACCTTCCACGGATAGTAACACAAAACCCGAAACCTGAAAAGAGTTTTGTTGGAGAGATCCAGGGTCTTGTGTTAGTCTAAACATTATTCAAAGGCTTTCCAACCCTGACAAGGAAAAAAAAAAAAAAAAATCACACGAATACTAATTACTTGTATTTTTTTGCCATGAAAATAGTTGGGTAACACTTTACAATAAGAGTACAACAATTAACGTTAAATGCCTGTAATGGTAAATTAACTGTTAGTTAATGATTATTATGGCATTTACTAATGTTAATAATATCTACAATAATCCTTAAATAACATATAAATTAATACCTTAGCATGAACAGCATTAGTACAATTATCCCTGTTCAAAACTTAGACACATTAATTAATGGTTAGTTAACTGTTACTTGATGTTTATTACGGCATCAACTAACGTTAATTTGTGTACTCTTATTGTAAAGTGTTACCAATAGTTGAATATAGTAATAACTGAACTGGCCTTCAGGATCAGTTGAAGCTTTGTGATGCAGTCAGACAAGTGGACCAGATGCTCTCCAGGGTCAAGTGAGAGGAGGCAGAAAGAAAGAAAGAAAGAAAGAAAGAAAGAAAGAAAGAAAGAAAGAAAGGCAGGGAGACAGGAAAGAGTGGCTGGAATCGAGTGCCAGCGGTCAAACTGACAATGTATTCATCAAACCTGACGGTGTGTTTTTGGCGCGGGTGGGAGTGAAAGAGGAGTCGGCAGATAGATCCAGCAGAGCGCCTGGACTGCGACCGAGGGAAACCGAGAAAGCAGATACCTGCGCTGTCTCTTCATCGGAGTGGAGGCAGGAGGAGGAGGAGAGGGAGGAGGAGGAGAGGGAGGATGTGGGCCGGGGTCTTCCTCGCTGCCTGGCGGATCTCCTGCTGTTCACACGGAGGGGGGAGGGGGGTGACTGTTTGTTTTAGTGGCTCCGCATGGCAACCACTTGCGAGCGGCTCCTGTGAAAGCCTCTGCTGGCTCAGCAAACACCGGCTGACACTCTCCTTACCCAGCTCTCACCCCCGCCCACCCGGGGAAGTGAGGAGCAAGGAGAGTGGCGGCTCATGTCTCCCCTCACTGTAAACCAGATGAAGTATAACCCCCTTTCACAGCTAAAACCCCACGTACATCCGGGACTGAAGCTGAAAACGGTGCAAACGGGTTTCAGTGCCTTGCTTTTAAAAGTCCAGGGCAATTATCAACGTAAACTAGTCATCCATTAATTTGCAACCTGCATGAGTTGTGATGATACTTTTAACCCAACTTTAACCCATATAATATGATAAAGTACCCATAAACCACCATCTTTTGGATTTGAATGGCGACTGATAGGCTCTTTCCAGTGATTTGTCATTTTCTCAGAAGGTGGTCCGTTGCATCAGCTGTCCGTAATTAGTTTCTAGTACCGCTTTACCAAGATTTATTTGCGAGGCGGGTTTGAAATCACTGGTAGGGACGGGTGTGGTAGCAGCTACTGCACAGGTGAGACTCATTTTGATTGAGATTGTCATTGTTGGGCATAAATGTGCACATCCAGTGACAGATGTAGAAATGTTCACACGGGGTGGCATGGAGGTTTGGCCAGGTGGTTCAGGGAGGTGGTGGGTAGGTCAGGCAGCCTTAATTAGAAATACAGTTGTCCCTCGCTTTAACGCGGTTCACCTTTTTTTTGTGCAATTTTGCATGCTTTTTTTTTTTTTTTTTCCACTGGACTTATTTTTCTACGACGGTTTGAACTTTGAGTGTTTAAACAAGAGAGAAAAGTGAGAAAATGTTAATGCCTGTCTGAGAAAAGTGTATAAAGTGTGTAGTGAGGGGTTTTACAGCCTTAAAACATCTAGAATAATTGTCAAAAATAAAGTGGGTTATTTTTAGAAAATAATTCCCACAATTAATGAGGGACCACTGTAGATGTGTTTTTTGTTTCATCTTTTCTTTTTCTGGTAATGCAGGGAAGTCTTTAATTTTGTGAATGGGGGAGAATGCAACAGACATGAGCTGATACATTGTATCATTATAATGGAACAGACGTGGATTGTTACAATGTATCAGAATCAAAATGGCTTTATTAGCATGAGAAGATTACTTATGTCGCCATTGTATAATTACAAACTGATATGACATGCACATAGGGTAATACAAAAATGAGTTCAACATAATGCAGTGAAAACGTATAAAAACAATGAAATTTTGCAAAAATGAATGAAAGGCAGCAAACTTTCATCCTCTTCTGAAGGATGTAAACAAACCCTGACATCTCCAGCTGTCATCCTTTAAATTTCACATCTCCACCCAGCGGCCGCTTACATTTTCTGAACCCCCTCCCCTCACCGGTCCTCTGTCATCTCTTTCAGATATGGACGAGTGTGAGAACGACTACAACGGCGGCTGCGTCCACGAGTGCATCAACATACCAGGCAACTACAGATGCACCTGCTACGACGGCTTCATGCTGGCTCACGACGGACACAACTGTCTGGGTACACACCGTCCCTGTCTCTGTTTCCTCTGTGTGTGTGTGTGTGTGTGTGTGTGTGTGTGTGTGTGTGTGTGATTTTACAGGCCTCCTATGATCACTTTGAGATCAAATTCAAGGACTTTTCAATGACTTTCAAGGTCAATATTGGCACGTTTTGGGATGAGACACTGGTCAAAATCAGACAAAACAGACAAATCTCAACTTAAACTTCCATAATCTGAATTGTTTAATGTTAATGAATTTAATATATCTAAAAAAAAAAAAAGTACTTTGTAGGATTTACATTCATTTTCGGAAATTGTGGAGGCTTATTTATTAATATTTCATTTGTCTCCAGTCCACGAACTTTCAAGGGTTTTCAAGGCCTTTAGGAGCCCTGGCTGAAGTGTTGTCAAAGTGTATAAATGTGTGTATGTCTGTGTGTGTATGCATTTGTCAGTGTGTGTGTGTGTATGTTGGTGTCATTTTCACAGGGCTCCCATTCTCACTTTGAGATCAAATTCAAGGACTTTTCCATGACCTTCAAATTCAAAATTAGACATATTTCGGGCTGAGACACTGGTCAAAAATAGACAAAACAGACAAATCTCAGCTTAAACATCCATCATCTCAACTGTTTGAATATTAATGAATTTGGATGCTATATATTAATAATAAAAAATAAAGTACTTTGGAGTCTTTACATTCATTTTCAAAAACTGTAGAGGCTTGTTTATCAGTTTTTCAAGGGTTTTCAAGGCCTGTGGGAGCCCTGGTTGTGTGTTTCTGGGCATGTCAGCTTGTCTGTGTGTGTACATGTGTATATGTCTGTGTGTGTGTATATGTGTGTATGTTAGTCAGTGTGTGTGTGTGCATGCTGAACACTGTATCTGTTAAGCCTGTCTCGCTCAGCTCTGCGCTCTCTGGAGAGTCACTCTGTCATCGTTTGGAGGGCTTCCATGGTTTTTGCTGTCTTCTCTCTCTCTCTCTCTGTGTGTGTGTGTGTGTGTGTGTGTGTGTGTGTAACTTTGGGGAGGGCGCTCGGGGTTGAAGAGTTCCTCTCCCAGCGATACTGTACCTCTCCTGCAGATAGCTGGCTGGCCGTCCACGCTGTGCTTTATTACTGACAGATCCAGCCCATTTAGCCCCAGCGCTGCTTTATTGACTCAGTGTCAGCCAGACAAATGTTTTTCTGCTCTACCCAACGTGCAGCCTCCAACTCGGATGTGCTCAAGCGCATTTCAGCCCCCCCTCGGCCCTCCAGCCGTTGAATGACAAGCGCAAAATAAAAAAAAAAATAATAATAAAAAAAGAGGTAATTTTAGATGCCCCCTGCAACCCGAGCGTCTTTGCTGAGATATGTTTTGGCGTCTGTGAGCGCCGTATCTCACTCCTCGACCCTTCAGAGAGATTGAGTGAGAGATTGAGTGCTAATAGCAGCAGCCAGCAGCGCCTGCTGAGTTGTATATTCTCCTCGCAGGAGTGAGTCACTGTTGATGTAAAGCAAAGTTAAAGGCGTCTCAAAAAAAATGAATCGAGTTTTCTCTCTTTTCTGATTGGCTGCTTGAAGAGCTTTAGCATTTAGTCACTCAGCTTTTTCCTCTCCACTTTAAATCATTATAAATGAAATATTATTTTTGTTTGTTTGTTTGTTTGCTTTGGCTGCTGGTCAGATTCAGTATGCCATTTTAAAACTTTATCTAGGCTGTAGTAACCCTACTAGACAAAACGATTACTCCACAAACTAATTGATATATTCAGTGAGAATGGAAATCATTGTTAATTGTTAGTTGCAGCCCTTTGTATCACTGGAATTTATATTCTCTCTTTATGTACAATCATGATGAGAGATATTTAACGCCATGTAGACTATTGTCGCGAGTTCGCCTCAAACCACTTCCAGTCTTAATGCAGCCGAGGTGGTGTGTGTGTGTGTATCCCACTGATGCTGTTGATGCATATTTCACACACACCAAGAATTGTATTGGAAGCACTCTACCACCAATAATTTAGCATCTGCTTGAAGGCAAAAACACAAACAATTTATTTTTGTAGATAATTGTAAATAAATTCAGGCAGTAAGGGGTTAATTCAGACATGGAAATTTTTTTTTTTTTTTTTTTTTTAATTTTGTTTGAGTGGTTAAATGTGTTTATCCATCCCTGGTCCTATTCTCATTAAACAGTCGCACGTTACATTTTATTTATTTATTTGTCTTTGCCTTTTTCTTCTTGTTCAGCCAAAACCAACAAGCACAGGAGCTCTTCTTGCTGTTGTGAGGTCGCATTTTTTTTTCCTAATGCATCTTCTTCTTCTTCTCTCACTTCTTCTTCTTCCTCTTCTTGATTTTTACGGCGGTTGGCAAACATTACGGTGCATTATTGCCGTCGACTGGAGCGGCGTGTCGATCTTGATGTGCATGTGTGGAACGCCAGACAGGCGCAGAACGAGGAAAGTGTGTCCAAGGCCTTAGCCTTAGAACGTATTCAATAAATGCTCTTTTAAATAAGCCACATTTATTGGCACAAAACGTTAATGAACGTTAATTTTCTCACGGATATTCCTCTTATCGTCGACTTTATGTGAAAACAAAATCAGAGAAGTGAATAACGTTGAGCCCTTGAAGTGATTTCCACGTTGACTTTTCACTTTTCTCTCCAGTAAAAAGAGACAGCCGCAAGTGTGATGGCATCGGTTTAATAATGGAAATTCATTTTCCGTCCGCCCACTCACATCGCATAATGAGGAGGTACATTTTACATTCGCTGCATTTAAGCTCTCAGCCACTTACAAGAAGTGGAATCGGCTTTTATTCACGATCATTATCATCGCAGGCGGCTGACAGAGAGGAGTGCACGGGTCAACGTGGTGCTTGATAATACTCCTGTAAGAGAAGTGCTCGGGGAAATAAAACAGATAAGGGGAGCAGCAGAAAGAGGAGTTTTTCTTTTTATGACAGCAAATCGGAGCGAGTCGAGGAGGCGCTTTTGGAGGAATTGAGTTTTCAGCCCGCGATGAAAGATGAGGAGCGACTCTTCGGTCCTGACTGGAGTGGGAAGCCTGTTCCACCTTTCAGGGGCCAAGAGGAAAATTTACAACACCGAGGGAAATTTACAGCGGCTACAGACGAGTACGGACATCGTCTCAATTTTCATTCTGGCGCTTTTGTCCACACGGGTTCTCGGCGCCGGCGCAGGCTGTCATATCTGCTTCGATTCAGCGTCTGAATGTTTGCTGGGAAACTTAAACTGATGATAGAAAATCTCACAAATACTACAAAAAAAAAAATGACATTCAAAAGTCAACCACTGCTTTGTTTTAGCTTCCAGGCTGCATTTGGCAGTCAATATTTATGTTTTCTGCAGAACGCCAAAAGGGAAAGTTATTGACTTTAAAATGAGCAATCAACGAGGAATACGATGGAGTATTTGCTGCGCACTCAGAGCGACATATTGCATTTCGCTCTCATGTTTTTCCTTGCATAAATTTTGAATATAAACAGATCAGTCATCAGAGTGACTCCGTGCAGCAAACATTTATTCCTCACTGGATTTCCCACCCCGAGTTTAACCCCACAGCACCTCACAGACCGGGACGGCGGTGGGAAAAAGCCTGAAATCCTTTACTTCAGTAGAAGCAATAAAACCACCATGGAGAAATACTCCTTTCAAAGTAAAAGCCCCGCATTCAACATGTTATTTAACTAAAAGTACACAGGTTTTAGCTGGAAAATGTATCATCATTGTGAGCGATTCCTTTCAGAGTGTTAAATAAGTGATGCATTAACCTGTAAGAAGGATTTTAATGTTGCATCTCTAGAGTTTACGCTTTAAATATGCATATATTCAATGTTTCACATGTGCAAGCTTCTTCTGCAAAGTAACTAAAGACTGGAGGGGAAGGGGTGACTCCTCAAGGCTGGATCAAGTCTACTTATTTGTACTTTTTGTATATTGTTGTATATTGTATACAGATTGTTCATTGTATATAGGAATGTCATATATTCTTTCTATTTTATCTTTATTCTTATTCTTATTTTATTTTATTTTATTTATTTATTTTTTAAAATTATTATTATCGTTATTATTATTATTATTTTTTTTTATTTTATTTTTTACTTGCACAGTGCTGGAGTTGTTGCAATTACATTTCACTGCTGCTGTACCTGTACATTCATGCATGTGACGAATAAATCTTGAATCTTGAATCTTGAATCTTGAACTACACCTGTGCACAGTGCAGTAAAAAGTACAAGATTTTCCTCTTGTAAAGGAAAACTATAAAGCCTCACAAAATGGAAATGCTCAAGTAAAGCTGACTAAATGTACTTAGTTGCTCTCCAGCTTTGAATCTGGAGGGGAATCACACCCGCATTTCTTGAAAATTAGCAGCTTTCGCTCGTCTTTAGGTCGGAAGGCCACAGGAGTTTTCCAACGTGCCGGTTTTCGCCTTGGCGCGGTGTCGGTGGAAACGCGTCTGAATGTGTTTTGTGTTGTTTGTTTCCTCCTGGCTGCCTGCAGACGAGCCCTGAGTGTCTACAGCTGTTCGCTCGCCGGGTTCGCTGGCGTGTCGCGCTGTGTGTTGTGGTCGGCTGAAGAAACGGAGCGCGGGCTTCGCGGCGTTTCCCCACATCGTGTTTGTGCCGCGAATTCAGACGAAGGGGGCTGAGTCATGTGAGAACTGTCACCACCTGCTCTTTACGGCCCGGCGAGAGGAAACCAGGCCGCGTCTGACTTTAATAACAGGCTGCCTTTATTGGATGTTGATGGGATGCGGCCTTAATGAACTGCCGCTAATTAAAACGTGGAGAGCGAGTTCAAACGAGGCAGTAAAGTGTGAAATGAGACACAAGTGTGATCAGAATCAAAACCAGTAATGTCTGTGCTGCCCTTTTTTTATTTTTTTTCTCTTCTTCTTTCTTTACTGCTTTTGTTCCTTCCTTCCTTCCTTATTTCCTTCCTTCGCTCTGCCCCTTTCTGGCTTTCCTCCTTTGTTCCTGCTTTCCTTTTTTTCTGTTTTTCTTCCCTCTTTCCTTCCTTTATAATTTGCCTTTCCTTAATCTCAGCCTCATCCCTCCTCTTCATTCTTCCTTCCTTCTTTTCCTCCGTTCTTTCCTTTCTTTCTGTCCTTCCTGTCTGCCGTGACTTTCTAACTACTCCCTTTTATTTCTTCCCTTCCTTCCCCGTTTCTCCTTCCTCCTCGCCTCCTTTCTTTCTTCTTTCCTCCTCCTCCTTTCCGTCCCGTCTGCCCTCATCCCTCCTTCTTTCTTCCTTCCCTCCATCTCTCTTTTCGTCCACCCTCCCTCCTCCCTCCTTCCGCCCCTGTATTGAGTCTGTAATGGTAAACTGGATCTGCTCCAGGCTTTTCTTCTCCCAGAGGCGATGGACTTTTCTCTCCATCTGACATCTTTATAGTGGAAACGTCTCACACACGGCCTGACGAAAGCAGCGGGGCCACGGAGGACTAACGCCGTCTCACCGCTCCCCGTCTCTCTCTCTCTCGTTTTCTCCCTCTGCCTGTCTGCCTCCCCGCCTGCCGACCTCGTACTCACTTACAACCTGTTTTATCCGAAGCTGTCTTTCTCCTTCTCCTCCTCCTCTCCTGTCTCATATTTCGATCAGAGTTTTATTCTCAGTGATGATATGAAACAAAAATAACTAAATTAATGTTTTCTGAAGTATTAATGCAAAACTATTTCGGCTCATTGTTCCCTGAGTGAGATGCTGAATTTCTCCAAATGGAAATTACAAAATTCTGTCTGACGTTTCCAAGCTTTGTATGATCAGCAGTAGAAGTCAGTATGCTAACAAAAAAAAAAAAAAAAAAAAAAAAAATCATATGGCGATTCATTTTGCAGATATTGCCATTGTGATATGAGTCACAATTTTAGTAGGAAAGATCATTTTTGCATTCGCAATTTCATTTTCACCAAAAAAAGCAATTAACATGATGGTGTGATTTTGCTGGGGTCTTTAGCAAACAAACTGGAAAATACACTTTGTAGGCCAGTGCATGTCTGTAGTATCGTAATATTTTATGGACAGCAATATTTCGTCACGTATTTTGTCTTTTAGCTCAAAAAATTGCAGCTCCTTTGATTTGGAGAGATCTTTGTCTTTTTTGTAGAATCCAGAAACAGCTTGACTTACCAGCACGAGAACCATTCAGAAACAGTTTATAGCATAAATACATACATAGAAAAACTTCTTATACAGAGCCAGAGTGTGTGTTGCCTCATGAGTGTGTAAAAATTCGTATCTCCGCAGTAAATGTCATAGCAGTCCATTTGAACAAATTCTCCCGTCAGTGTCAACAAAAATGTTGTCAAACCTCGTTTGGGTTGCAGTTTCAGTCAGGATGTTAAAATTTTGTTTTCACTCAAATATAACTTTCACTGGTCACACTGTATTTTGATACGGTCCGATGCAAAAGTCAACTTACTATCTAGAGATGATAACCAGGATACTCAACTTGCTTTTCCCTGGGACACTTTCTGCCAAATAACAGGAGGCCAGCTAATAAACAGCTAAAAAACAAAAATTCATAATATTTATCATATAAAATGAATAAACAACAAAAGGCCCGTAACTCATCTTTATTTGGAATTCTTTATTTTCGTCTTTCTTATTTTCATATGAACTAAACTTATTTATTTGTATGAACTTTGGTGCGAGGATTGACAGCTGGCCTGTGTGACAGATAAATCACAGACTTTTACTGCCATTCAACAGCTGCGACTGCGTTTCAGTGTGAAATGCCTCGGTTACATTTGAAAGAGTTTATACAACATTAAACATACATCTGGAACCTCTTCCGTCTCGCAGCCACTTCCAGTGATGGAACGATTCATAAATAAAAACCCATAAACATGAAATACACATTTATGGGTTCAGACTGATCCTCATTTGCTGACCTCGCTCGTCTTCGCCAAGAGTCGAATCCAGTCAAATATCTCCTCTCCTGCGCGCTGACAGACCAACATGCAACTTCCCAGCTAACACCCAGGGGACACTGCTGGACATTTACACACGCATATACATATTTTTAATATTCCCAGCGTGAATACATTTATTTTCAGTGTGAATTAGAAACTGGTTGGCAGGCCACTCAGCGCCTTATGGGGGGGCTTGTAGTTCAAGGATTCAAGGATTCGAGGAACTTTATTGTCATACCAGCTCACATTTACATGTTAGTGGTACGAAATTAGGACTCAGGTCCCGGTATAAGCCTAAATAAATAAATAATAGTTGGTTGAGTATCAACACTGGTCCTTCCAAATTGAATGGTGCCCTTTCACTCTGATTTATGAATCATATCTTTAGTAATAATACACTTCAGGTTTGGTTATGCTGTGTGATACCGGCTCTGGTGACCTGCAGCCGTAGTTTAACACATCAGTCTGTTATTGTGATAATATCATCGTTTCCTTACTGATTCATTGCTGATTTTTTTATATATTAGCTGCTGAGTGATACATAAACAGAAATGTGGTCAGACCAGAAGATATTGGCACGCATCAAAATGCCTCCCAGCCAATCAAAATGCGAGGAACTGACTGTGGTATGATGCTCCTTAAATACACCATGAGGTCTCATGGCACCCAGGAACAGAGGAGTGAAGTGTCTCGGTTTTGGTAGCCCTGGCTCAATTTAGCTTTTCGAGTCCACGACGCTGTGGTTAAAAAAAAAAAGAAAAAAAAAAAAGAGGGAAGCCTTGCTGCTGTTCCTCCCGCAGCGCCCTGACGTCTGACACCGCCGGCAGCTCGGTAATAAATGTCGCAGGAGCGTCCCGGGACCGGGCAGCGTCCAGGCCTCAGATGAAACAGACGTGATGGATGGTTTTGGGTGTTGGATCTCAACCTGGACCGGGGAGATGAGGTCTGGGCTCGGCGTCAAATCTGGGGCAGAAACCCTTGACAGGCAGACAGACAGACAGGCAGGCAGGCAGACAGGCCAAGAGGGGAGAGTAGTTTTCCTCTGTTCGCTCTCAGACACATGTAACACTTAAAACACTGCGGCTTGGTTTAACACGCCAGGCTCTGAAACTGGATACGCTGCGAGGCGGCGAGCTACACTGAAGGCATGTTAGGCCCAGACAGAGTGTTTTCCTGCAGTTTAGCCTACAGTAATGGAGCTCTCTGGAGCAAATTGTAAGGTGTCAAACATGAATTTCTCATGAGATTAAAATTGTGATAGAACAAGACCAGAGCAGCACCTGATTCGACTGCACCTGATTTGACAGATTGACCATAGGAATAAATGATAACAGCCTTCGGACCTACTAAATGGTGCAGAAGGGACCGACTAACCCAAACCTGGGAGGGGAATTATGACTGATAACGTCCAGTCAAATCTGGTGCAAACACAAAGCTGATAACTCGTGGTGCTCGCTCGGTTTTGGACAGAGTTTAGACCGTAAATGTTGTTGGGATCCCTCGTGGTCACACTCAGTGTCATTCCAACACATTATGAGCTGTGTGTTGCTGCATAAAAATTTTCAGAGGCGGTGTTTGCGAAGCTGTGGTGACCCAGGCATCGGCTTGTTTTAGGTCTGGAAACATTAACCTGAAGGCTACGGCTGCAGAAGGCAAGCAGTGTTTTTGAATGGCTTCTCAGTACGGAGTGGACACTGGAAGCGGGTGTTGAATCAGCAGGAAAAAAAAAAAAATTGGAAAATTAGAAATACCCCATGCCTAGAAAAGAGCATCAAAATCTCATCCCAAAAAATATTCCAAGGCACTCTGTTTTCCAAAAGATAAAACGACATTTTTAAAAACATGGAGCCGACACGTAGCGGCTTCCTGGCCTCCATCAGGGAATCCCTGAGGATGTTTCCCCACTTTGTTTGTTTCACATAAACTTGATGTTTTGGGTATTGCATTTCTCCTAATTTCCAGTGAATAAACTGCAAATTAGGATTGATTTTCTAAGGTTTTAGTATATTAGGATTCTTTTCCTCATTTTTGATGAGGAAACTTGAGGAGGATTTGCTGGCTTGTGTTTGCATCTTCTGACTTTGTCTCTTAAATGTTCTCATTTCAAAATGCTGCACATGCATTTTTGGAAGAAATGTTGCTTCCTGAAGTCAATCATTCAAAATTGACACCGACGATGCCAGCCTCAAAACACAGCCGCTTTGTATGCAAAGGTGTTCAGATGACTTACGGCTTCAATAGTAACCCGTAATAATGTGGCTTTCTGTCGTGCCAGCGCTACGTCAAACCAGCGTGGCATAGCCTGTCTCCCTTTTGCAATTAAATGCTTGAGTTTCACATGCTCTTCATGGCAAACTTTGAAAAACCTCATGAAAGTAATAAGTTCAAAAAAAAAAAAAAAAAAAAAAAGCCTGGCTGGGGGAAGCGCTGCAGAAAGGATTATGTTGTATTTCAGGTATGATGCGCGTTTACGTAGGCTCCGTCTATTTTTAGCGCACTTTGAGAAGATATACGGCGCGGGAGATTGAGTAATGCGTTCCTGCGTATTGACTCATGGATACCGTACCGTCACCAGCCTCTCTGATGCTTTATGTTTACTGTCATCGCTCACTGTGGGGGTAAATAGTGCCCCGTGATGCATGGTAACCATATAAACACAACGTTACGGGAGTGACATGTCGGCCTATTGTCAAACCGCAGTTTAGTCAGAGCTCCTCCAAGCCTCGTCTTCATGCTCGCCGTCAACAAGGACCCCAGTGTTTGTTATAATGTCTCACTCTCAAGTGTCTCATTCAGCAGGAGATTTACTGTATGGATGAGGACACACGCTACACTGCACACACACACACACGCACACAAAGACAGACTCTCACACTCATGCAGACAAGAGCACAGGCTCCCTTTCTCTCCCTCTCTGTCTTCTCCCATTTACATGCGCACACACAATTAGCATTGGCAGACTGTGTGTACACTCCGGGACAAAAACCGTCTCGGTTCTTGTATGACGGCTTGTCATAACATCATACGTCAGCCTGGGATCGGCTCGGAGATGTAGCAAATTAAAATCGTATGTCTTCCCTGACTGGTGAAGATATAAGACCTGCTAACCGTGGCAGCTCTCCGCGTTCGGACTCATTAATCATCGCCGCGAATTCGATGTCAGGCGCTGCAACACATTTTTCCTGATGGTCGTTTTTCGTTACGGCAGGCTGCGTGGGTGCAGGATCCCCCCCCCCCACCCGGCCCGACAACAGATATCAAAAGATATAACCTCAGCCAAAACATCCATCCCAGCATTTAGTCTCATATTTGGTGTTAAAAACTTGTTTTTCTTCAAACAAGGTAATAAAAAAAACCCTGCCATTGGGATGAGATAATCCCGCTTGTTTCTAACGCCAATCAACTTGTTTCCAGGATTTTCTCGCATCGAGTGTCATTTCCTTGATCCCAGTGGGCCAGTCCAGCCTTATTCTGCCGTGTTTCAACATATTCATACTTGTTCCCAGGAAAAATTCCTGAATTAAGTCAAACTGCATGGGAAACAAGTGGGATTATCTCATCCCAATGACAGATTGTTACACAAAAACAAGATTTTTTGCACCGAATGTGAAACTAAATGATTCACCAAAGATGGTTTTGTGGTCTGTTCTTGTATTATCATCACATTCACCATATGAAAAATTCACCTTTGACCCGGCGATCAGCTCCGTTACTGCTACTGCTTTCCACTTGTTTCACGAAAAATGAGATTTTAAGGCTGAACATGAGAATGAGTCACTTGTTCAGGTGGAGATTTTTTTTTCTTGCATTGAGGAAATCAGCGTCGGTGCTTCCGATTGAGACCTTTGATATATACTTGGAGTCGCCGTCAGAGTGCAACATCTTTATTCTAAAACAACATTTCTGGCCGGCGTGTTTATCCTGCTGTGAAATTCACACTCAATTCATTTCTCTCTATTTTCCCCCGCGTTCCCTGAGAAAAACAACAACAGCGCTGTGGCTCTTAACAGACCTAAAGAATGAATATCCAGAAACCTCAGAGGCTTGTTCAAAGAGGGGCAGATGAAAAACGGCACTTTGGAAAATTGCAGCGGGCTAAAAAACAAGCTCATGTGAGTGAGTGCGCAGGAAGTCGCTCTGTCGTCTCCCAGATGCCTTGTGTCAACAAGCGAGGGCACTAATTGATTTAAGATTGCCTAATTGTTCTCTGATTAAAGAGTCCGTCCCGTGCAGTTCCTCTCTTCCTTTTGATTTGGACGTTTTATTTGTTTTGTTTCGCCGTGGACACAGCTGGGCCCAATGTGTCGATCGCTCGGTGCCCTCCGCGAATGTCTGGTGCGCTCGCGTGAATTTATTTTCCTTCCGATGCGTCCTTTTCATTCCACGGCGGGGAGTCGGGGACGGCGAGCTGAGTCACAACACGCACAGGCCCGGCGTCGCCACATGGAACAGAGGGTTCGCATTAAGGGGTTAAATCCACATTAGCTTGATGCGTTTCATTCCTAAACGAGGCGTACAAATTCACACTTGCCGGGCAATTTGTCAAACTGCAGGGTTTCGTCCCTAAAATAAGAAATGAAGAGTTTCAGTATCTGGCACTGAGAGAAACAAAACCGCCCTGCAGCGCCGTGTTGACTGACAGTTAAATACATTATGGGTGAGTATTAAAAGGCAGAATGAAGCGCATTTGTGGGCTGCGGTTTGTCAACGTAACGTTCAAAGTTGGCCTTTTTTTTTCCTAGGATGGCGATGGAATGATAGATAGATAGATAGATAGATAGGTAGATAGGTATACTTTATTGATCCCAGACTGGGAAATTCACACGTTACAGCAGCATCCTCAATAAAAACAAAAAATTAAAAAAATTTAAATTAAAGGTATATACAAATGAATGAATGATGCACCCAGACATGTAACATCACCATCCTAGGAAAAAAAAAAAGTATATATAATTGATCGGGATGAGTCTATACATTGTTTTTTTTTTTTTTTTTTTTTTAAGGAAAATCTTAGTCATACTGCCTTTAAGCTAGGATTGGTCTTAGTTTGCGTATAAAAAAAAACTCATTTGGTTGAGGACACTTGTTTTTCAAACGCGGCCTGACTCATTTTAAATAGCGAAATCCTTCCAAAATGAATACAGCATGAGGCGGAATGAAATGAAAGTCCCCGCGTCCTCTGTTTGCACAAACCGCGGCGTGCTCTGCGCCGAGTGATGGCAGGACATGAAAGGAGAGAGCACATTAAGGACTACTGTTGATGTTACAAATCATCTCCAGGCCTTCGTTTACTAAATGTTTCTGCGGCCGGGATCACCTGTGTTCCTGAACCGCCGCCCGGGGGATTTCAGGTGGCAGCATCCAAGATGAATATTTAGGGATCAAAACCCTCGTGATGTTTGCTTCATCGCGGCCGCCCCCTCCTCCTCCTCCTCCTCCTCGCGCCCACATCTCTCTCTCTCTCTCTCTCGTCACCTCCCTCGCTCTGCCTCCCTCCCCCCGCCGGCCCTCCTTCCAACGTGTCAAGCACATCCTCGTTGTGTCTAAACAAAAGTTTACGCAAGTTTACACAAGCACAATCAAACAAAACAGAGAGGCTCCGGTCGAAACTTGCAAAACGGCCCTGTTTGCCTGTGTTTATGAAGAAATGTTGGCAGGGATCGATTGGAACTGGGAGATGGCTGTTTTTCTCTCCCTCTCTCTCTTCCCTCCCCAGCCTGAAAATTAAATGCATCAGTCAAATTGATGACTAGGAGAGAACAAAAAAAAAAAAAGCACAGAGTTCATTGAGGACGTTGTGTTTTACCGCCGGTGATCGGTGCAAAATTTAAGCGTGCTTGTAAATAAACTGGAGGTTTGGGAACGAGGAAAAGGGCGAGAGACGAGGAAGTGTTCGCCGTGATTGGAGTTTTTTTTTTTTTTCGGCTGCATTTGGACGTCTTGAGCTGGAATTTTAATTTTTTGCATGGACGATGCTGCAGTTTACCGGGGATCCTGCATGTCTGGGAACTGGGAAAATAATTTAGCATTTTCCAGATGGATAAGGTCGATGAGGTTGGAATGACACAAGAAAACGTGCAAAAGTATGAAAAAAAAAAAACCATCGCTGCACATTCTCTTCCCGTTCATGTACGCAGATATTTCTCACCGTTTCACACCCAAGAAATTGGAAAAGAAAGTGGAATTTTGAAGCCCTGATTTGTTTACACATGCCGAGGTCCACCCTGTGTTCCCAGGCGCCATATATTCTATCAATATAATATTTCCAAACAAAAAACAGCCCTAAGGACTACAATCATTTCCAGACCCCTAAAAAAAATTACAAAGCAAAATCTGATACCTTTTCAGTAAATGTTTGAAAATCAGTTTTTTTTATGGCCAAGCTGCTTGCAAAGATATTATTTTTTATTTATTCAAACTTTTATTAAGGGCAGAGTGAGGAGGATTTGTCGGTCAAAGTTGGCTCCTCCTCCCCAGCTGAGATAACCACCAGCAGTGAGTTTTTACTATCCTGGGATGGCGATGGAATGAAATGGCTGCCCAAAATGTAACGTCGCCATCCTAGGAAAAAAAAAAGTTGCCCAAACAGTGCCTACCTCCTCATCCTCCTCCTCTCCCTCAGCCCTCGCCAGATTCATCGTGGAACGAGCTTTCGCCTCGCTATACTTCCTTTTTTTCCTCGATCCACATGCGCAATTTTCGTGACTTCCTATTGGATGTCGTGCTATCAATCTGGCACTGTGCTGCGCGGTGATTGGCTGGGAGCTGCACACCCTCAGCAAATAAGAAACTCCAGGCAGAGGGCAGAGTCTCTGCAGACACACACACCAACACACACTGCTGGTGGCTCATCAGTGATGATGGAGAGGGATTATGTTTGTATGAGTCTGCACGCGGCATTTGAGAGCTCATCCTGCCTTTAACATTTCAAAACATTAACAAAGTTTGCCTCAGCGTTAGCATGAACAACATTCAACATCCTATTTCCTATTTAATGTCCATAATGATAAAAAAAAAAAATGCATAATCTGGCAATACATGTACAGTAAATAACATCTAAAAATACTAAAAAATGAAAAAAATTACACTTAAATTACAATTACAGTGAGGGAACCGAGTGCCTTTGGAAAATATATAAGTCATCAAGCGCGCCTCCATCCAGGATCGGTGCGGTGAAGCGCAGCGAGGAACTGCTGACAACACTGTTTTGTTTCTGTTTTTTTGGAAGATTTGGAAAGTTGGGAATTTTCAGGTGTCGACAAGAGAAGCATGAGGGCTAAAAGTGTAACGACGGCACGCCCGCGCTCGCACCCCGACAAGCCAGGCATGAAGGGATGAATGAGCGTGTTGACGTTCGGCGAGGCGGCGGGGGCGGACGGCGCGGCGGAGACGCGATGGATCGAGCAGTTGGCAGCTGTTCGGCGGAGGCCTCAACATCTGTAAAGCTCAACCCCCCGCAGAAGAGCCGGGGTGTCCGCCGCCGGGGAGTCGAAGCTACATTACATCAGGATTCGTTCATCTCTCCAGCGACTTCGTGCGCAACCGCTGTCTGCCTGCTGGCTGATTTTACGGCCTGCTCTCCTCTGAAAACGAACTCGGCCTATGGGTCTGTAACTGGAGGAATGGAGGACGGTGCTGGCGCCTGTTTTGTTCCTGATTTTTTTTTTTTTTTTTTAAGGCCCCCTTGGAGCTGATCTCCTTTCTCCTTAAATCTATCCGCAGGGGCTGCTTTGGTAAACAGTCGCAGAAACAAGAGAGAGAGAGAGAGAGAGAGAGAGAGGAAAATGTAGAGCAGAAAATATCAGGGAGGGGAGAACATCTTGAGAAAGTAACGGTCATTTTTTTGCCGCGTGTTCTCCAGCGGACAGTAGATCTGTGTGACCGGCTGGCACGATGAGCAGTGGAGGACGAGGCCGATGAAAAAGTGTCCAACACTGGAAATGGAGCACTGATTTAAAAAAAGACACACATACACAGTCTTTTCTTACATTCAACAAACACATATTAAAAGCTTTATCAAAGATACAAAATAAAAGCACGGAAATGTGATGCCTAAAAACCCTCAAGGAGCTTGAAAAGTAGCAGTGAGGTAGATACATTTTGTATGTATATTCAATAACTGCAATAATTTAACCCTATAAAGCCTGAACTATGAAAGAATTGGCAGAAAATTCCAATTTTTTGAAACTGAACCCTTTATTTAGTCCTATAACAAAATATATGTAAAAAAAGAAAAATCAAAAAATATGTTATTACACGACCTTTCTGGTGTATGATAATATGATATGTACTTGAAGTGCCAATGGTATGGTCCAGGGTGAACAGGGGAAGTGTTCAAAGGTATACAACAGTATTTTGGTCAAGTATTGATTAAACTGAAAACGAAAAACGGAACTGAAAATGTGTATCATATATGATACAAATGGCTTTATAGGGTTAAAATAAAGTGAAAGAAATAGAAAAAAATGAAAACATATAGCATAGCACTTTAACACCAATGCATCCCATAAATACCCATCTATCACACAAGTAAAAAAAAAAAAAAGAAAGAAAAAAGTAGGAAAAAATATGGAACAAAGGTAAAAAAAAAACCAAAAAAAAAAACAGGCTGTATTCATGATAGGACTTTGGACATGGACTTGTTCAAGGCACTTTAAATAGGCAGTCCATATGGATGATACTGATCGGTTAAGAGAAGTGATTTCCGGGCTCTTCTCCCAGTGAGGTTAACATGACAGTAAAGTATTCTCTCTCTCTCTCTCTCTCTCTCTCTCCACACGCCTGTTAACAAGGCTCTTAAAGGCCCCGTCCCCTCCGCACGGCGTTTAACGAGCCCGCCGCCACCGCCCTCTGAAAGCCGAGAAATGTGTCGCCAGGTAAAGCCTGAAAAGAAAAACCCACTGTGTGACTCCTGGGGGGGATTCAGTCCGGAGCTCAGAGGACCCAGGAAGCGATGAGAGGCAGAAAACGAGAGCTCGCGTTACAACAGAAAACTGTTTTTTTTTTTTTTTTTAAACTCAGGATCCACGTCGTGGTTAAGCAGGCCGGGCGGACGCTTGGCACGGAAAGTCAGAAAGTGAAACAGACTCCAATCACGTCTCTCCTGATAATTTCACACGAGTCAGGGCCGCGGCGATGATATCAAACAAGAATCTGGATGTAATAGAGCGGTGTAAACTCATCGGCTACACAAATGTGAACAGATCCCGTCAGCAGCCAATGAAATGTGATAGGGCAAACAAAATATAAACACGGGGAAAACGGCAAACAGAGGGGAGCGATCCGCAGATGTCCCCTGACAGCAGAAACACAAGAGGAGTTGACGGAAAGCCCTCGATCCGCCTTCCAACCACGACTTTTTTGCAAAGACCCTGAAGTGAAAGCAGAGCACACGTGTTGGCTGGGACGTGGGGCGTGTAAATGCAGAGCTGAGCCGCTCAAGATGCACTTTTTCAGCTCGTCCTGCACCTCACAGGCAGTGCTGGAGGTGGAAATGTGTTTTGGTCTCTTACGGTAGGACATCGGAGCCATGAATTTCAACCGTTTTGCAACCGGCATCTCGAAATTTACCGGGACAGCTTGTGTTTCCCTGTGTGTTCAGTTCAGTTCAGCTGCAAGTGACAAGTCAAATCGTGTTTAATCCCTGATCCCTTGTCTTTTAGGTGCTATAAGCTGTTAAATGATCGTTAAGTCATCATAAAATATACACAAAATCAGCTCCTTCCACACATGCACTGGACATCGCAACTTATTCCGACGTCATCCAAGAAGCACAAATGTTCGCTGTCAGTTCCTCCACACTTTATCCTCCCAGGTCCTTAGTACGAGTGCAAAACGTGAGGCTAAGCAGGCGCAGGGCCGGAGCAGGCACAGCGAGCGAGTGGGTGTGTGTCCTGCCTCCTGCACTCATTTCAGTAAATTTGGAAATACATGCAAAGATTTGAACTTCCCAGATCAGTAACTCATAATTGAAACATCGTTAAAACATGAATAACAACTTTCCCACCGAATTAAGGCAGACAGCCAGGTGAAAAGTGGAACACCGACAACAGATAGCCTACTGATACTTACACAGTGCAGTGTCCCCAAAATCCCAAGTATTTCCTGCAGGTGTGTGTGCATCTGACATCCTGCACAATGTTCTTACACCTTTCTTTTCAAAATCAAAGCATCAAGCATTTTCAAGGTGCATTTTCAAGCTTTTCCAGCATATTACAGTTTCCAGCACCTTACAGCCGTGGTAAATTCTATGTATGCATTAAATCAGATGTTATTGTGCTATAAACAACCAAAAGTGTTTAGAGAGAGAATTTTACAGAAGGCGGACAAATTAAAAGGAAAAAACAACAAAGGTTGTAAAAGTTTCAGATTGAAACTATGAACGCTGAAAAGTGCAATCACAAGTCAACACAGTTGACACAGTTCAAGCACTTTTCGGTAACACTTTACAATAAGAGTACACCAATTAACGTTAGTTAACATTAGTTAATGCCGTAATGGTTAATTAACTGTTAGTTAATGATTATTATGACATTTACTAATATTAATAATATCTACAATAACCCTTAAATAACATATAAATTAATACCTTAGCATGAACAGCATTAGTACATGATTCTTAGACACATTAGTTAACGGTTAGTTAACTGTTACTTCATGTTTATTACCTGTTACTTAATGTTTATTACGGCATTAACTAACGTTAATTGTTGTACTCTTATTGTAAAGTGTTACCCACTTTTTATACTTTGTAAAATACCACATTAAAAAACAACTTCACCCTAAAGTCCGTACCTGGTCCTCAGCTCGTTGTCCTCACTACGGCTGAGAGGGTCGCAGTCCTGATGTTTCCACTCACCTCACAGATCTGATGTTTCCTAATCAGCATGAAAAGCAAAAAGCTGTATTGACTCTGTCTCTCTCAGACACCAATCGTTGGTCAAACCTGGGAGGTCTGACGTGAGAGATAAACTGACCGAGGGGGAAGAGAAAGAGAGACGCATCTCTAGTCTCTAAAGGCTAAAGGCGCCTTGTTTTGTCTCCCAGTAGGAAACAGCTACTCTGTAAATTCACTGATGGAGACGGAGTCAGTTAATTGCTGTAATGTGAGGCTGTCGCTCAAATTCAGAAATCTTTTTTGCGGTGTGTGGGTCTCTATTAGGACAGATATAGGAGGCAGGGGATCAGAACAAAATGAACATGTTCCTTTATGAGTTAGTTTCAGTCGGCAGTGAACTTTTCAGTCTGTTAACTTCAGGATTGCGGCCCTGAACCAGCCGGTGGTGTCCTCCTGGCTAAAAGGTTTTTTTTTTGTTTTTGTCCGTCCCGTGTCCGCAGTGCTGCTGGTTTGATCCCTGCAGCAGGCGGTGTGTTTCCACAGCAAAACCTCTCGAATTCAGTGTTCAAATCTTGTTTTTCCTCAAACAAGGGAACAAATCTGCCAGTGGGACGAAATAGTCCAACTTGTTTCCAGTGCAATTCCACTTACTTATTATTTGTTATTACTGTTATTTATACTAACAAGTACAAATATGTTAAAGCAAGGCAGAATAAGGCAGATGCAGCCACTGGGATCCAGAAAATGACACTTGTTTCAAGAAAATTCAAGAAAATTCAAGAAAATTCTGGAAACGAGTTGATTAGTGTCAGAAACAAGTGGGATCATAACTCTTTCTTTCTTTCTTTCTTTCTTTCTTTCTTTCCTTCTTCATCCTGGTCAGACATGAGGTGACACACACACACACACACACACACACACACGGCTCTGTTTGATCCCTGTTAAAGTCAGTGGAGGGTGTTATATGTTTCCAGCTCACTTCAGCCCCATCAAAATGCCCCATTGGTATTTTACTGAGCTTTCAGCGGCACAGTGGGGCCCCATAAACACACGCGTGCACCAGCGTGCGCACGGAACACTTTCACACTCGCACACACACACACACACACACACACACACACACTCTGGATGTTCACGCTGACAGGATCTGATTTGACCTCCCGCCGTGTCGGGATCAGACGCCTGTTAGAACACCCCGTCTGCCCTGTGTGTGTGTGTGTGTGTGTGTGTGTGTGTGTGTTCTCTGTGAATGTGCATGTGTAGTTGTAGCTCACATGCAGTTCTAAGTGTGCATATCTGTGTCTGTGTGTGTGTGTGTGTGTGTGTACTTGTGTGTTGCATGTGTTAATGTAAGTGTGCACACACCTTTGCACCTCTGAATGTGTGTTTTGCTTGTGCGTATGTTGCTTGTGTGTGTGTGTGTGTTTTGTGTTTTGCTTGTGTTTTTAAGAGTGTGTGTGTGTGTGTGTGTGTGTGTGTGTGTGTTTCTTATATATGTGCAAACCTACTTTACATATGTCTGAGTGTGTGTGTGTGTGTGTGTGTGTGTGTGTGTATCTCTGTGTTGCTTTTGTGTTCACTTGCATCTCTGGCTGTGTGTATCTGTGTGCTGCTTGAGTTTGACTGTGTGTGTGTGTGTGTGTGTGTGTGTGTGTGTGTGTGTGTGTGTGTGTGTGTGTGTGTGTGTCGGCCACATTCCTGCCTCTGGTGTCATCCCCTCTCATCAGGCCTTTCCCAGCATATAAACTCACACAGACACACGTTTGTTTATGAAGCCTAATGGGCCGACCCTCTCTCTCTCTCCCTCTCTCTCCCTCTCTCTCTCTCTCTCTCTCTCTCTCTCTCTCTCTCTCTCTCTCCCTCTCTCTCTCTCTCCCAGATGTGGACGAGTGTCTGGACAACAATGGCGGGTGCCAGCAGGTGTGTGTCAACACCATGGGCAGCTACGAGTGCCAGTGCAAGGAGGGCTTCTTCCTCAGCGACAACCAGCACACCTGCATCCACCGCTCGGATGGTGAGAGAGAGAGAGAGAGAGAGAGAGAGAGAGGGGTGCAGTGAGTTTGCTGCGAGCTCTGTTTATTATTCGCTTAGGAGAGAGAGGCAGAGAGAATATAAAACATTTCATTTCAAAACACACGACTATTTTGGAAAGACAAAAAATGGCCGTTCATTGATAAACAGATCCAGTCCGTCCAGTGGAGGAGCTTTGAGGTTGTTGGACGCCCGTATATGAATACAACGAAAAAGGAGGAATCCCAAGGCCTCCTTATGATTCTTCTTCTCCGTAGCTCAAAACATATGACACCAGCTTTCATTTCAAAAACATCACATGACTACTCATTAGTGTTATACTCATCGCATAACACTTTATTGTTTAAATGTCACTGGTTTGTCAGTAGAGAATAGAATCGGCTGATCGTGGTGTCCACCAACACCAACACAATCATTTCATCAGATTTAACCCTCTACTCTCAGTGCAAATCTGTGCAAAGTCAGTGGAAGCCAGTGAGCGGCGAGGTCGATGAATCCTTGCTGTGGGTGGCAGGGCGCTTCAAACAGGAAGTAAAGCGAGAAATTCGCCTGAAATGAAATCCACTTCCAGCAGGAATCAGTCCATGTGCCTTTTTTTTTTTTTTTTAAGTCAGACAATTAAACTTGTGCAAGTAAAAAAGGTGAATTTTTACCCAACTTAACACAGAGTAAAAGCCATTTTATAATTCAGCAAAAATGGTGTCTCTGCATGTAAACTGATGCTACACCCTCACTGTAACATCTTTGTTTTAGAACATGTAACTTTGCCTAATTTTCGCCTAGCGTCCATTTCTCTGACATTCAAACCCCTTAAGACTTTTAGATATGCACAGTATTGTTTAATAAAGCACTGACACCCATTGACAAAGCATGGCGAGCCAAAACATTGTATTTGGGCCTACATACCCTCTTGTGTGTGTGCGCTCCCTTCCCACTGCCATGCTTTCCTCCAGTGATGGATGAGGCTCTCATCTCCTAAACTCAGAAACAGTGGACGTCCTCCACCTTTGCTTTTATCGCATAGTTTTAGCGTCCCTGTTGGCTCTCACAGCGTTGAATCCTGGGATGTCGACACCAGCATCAGGATAGTGGTGCCGGTTAGCCACATTTCCGTGAGACACAGACTAAAGTCGCAGTGGGTCCGCTGATTTCTAACCAGAGATGCTTGCATGTCAGTTTTTTTGGCCGGGGCGTTCACATGCCACATCGCCACCGAGGGAAGAGAAGGCGCACATCTCCTGCATTTCTCCATCAGCCTATGGCTTAGTGACAATCTGCTTCTTGTTTACACTGGCACGCTCATGCTCTGTGTACCTGAATGGTCATGTGATATGTATTTCCAGGCATGTTAGTATGGAAAGAGATTATTCCTGATACGGCGCTAAAACACTCAATAGTTACTTAATAATGCTGTTTTTAATCAAAGACGCATCACTGACACAATTGGACATGTACTTGGAAATGAAAAGGGTCTCCATGTCGGCTTTGCCCACCTGTCCAGAAATCTCAACCTCAAATCTACATGGGTTCGTGCTAGGGATGTACCCGAACCTGAATACGATATTTGGAAGTACACAAATAATGCTTTGATCCCGAATAGTTTTTCCATCCGAAGTTTCTTCTCATTAGTCGGGAGCTTTTTTTCTAAAGAAAAAAAAAAACGTTTGGATGTGTGTTTTGAGCATAATTTTGAGCCAATTACAAGAGATTAAAACAAAATGTAACAAAAAACATGCTGGTGCGTGTTTTCAGTCAATCACATCCATCTGAGACACTGCCACAGTTTGGTTTTGGTGTTCAGTCCCTCCCCTCATCACAGAGGAGCAGCAGCACAGAACACTAGCAGGCAGCACTGCAGCAACACAAAAAGCATTTTGTCATAGACAATAATGGGAAAAGAAGCGGCTATAAAACGGTGGATACATTTTTTTGAGTGTCACAACCCCCGCGAAACCAGTGCCGCCTGATGCTGGCCGCGGCACCGGTCAGCATCAGGCAGGCCGGCCGCTGCACCGGCCGGTACCTCGCCCACCCGGTCAAGTCTGCTGGATCTGACAGGTGAGCGGTGCACACAGACTGCCATATGTACCTTTCATTATAAATCAACTTTTGTTCATATGCAGCTGCAGCAGCACAACAGACAATGACACAGACAACATGGTTGATTATTGACTGTGCAATGCGGCCATTCGCCGGTAATCGCACGCGGCATCAGGCGAGCCTACCTACTGGTTTACATATGCAAGTACAATACATGTGTATTTGCTTAGACCCCCAATATTAGACGAGGGCGTTTTTTCAGTGTGTTTTCAATGGAAAAAATATCGTCTTATATTCGGATGAATACAGTATTTTATTCCCGTTCTAGTTAGCCGAGAGCTAAACCGGAAGTTAGCCGGCTACCTCGGCGGAAGTCTCTAGTGCGCCCACTTCCGGTTTCTTCCCGAATCCGAATAACGAATCTGAAGTTTTTTTTAAAAGCCCGAATCCAAACCCGAATACAAATAGTGCAGTGGCTGTACACCCCTAGTTCGTGCATCCTGATATTATAGGGGTTACCTGTATATGGGAATTCAAGGACATACACATCAATGCCTCAGCATCAAAACTTGCAGTTTACATTACATTTACATTTACATTTACTGTACGTTTGACTGGAAAAATGCACTTGGCTGTATCTTCACCACTGGTTCACCGCTGCTCAGCTTTATTGTTGCCATGCATGAGACATAAATAAGTTTTCTGTTGCGTGTGACCTGTGAGGGTTTCAGGATCACAGGGGGGACGTGGGAGCAGGTCGGCCGTCAGCACGCCAAGCGGCAGATGGTGGGCGAAACACATGACGCGTGACGCCGATGTCCAGTTTCTTTGCTTTTAACCGTTTAACCCCGCTTCCCCTGGCATCCCCGCCTGTCAGATTTAACGGATGGGCTCGACCACCGGCGGCGAGGGGCGCCGACGGGGGGCGGCGATCCCGAGGTGAGGCGGGGTGGCAGAGGGGACATTCCCCTCCCCGGCCGCCGCGCCTCCTCGCCACCTCCACATTCTTCAGGAAAACGTCGCAGACAGACAGAGACAGAGGCAGACATTCTCCAAGCACAATACTCACATGCAGCTTTTCCTGTGAATGGGGACGGAGTTCAAAGACAGATGAGAGGAGAGTCATCTGTCATCTGCGCGGCGGCACAAGGAGACTCTGTTGAAGATCAAACAGAGGAGGCGGCGGTGGCGATGGCGGCGGCGGCGACGGAATGACCTCTCCTTCACACCCTCCTCGCCTCCTTCCTCCCCCCGGTGTTTCTGCTTCTCTCTCAGACGAGGCCTCGCTCGGCACTTTGGGTTTGCGATGTGTGAACAAATCCATCGTAACAAGTCACTTTACCTCATATTGAAACTTAAAATGTTTTTTTCTGACAGATAATCCCACTTGCCCGCACGTTTTTCTCGGAATAAGCATAAATATGATCAAACAAGGCAGAGTAGGGCACATCAGGATCAAGAAAATGACTCCTGATTCAAGAAAAATTGTGGAAACAAGTTGATGAGTGTTGGAAACAAGTGGGATTATCTCATCCCACTGGCGGATTTTTTCATTTGTTTGAAGGAAAAACAAAAAAAGGGATCTACGGCTCATTTTGACACTTAAAATGTTTTTTTTTTAACAGCCAACGGGATGAGATGGAGATAATCCCACTTGCCCGCACGTTTTTCTCGGAATAAGCATAAATATGATCAAACAAGGCAGAGTAGGGCACATCAGGATCAAGAAAATGACTCTTGATTCAAGAAAAATTGTGGAAACAAGTGGGATTATCTCATCCCACTGGCAGATTTTTCATTTGTTTGAAGGAAAAACAAACAAAAAAAGGGATCTACGGCTCATTTTGAAACTTAAAATGTTTTAATAATCCCACTTGCCCGCACGTTTTTCTCGGAATAAGTATAAATATGATCAAACAAGGAAGAGTAGGGCACATCAGGATCAAGAAAATGACTCCTGATTCAAGAAAAATTGTGGAAACAAGTTGATGAGTGTTGGAAACAAGTGGGATTATCTCATCCCACTGGCGGATTTTTTCATTTGTTTGAAGGAAAAACAAAAAAGGGATCTACGGCTCATTTGAACCATGAGGTTAAATGGATTTCTTAAGATGGAGATTTTTTTTTGCAGTGGCACTGTCAGGATGTTGGAAGGATTTCAGTGCAGACGTTCCCACTCGGAGAAAGAGGTGAAAGACACACAGAAATAGAAGTGTGTTTGCTCTCTGGAAACCCCATAAACCAGCGAACCAGTGAATATCTTTCCCCTTCGCCTCTCTTTTTTCCCCCCTTCTCGCTCCTGTATCTGTCTCAGCGCTCCCTCGCTCTTTCTACTCCCCTTCCCTCCCTCTTTTTTTCAGTGTTAAATATATTTCTTTTCCTCTCACATCAAAGCCGTTTGCTGTGTCAACACGTGTAACTCCTGCCCCTGTCAGGAGGGATGTTCGGGGGGTAAACAGGCAGTAAAGTCGCTTGTGGTATTCCCTCGCCCTGCAGCCGCTGCGCATGCCATCCCGGGCCGAGCCTCCACCCCCCACCCCCCCCCACACACACCCACCCCGCCCAAAGGTCCTCAATCGGACGCTTGTCTCCTCTCTCCTCTCCTGGACAGGAATAGCAGCAGCAGCATCCGGGTGTCCCAGAGGACTCACCGTGCACGTTTATTTCCATCTTCCACCCCCCCACTCCCTCCCTCTGTCGCCCGCTTTTCCCCTTCTTCTTCCATCATCCCTTTCATTCTCTCCTTTTCCACCTCCTCCACCCGCTCGCTTGTCTTTCTCTCTGCTGTCCTTCCCTTCTTTCCTAATTTCTCTACAGTGGTGGAAAAAAGTTTTCGGACACCCCATGCATTTGTGAAATACTGCATTAACAAATCACTCTTTAGGTCTTCAAGTGCAATTTCTTTTAGTACAGTCACAGACAAAATACTAAACAAATCCTAAAAAAGACATTAAAAACTTAAATTCGATTGGTTCCATAAAAATACATAAGAGTATTTTTTTGAGTATTGGGTCATTTTGGTACCAGTGATGAAGGTCGTTCTTTTTATTAAAAGACACAATTTTTGTTGCCAAGCTTGGTGTCTATATAAAGCCAGAACATTTGAAAGTTCTTCAGACACAAAAATGGCTAAAACAAGGAACCTAACGCAGGAAGATAAAGAATTTAGTTTTGTTAGTTTTTCTTGTAAACAATAAACAAAAAAATATAATTTGTATTTGTTTGTATCTGTCTAATGCAGCCACACCTTTTGAAACACAAAAAAGATTTTTCCACAAATATTTCATGATAATATTTGAGATTGTGAGATTGTGTAAAATTTTAAGGGTGTCCGAAAACTTTTTTCCACCACTATATCTCCAAATCCAGCGTCCTCCCTGATTTCCACCTCAGACGTGATTTTAACCTCTCGGCTGCTTTTGCACAGAAGCAGTGAACCAAATCCCCGCCTCTCACACAGCATTATGTGACACACACACACACACACACACACTGAAATGCCGTAAAGTGTGACACACACATCGACACGCCGCAAAATGCTGCAGCGAGTAAGGAGAAAAGAGAGTTTCAGGTCACACACACTATGCACTGAAACACAGCTCATATTCAGACGGATTCAGTCAGTGAATGGTTTCAATTTGTCGACTGACTGAAAATTAATTGGCTATAATCATTTTGAAATTGAATAATTAGTTTAGTTTGTCTGTCAGAAATACCAAATATTTCCAGGTTACGGCTTCACAAAGGCTTGAATGTACTCATTTCATATCAGTGTAGTTTTATTTATTTTATTTATTCATTTTGGGCTGCCAGGCCAGAGTATGTAAGCAAATGTTAAGACCTTATTTTGTCTCTGCGAACTTATCATAATTTTTTAACATTTTATCATCATTAGCTGCAGCCTTACTCTGTGCTGTGGTTTAAAACTTAATGATATCCACACTGAAACCAATTCCTGTGCAGATTGTCACTGAAATGCTGTGTCATGGTACAGCGGTCCCTCGTTCATCGCGGGAGTTACGTTCGAAAAATAACCCTCAATAGGCGAAATCCGCAAAGTAGTCAGCTTTATTTTTTTTACAATTATCATAGATGTTTTAAGGCTGTAAAACCCCTCACTACACACTTTATACACTTTTCTCAGACAGGCATTAACATTTTCTCACTTTTCTCTCTTGTTTAAACACTCTCAAAGTTCAAACCAAAAAAAAAAAGCATGCAAAATTGCACTAAAAAAAATATGCGAAACTGCGAACTGCGTTATAGCGAGGGACAACTGTATTTAAATTCTTTCAAACGGACTGTAAACACGTCCTCTTGCTTGTTCGCATCCCCAAAACCCTTTGACAACAATGTCACGAGCTGCTGCGTGTTCGATTCATGTGACTTTTAACTGCATGTGACCTGGAGACGCACTGCATTTTGTCATTTTGTTGACTATAAACTGCGGGCCTGCAGAGTTTTTCGAGGCCGTAGTGATGATTAAGGACTCCAAATAAACTTGAACTTGAACTTGGACTGGAATAACACCTCCGACCACCTCCTGAGCTGTTTGGATGATCTGATCCTCAGTTCATGTTGGATCCTCTGCGTCTCTCTGATCCCATCACCCGGGGGGCGGAGACGGGGGGGGGACGCGCGCTGATGCCAAGAGCAAAGTGGGTCATACTGTACCTGTGGAGAGGCCGAGGACCGTCAGAGAGATTTGAAGTGTGTCACAGGTGATGATGTGTATCCTGGCAAGTGACGCCCGGTCTGCTGAAGAACTTTAAAAAGAAATATGGAGCGGCTTTGCGCTGTTAATCTCACCTTGACGTGCCGGAGCCACCGTTACCGCGCCGGCGGGGAGTTCTGGGCTCCAACCGGCGTCTCAAATTATAGTCTGATAGATACAAATTGTGTAAAGCTCGGCTTGTGTGTGTGAGAAAGAGAGCGATTTTGTGTTAGATTGTGGCTGCGCATATGGTGAGTGTCAGCTCGCGGCTCATTTCTTTCTCTCTGACACTCGCCTGGGGGATAATAAAGCCTAGCAACAATTGTTTGTTCCATTATGGTGTGTTTCCACTCAGTTGTGCTTCACAGTTTCGTCTGAACCGCGTCCAAGGCAGAACCAAAACTTTGGCCCGCTCGGTCCAATCTCGAGTTGGGAAACAGCTCTTCCAGCAAATGTTCCTGATCTGTCATGATCTAGGAGAGCTATTACCACATGAGTCAGGTATGGCTCATAGGCCCAGTGGTAACATGCATGTATAATTGACGAGCTCGGTCCCATTTTGGGTAATCACGACCCTGAAGTTCATTAGTCAGTTTCTCTAAAACGGAGCGGATCCGGCCTGTAAAAGCGTTCATTTTGTCAGCCAAGGGTTCAGGTTAACTATTATCCTTTAAAAAGCATTAAAACCTGTGTTGATTTTGTGCCATCGATCATTTTACAAGAGTGCGTGTCATTTATTTAAAGTGGTGAAAGTCTCATTTTGGAACGAAGCCCCTCCAGTTGTTCTCGGCTGTTAACGGCATCAGTGTTTCCGTGTGATTTACAGCGGCGGCGCGGAGGTTCACACTGATTTCTGCGCGGTATTAGATATTAAACTGATACCTCGCAGTTGATTCGGGCTCCTGGTCTGCGCATCTGATATATTAATTATGCGTTTTGGACATTATGGCAAGTAGATGTCCCCCCCCCCCCAAACAGAGTGAAAACAATACGCTTGTAAATTCTTCTCTCAGCTCAACTCCAAAATTCCTGGCAAATTTAGAGCTGGCAGTAAAATTGGGAATTTTAAACACCATCTCATGCCGACAGCGTACCTCGCGCTCCAAGCTACACAAGAATTAAGAGCGAGTTCGACCGTAGGAGGCTCAAATATCCCCCCCGCTGTCCAAAAAACACACAGGGATTTAGATACTATCTAGTGTCTTGCCTCGGAGTCATGATTCAAACACTTGGCGCTTTGTGCACACTGTGCAATCCCAAAAGGACACCGGTGTGTGTGTGTTTGTGTATATTTGCGTGTATGTGTGTGTATCACAGAGAGCAGGACAGGTGTGTATGCGCTCGTGCCTATACGTCTGTCGCTGTGTGGCTTCAGAAAGGTGTGAATGGGCCTTGTTGGCAAAAATGCTGTTGGACGTTTGTAAAATGTGTGTGAAGTTAAAAAGGTTGGGGTAAAAAATTTACTTCAATAAGTTATAGATTACTCCTTTACTTCCTTTTTCATTGAGTTGTCCCACTTTTATATGTGAAAGCTTAAACTGAGTACACAAATTTGCAGAGTACTCGACCTCAGTACTTGAGTAAGAGTAAAAATACTACTAGTCAAAATTTACTCTGTCACAAGTAAAAGTAGCTCAGTCGACATGCTACTCAAGTAAGAGTAAAAAAGTACTTGCTTTTAAAGGTACTTAAGTATCCAAGAGTACATGCTTTTAAATTTACTTAAAGTAAAAGTAAAAGTAAATTTCTTATTTTTCACATCAATGAATTACTGTAATTTTTTCAGTTTATAGGACCTTGTAACTCTTGTTTCAGAGAATTAACTCTTTGAAACCACCTGCACTAATGTGCTTGCGTGTAGAACCACAATGTTACACAAAGCCTGCAGAAACACCTACAAAAACAAATAAAATGAATGAGATCATAAGAGGATAGTAATTATCATGTTCATGTTTTATTAAACACCCCCACACACACACGTCAGGCAAGGCATTTTCTACCTCCCCCTCACTGAGGGAAGCAGTGAAGAAACTCCTTTACCGCAGTGGTTTAACCTTTTTTATATCAAGGTCCATTATTTATTCTGCATTTATTGTATTGATATGGCACCATAGGAGATTACAGGCAAACGTTGATAAAAAAATAACAATTCTTTAATTAAGTAATGCAGATGTTTAACAATCATTTAACTCTTAAGTAAATTTAACCAAATGGACCCGTACCGGTCCAACTAACTCTCCATCATTTAGCTTGGGACCATCTGGAACCCCCTCAAAGACCAATGGTGGTCCCCGGACCACTGGTTGAGAAATCACTGCTTTACTTTCTTCTCCTGCTGCCGCCATTGTCGCGCTCTTGTTTTGAGTTGTTGTGAGTCAAAAGGGCGTGGTTACTTTGGCGTTATCCTTATATGGGTAGGGGATGATGTATTTCCGCTTTATTTTATTTATTTTTAATATTTATTTGACAGGGGCGATACATACCACATTGCCACAAAAAAGGGAAAATGTGATGTATATAAGACGTCTAGCTTCAGCTAATTTGCAGTCTTTGTCCCTGGTCAGGCTTTTAGAATACAATGAGATATACTGAATACAGAAAAAAAAATAATAATAATAAATAAATGATACAAATACAGTGAATAATACAATAGATAAATAAACACAATTGCAATTGCATATGTAGATCCCAGTGGAGAACGTGTACTGTGATAGGTTTTCTTCTTTGACAAACACAGCTTGTGTCCAATAGTATTTTAGAAAAAAAAAAAAAAAAAAAAAAAAAACACAGCCGACCTTAAAGTAACGAGTACTTTTCAGCCTTCCTAGAAATTTACTCGAATAAGAGTAAAAATATTTCTCTTGGAAATGTATTTGAGTAAGAGTAAGTAAGTATTAAAGAAATCTAATACTCAAGTAAAGTACAAATCCTTAGGTACAGTACTCAAGTAAATTTACTCCGTTACTGTCCACCACTGATGACAATAGAAAATAGTTTATCTGCTGCTATATTATGATTTAAGTTGGTGCTATTCATATTTTATTTGCCAGTGTGCAAGTTCCCCTAAAATCCCATTAAGAGAAGAAGAGAATGACCTCTAAAAAAAAAAAAAAAAAAAAGTTAAATTCCCACTGTGGTGCAGACAGGGCGAGAGGCACGTCTCCTCCAGCCCTCTCTCACAGTTTGGAAAATCATTAGCTGGCTGGGCCGGGCGCGCCGTGCCGCAGGTATGAGCCCGGGGCCGGGTGGGAAAACGGTGGCTCTGTGTGATTTATGGGCCCGGCCGGCACAGATGAAAACGGCCTGTTGGCGGCTCCTGAGAGGGCTGTATATAAAGAAGACCTAACAGGAGGCAATAGGTGCACAAACACACAGCAGTGAGGCCGCTGATAGAGCGGTAACTGTTGGATAATGTCATAAAAATGTCTCTCCGACGGAATGTAAATTGTAATAAAAGAGCATTTTCACGGAAACAGCCACTTTTGCTGCTCTATATCACCAACTAACACAGCACAATGACTTCATAAGGGACGTAACAGCATGTAATAATAACATTAATAAAGTATCAGCTTGAGTTATTAGATTGTTAGTCAGTATTACAGCATCACTTAATGATATAATAGTAAGATAATAATAATAGTAGTAAATGTTAATATCCCATTAAACTATTATTATATCCCTTACTACAAGACCCTATTTCATGCATTCATTTACAGTCACTCATTCATCAGCCATTTAGGGCATTAATTCATACATTCATTCATTTGTTCAGTCATTGAACAACATTCATCCACTTATTTTCATTCATTCATTGGCTTATCAGGTCATTTATCCATTAATTCATTAATCTAATCATATCTTGATTATATTGCTTCATTCATTCACTCATTCATTCATTCATTCATTCAGTCAGTCAGTCATTGATTGATCATCTGATTCACTCACTCCATCATTCATTCAGCTTGTTTTTTCACAGTAAGCCCATCTGACGTCCTGATCTGTGAATATTCTCCCTGTTTCCAGCCTGCAGGGTGAGGTTGGAAACGTCTGCGGCCGACAGAATAAAATACGATGTCAGGACAGTGTAGGTGTAGTGTGGGTGAGTAAACTTGAGGTCGGATCACAGTTGAGAGCTCTGCTGTGCCTCTGGGACGCCAAACGAACCACAGGGCCTCGCGGAGGCGTCGCCGGCCAAATCTGGTCCGTTCTGACGAGTCATCACGTCTCCGGAAAAGAGCGCCGGGAGCAGCGGGGCTTGGCCGGCGTTTTGCTGAAGTGGAAGTGAAATTATGCGCCCAAGTATGTAAAAATGATCGATACCTGTTAAGGAAAGAGAGAGGGCCGTTAGACGCCGGCACTGGTCTGAAAGAACAAGAGGAGAGAGGTCAAACGAAAGACTTTTAACCCTATAAAGCCTGAACTATGAAAGAACTGGCAGAACATTCCATTTTTTTTTTAAATTGAACCCTTTATTTAGTCCTATAACAAAATATATATATACAGGGGCGCCGCCAGGAATTTTGGGCCCCATGAAAAAATATATATATATGTATTTACTAGTTGATGGTTTAATAATTTTATATTAGTTTTTACCTAATTTTTGGGGCCCCTGTCAGGCAAGGGCCCTTGGAATTGTCCTAACTTTTCCCCCATATATATATAAAAATTCAAAAAAATATGTTATTACACGACCTTTCTGGTGTATGATATATGATATGTACTTGAAGTGCCAATGGTATGGTCCAGGGTGAACTGGGGAAGTGTTCAAAGGTATACAACAGTATTTTGGTCAAGTATTGATTAAACCGAAAACGAAAAAACGGAATTGAAAATGTGTATCATATATGATACAAATGGCTTTATGGGGTTAATTGCAAAGTCATCGGTGAACCCAAAAATTAAAAAAGCCACTCAATTAACAGTGCATGAGAAAACATAATGAGTTACATGTAATTTCTCTCAGAGAGGAAATAACAAACGACCAGGGAGTTTTTCGGGTTGCTATAAACTTGTTTTATGTCATCATCATGATTCATATTTTGTAATCACACCTCGTTAATCTGCCCGCCCTCCTCCTTGTTTTGTTCAGTCCTTTCCGCAAAGTATCATTACTTCAAATAATGATGCGGTGGCACAAATATGTGCACTACATCCCATCTGTTGAGAGAGCTTTTACCCGCCCACCTCTCCATTATGAGGAAGGCAAGGCATTATGGGAGCAGGAGAGGGTGGAAGGGCGGGCGGGGGGGTTGAAGAAAGGGAAAAATAAACACGGAGAGACAAACACGGTCGAGTGGACCAATGGAAGTTGCATGTGTTTATTTGGAGTTGTGTGAGGAGAGGAAGCAGACGGAGGCTGCTGCTGCGGCACACACACACACACACACACACATATGCATGCACACATAGGCTCACATGCACATTTAAACACAGACGCTGAAACACACCGACACACACACACACGCACACACAAGAGCTCGTACTCTTCATGACGGAGGAATTCTCACTTTAAACAAACACAGGCAGGAAATCGGAGGTACAGGGAGCTTTTCAGATGACAGCCCCGGGGCACGTGGGAACTCTAACTACAGGGAGCGCCGTCTACCTGGCTAGTGTCATCATCAATTACAAAACGCCATCCAGAGGCAGAAACACGACACCTGTCGCCCATCGGAGAGCTTCATTTCTCTCCCGAGTGCTGCACAGGCTCACGCGGCCTAATTTGAGAAACCGTGTTTTGTTTTTTTTTGTTTTTTAATCCAAACGGCGCAAAAAAATTCTCCATTTCCATCCGAGCTTCAAGTTGTGACACGTCAGATTAGAAAAGCTGAAGGGAACGGTCAAAATTAATTGAAATGTCGTCAGTGTAAGAAAGAACTTTTTGATCCTCCGTGAGCAAAAAAGAGCGTTTTTTTTTTTTTTTTTTTTTGGTTTAATTTTTTTGGATAAAGAAAGTTTTTTTTGTTTTGATAATCTGTGATGTAACTGGAGGCTCAACTTTGGTGCATAACACTATTAATATTCTTTTTTTTTTTTTTTAATTCTTTTTTGACTTTGAAGAATGCATGACCTATGGCTAACATTACCACACAAACATCAATATCACACTCAGTCTTTTGGTATTGAGGCCGTACTGAAATATAAAATATCCTGCCAACAACAGCTAACTTGAGAAACCGTGTTTTTTTTTTGTTTGTTTTTTTTTATCCAAACGGCGCAAAAATTCTCCATTTCCATCCGAGCTTCAAGTTGTGACACGTCAGATTCGAAAAGCTGAAAGGAACGGTCAAAATTAATTGAAATGTCGTCAGTGTAAGAAAGGACTTTTTGATCCTCCATGAGCAAAAAAGTGTGTTTTTTTGTTTATTTTTTGGATAAAGAAAGTTTCTCTTTTGTTTTGATAATCTGTGATGTAACTGGAGGCTCAACTTCGGTGCATAACACTATTAATATTCTTTTTTTTTTTTTTTAATTCTTTTTTGCCTTTGAAGAATGCATGACCTGTGGCTAACATTACCACACAAACATGAATATCACACTCAGTCTTTTGGTATTGAGGCTGTACTGAAATATAAAATTTCCTGCCAACAACAGCTAACAGGCTTCCCATTTAACTCTGTGTAAAATGTAGCTGTATGTGAAATCCCCCTGACTTTCCCACACTTCCCATGACTAAAATCCTGACTAAAATCATGACCTATAAAAACACAGCACGAGAGTTGACCCAAACCTGACCTTGACCAAAAACACACTTGAAAATGTACATAATCATTCCGATTTATTACAGTAAATACGGTAAAATAAATACCAGGTTTGGTGGATGATGAGTTTTCCGTTTGTTTGGTTGTTTTTTTTTTTTTTTAGTTGAGGCACGACTCGCTCCAACTTTTTCAATTCTCTAACTTGAAATTGCCTGTTTTGAAATTCCAGGACTTTCCAGAAATTCCCTGGGAATCTTGAATTCGTCTCTCAAAAGCATCTCACCTTACAAACTCCATCTTCGTCATCGTCATAGACAGACACATGTACTTTATTGATCCCCAAATTGGGAGATTCCTTGTCAGCTAGGATGCGAGTTGATTTCAAACCAATAAAATCAGGTAAATGTTCAAAAACAAATCTAATCACGTTCGTTGAAAAATGATTGTGACTCCTTCAGTGTTTGCTCTGAGCCTCTCAGGACTGTGAGTGTGATCTCGAATTGGAGTGGCCGCTGTTTGTGTTTTGTATTAACCCCCCCCCCGCCCCCCTCCCCCGCCGCCTCCGTCAAACTCAGCAAACATCCTGGTGTGTGGAGGTGAAATCCTAGTGTGTGTGTGTGTGTGTGTGTGTGTTTGGATTCTTTGCAGCTGTAAGGATTAACTTTAGCAACATCGCGGGGGTCTCGGTCGCCGCGTTCGCCTCCTTCCTCCATTTTTTTTTTTTTTTTGGTGCTTCTTTTGTGCGAGGACGGCGGGCCCTGCCAAGCATATGTCCAAAACCTGTTTGACTGCCGTGAAGCTGAAAGTGTTTTCCTCTGTGCCGCCTGGTTTTGTATAGCGGAGACCTCTGCCTGAACTTCCCCTGAAACAACGATGGTCTGTTACAGGCAGGATCGCCGTGCGTCTCCACACACACACACACACACACACACGCACACACTCACACTGGGTCATCAGAGCATGGCGGAGGTGCTGAAAGTGACTGGGCACAGACTAATGCTTTCCCTTGCAGGCACCCTCTCTTCCTCCATTTTATAAATACTTTGTTTAAATATTATTCCAGCATGTGAAAAGACCTTGAAAGAGAGCTCTAATGACTTTGCTAGGAGTCTCTCTCTCTCTCTCTTTGAGGTAAATATGAGTTGTTATTTACCCCTGAGAGGAAGATGGAAGCCCTCCCTCCTTTGCCATCCTAACGTTTTTTTTTTTTTTTTTTTTAAAGCTCGCTCCGCTGTATTTTTAGGTCGGAGTTTGTCTTTGGCCAGTGGAAATGTTTAATACAAGGGAGCGGGGGCCGACTCGGTGTGTTTCTGCTCGGTAGCAAACACATGCATGGAAGCGAAGGGGAGTGGACTGTGCAGGAATGACACAGCCTACTGTGCCGCGCACACACACACACACACACACACACACGAAGCAAGCAAATGTCCTCCTGTCTCATCTTTTCCCAGCCTTTACAGGAAACCAGCATCTGTTTACATCTCTCTTTCCCTCTCTCTCTCTCTCTCTCTCTCTCACACACACACACACACACACTTTGTAGTCATACCACCGAAAGGTTGTGTGTATCAAACAGCCGCCCCGAAAAGTTTTTCCTCTCGTTAACGTTAGCAGCTGGACTCTGTTAAGTTAACACACTGAACTCTCCTCGCTGGCCGCCTCTCGGGCCTGGATGGAAACGCTGCTGTTGCTCGAGGGCACAAAGGGAGAGGCACCGCTCGTACCTCCGAGGTGCTACGTGCAGAGCGTTTTTTTTTTTCTTTTTTTTTTTTTTTTTAAACATCAATTCAATTCGCTCCAGCTGTCAAATTAGTTGTGATACCTTAGTATAATTACCATAAACAAATGAGACCATTTTGAGACGTGTTTCTCCAAATTAAGACCACATTTCCCCCGTAAACCGCGTGGCCACTTGGATGCTGCTGCTTGTTCCCTCTCCTCCGCTGCTGTCGAACCCGCGCACGCCTTTCTCTCTTCTCTCTCTCTCTCTCTTTTTCTGGCGGAAGAGGATAAATACGTTGGGAAGAGGTTTGTTTTTTCTAGGCTCCACATCTGCAGTTGCCTCTTGAAAGCCCTCGACTCGCAGTGTTGCCCGTTCCCGCGAGAAAAAAATAATAAGCAACCTCGCCTTCAGAAACAAGCCCCGAAACCAGCGGGCGCATTTTGTATTCCACTTTTCCAAAAAACGAGGGAAAGGTGTTTTCTCTGTTTGCGCAGCTGCGGCGCGTTCACAAATAATCCGTATTTTGCCGCACGTGTTGCCACTTGGGTCTAAGCCATGTTCCAAGTTGAGGTTCAAGTGCTAATTTTTTTTTTTTTTTTTGAATATTATTGTGACTTCTAAAACATGGACTATACCTACAGTATTTATGGTTTTAGATGACATTAAGACTAAAGTGAACGTGCCAGCTGCCGCCTCCGCCTCATCAGATTTGACCACGTTTTCGCCACAAAAACTGAATCACACCTTGAAAATGGCGGTCAATATCACAGCTGCCATTTCACACTTTATTTGCAAAGAAATTAATTTAGTTTTGAAAATAATGCAATGTTTTTCATTGAAATGTCTGACAGAGTTCAGTAGTAAACCTGTCAAATCATATTGTAGTTTTGTGAGCCACAATATGACATAACGTACAGTAAATAAGCGTGTTAATGAGAATACGGTATCACCTGATATCAGTCGCAAGCCCCTGCAATGAATATAATCAAAATCGTATAGTGGCAGAGTTTGTAATATCGGCAAATATCGTATCATTGTACAAAAAATCGATATAATATTGTTCTGTGATGACGCTTGTGATTTAGCCCCCTGGTTATGAATGAATGCAGTTTGATTGCAGACTGAACACATACAGACCATGACCACACAGAAGAATACTCTTACAAAAATTAGCTGATTTATCCCTCCTGGCATTATGCAACATGTTGGAAGCAGGTGCATGTGATTTCATTAAAATTACCACTGTGGTGGGTGGTGGTCGTCTCATGACTTACTAATGCATGTACATTCAGGTAAGCTTACTACTGGCAAATCCGCAGTACTACAATAGATATATAATTTTTATTTTATTGTTATTTATTGATACCATTTTTTGTGAGGCAGGTTTTGCGTGAGAATCAGTGGGAGGAGAGAGATATTAAAAAATGAATGAGGATCCTCAAACAAATATTTTAAAACAAGAAACAAATGCAGCCCACAACACTCAAATTTTGCAAGTGACTTCATGAAAAAACAAGCTCAAAGTCACTTATCTTAAACAGACTTGGCAACAGTTTTGACTATTTTTTTTTTTTTTCTTTTTGTGTTGGAAGAACAGCGCCCGGTTGAGGAAAATTTCCAGCCTGGTGGCTCAAAATCTAAAATAGCGAGGCCGGGGGAGGCAGCCAGTCTTCTTGGCGAAGGTGTCATCTGTTTACAGTAATTACACTAATGACTCAAAATCAGTGCAGCAATGAATTATCAGTGTTAAAACGCTGCATATGGCACCTTCAGCAGTCCTTTAGCCGCGATATCAGTGGAGACAGAGCGAAAAAGAGAAAGAAAGTAAAAGAACGGGAGAGAGACAGTGTGTGTGTGTGTGTGTGTGTGTGTGTGTGGTGCTCGTTTCCTCCAGTGTTTGAAGAAGAGATTGGGGCAGGGTTATTAGAATGGCACAGTCCTCAGCTGAAGGACTTCAATGCAGCGAGTCGAAGAAAAGCGCTCATTGAAATTCATGGCTTAGCACCTATAGCCGTGTGGTTTCAGCCGACCGGCGAGAGAGAGACACACACAGCCAGCGTCTGACAGATTTCAATTAAAATGGCATTTACAAGAGCATGGATGGAAGAGGGGAGGGAGGAGGGAGGCGGGAGGAATCAGACTGTGGAGGAAATTCTGTCTGTGGCGAGTCTTTTCTTCCAACTGGACTTTTTTTTTTTTCACAAAACATGCACTCTTGTACGTATCGTAATACTCGTAAAGAACATTTAAACACTCTTCATCAGTACATCCGCTGTAAACTTCCTAATTTGATTCCTCTTTTTTTGTAACTCCTGGGCAAAGATGCAGTTACACATCCACGATAAAGGGAAAATCCACCCTAAAACACTTAAACACCGTTCACAAACAGCCATTGGTTATCTACTTTTTCATCCTGAGCCTATTTTTTTATTGTTTAATTATGTGTTTTTATTATTCCTGCTCCGATTTTGGCAACATGGATCAGTTTTGGTGTCAGTTCTTTAGGCTACGTTTACATGTACACGGGTACTTTTTAAGAACGGAGACATTTTCCTTCGTTTACACGCAAACGGCGAATTCACCTCTGAAAACGATTCTTTCTAAAAACTCCGGCCAAAGTGGAGATTTAGGAAAACTCCTGTTTCGCGTTTGCATGTAAACTGAGAAAAGCGGAGAAGTACAGCATTTCAGGCAGCGGACGTCACATTATGCGCCAAAAGTGCACGCAATGTTTAGATTTGGCTATGGTGATCATAGACATGATATACGTATATTATGTCTATGATGGTGATGATCATGGATGCATTCACAGTAGTAGTCGCATTTCTGTCCATATGTTTGCATTTTCAATTACAGCAGCTTTTTTATATCGAGGAGCAGAGATGAATGAGGGCTCGGAGGTCAATAATTTTGCAAATTCTCCTCCCTCCAACACAAAGAGCCAGTCCTCGTCACCAATTTTGGGTCCGACCTGGGCAGACTGCTGTCTGGTTTGGCTTCTGATTGGCTTGCATGGCTTTCTCCTTCTTCCTACACCGCCGCCCATAGGCTTGGGGTAGTTATGATGGTGCTCGACGGCGTATTTATGTGGGTTGATGTAAACGGAAACTTTTTTGAAAACGGTGCCGTGTGCACGATGTTATTTTGGAAAACGTAGGGAGGGAAATATTCATTTCTCAAAATACCCGACTACGTGTACAGTGGTCCCTCGTTTATCGCGGGGGTTACATTCTAAAAATAACCCGCAATAGGCGAAATACGCGAAGTAGTCAGCTTTATTTTTTACAATTATTCTAGATGTTTTAAGGCTGTAAAACCCCTCACTACACACTTTATACACTTTTCTCAGACAGGCATTAACATTTTCTCACTTTTCTCTCTTGTTTAAACTCTCAAAGTTCAAACCTTCGTCGAAAAATAAGTCCAGTATTATAGAATGAACGCATTCTGTACTGTACAGGAGACACGGCACGGCGGAGATTGATTGACAATGGTCTACAGTCCCTTAGCCAATCAGGACGCAGAACACAATGCACGGGCTCTCCCTTAGCCAATCAGGACGCAGAACACAATGCGCTGTTTTAAAAAAAAAAAAAAAAACATGCAAAATTGCACTAAAAAAATCCGCGAAAGGTGAACCGCGTTATAGCGAGGGACAACTGTAAACGTAGCCTCAGATTCAAAAAGTAAGATGCCTCCTTGATCTCACCTTTTTGCACCGGGGGTGTGTCCTGGGAGGGGTTAAAGCCCGTCATAGCTAAATCTGGCTGTTGATACGGATGTCGATCACATGTCAAAAAGCCAACGACGTCTTTTTAATGACCCGACAAGTTTGCGTGCACTCCTTCATCCAAAACCCTTTACGCCAAGTATGAATTTACAGTCGTTTCTTTTTATATTACGGCAGAGAGAGAGAGATGAACGTTCGCCAGTTTCAGTGCATCGGAGTTGCCAAGTTGCAAACGCTGATGCACTGATGACTATTAATTATAAGAGAAGGAACTCAGACAGGCTCCAGCAGACGAGGTTGAACTTTCTCATCATTTGCATTGAGTTTTCCTTTGTTGAAATGATCGTTTATGTATGATGTGCTGTGCAACGGTATTAATCACTGTTGTGTGCTATGCTGCCAGTTATTTTTATGATTATCTGAAATGTGCTCTTGCGCTTTGGCAGCACATGTAAATGTCATGCCAGTAAAGCCTATTGAAAGTGGGGAAAAAATAGATAAATGAAAAGAAATTCTAAGTAAAAGCAACAAAACTGTCTGGAATAGAATAAATGAGAGCCGATCTCGACTCAAAACAACCAAAATGTCATAAAAATGTAATTTATTGCCAAGTATATGGTTTCCACTCATCTTTGAATTGGTTTTGTGAATAGTGCGTGATGTCATTTTGATTAAGAAATTGTAAAATTAACATGAAACTGAACAGAACAAAAATATCAGGCGTCATAAAACACTCATTCTCTTATTATCACTGTCTTTATTGTTCTCTTCGTCTGCACTTATAAGCCACGGCTGCATGCAACAAGTTCAACCATGTTCTCCTTAGGTTGTTGAAAGGTATTCTGGGAAATGTAGGAATGTAGTTTCAGCCGTTGGAGGGGAAAATGGGCACAACAAAAAGGTAAAATACAACACTTCATGGTAAAATAACTCCTGGAAGACACCGAGCATCACAGATTGATGATGGATAACAGGAAGAGCATCTCGGGGTGGATTTTTCCTTTAACGACATACAAAAAAAAAAAAAAAAAAAAAAAAAAAAGAAGCTGAACTGAAACTACAAATGCAAAACTAATCTTCAAATCTGTAATTTTTCATGTCTCTTGCCTCTCGAAGGCTGGAATTAGAAGACGGCCCAGCCGGCCAGCCGTCCGCGGCTCTCCTCGCTCGTCTGCAGCGGAGCCGACTTTGAAGAGGAAGCTGTAATAGCAGTATAAATTGTTGTACGGCGTCTTTGAAAGGCCTTCCCGTTTGATATTGCGTTTGGGGCTTTTTAAAAGGTTTATTTTAAAGAGGCCTTTTAAGTGGAGCGCTTTATGGGTGGCTTTGTGCCTGCCATACAGTCACAGTACAAACACTGGTAATCCATACGTGTGTGGGCACACACAGGCATGCACACGGTCATTAGCGGGCGTGCATATACAAACACACATGTACACACACACACACACACACACACACACACACACACATGCATTCTGCCGCCCAAGGCAATCTTACTCTTACTGAGTGGATATTAGAATAAGATGTCAAATCGCAGTTCCTTTATGTCTTCTGTGTTGTCATTTCTCTGTATTTTTCTCTTTCTGCCTCTCTTTCTCTCTGTATATATGCCTATATAAGAGGCTTATCCATTCAATTCAATGGGCACTATTGACAGAGATTCAATACAGTCTCCGAATTGTACTTTTACAGGCCCAGTGACCGTACCATTGCCAAAGCAGAGGAAAACAATAGCAACCAAACACGAGCTTGTTTACCATCACCGCAGCATAAATTGCAGCATCAAACTTTTACTTTTAAGGGAAACTGTAAGACACTCAATTGACACCCAGTTGAACTCAAAGTACAACACTCATATGTCTTAATATCTGTCACACTGTATGTATAATGTCTCTTTATTGCTGGGTTCCCGTCCAGGAATTCTTGGGTGAATTATGATGTATCGAAGTCGAGGAGCTGAATAGAAACGGCAAAAGTTGCCAAAATTTTCTCAATGTTGCAGAAAAAAGCCTTTTTACAGCCACTTAACTTCTACAGTGGTTTGCATAGAAAGGAACAGTGATGTAAGCTTTGCACGACGGGTTCACTTTCATTGCAAACAGTTGAAAAGCGACTTTGGACGTCTTTCTAAATCTTCCTAATTTTGTGTTTGTTTGTTTGTTTGTTTTTCGAACATTTTCAAAAGTTTGCGCAAATTTTGCTTCAGAGGAAGATGTAAATGTAGCTTCTGTGTCTCTCTCTCTCTCTCTTTCTCCCCCTGCCGTGGTGGGAGAGCGAGAGGAGATCAGGTTGTGTGACTGGCGTTCAGCATCACCTCATCCCTCATCCGCCTCAGAGGAAACAGGGAGGAGAGCGACCCCGAGGCTCTAAATTATACCTCTCTGTCTCCATCTGTCTCTCCCTCCTTCTCCGTCTCCCTTCCAGCTTCCTTTCCTACGGAGCTTCCCCTGGGGTAAGCTGAGAAACAAAAAAAAAAAAAAAAAAAAAAAAAAAAAAAAGACCCATGTGTAAATCAGCACTCCCTCTTTAGAAATCTGTGTGTGCGGTTAGTAAACCATGTTCTCGGATTCTCAGATTTGTAAACCGTGCCCTTGGATTTGCAATCTGGGCGCTCGAACGACTCAGGCACAGATTCGTAATCTGAGGGCGCGGTTTACAAATCCACGCTGTATGGATTCCTAATTCCAGAGCACAGATTATAAACAGTGCACTTAGATTTCTAACTCAGGAGTGCTGACTTCCTCTTGGTTGACCCGAAGGGAGCTTGGTACGTTCCTCTCCCTCCCTCTCTCTCTCTCTCTCTCCTTTGTTTCTGTTTTGTCCACCCCCCCCCTCCTCCCAGTTTTCTCTCCTTCACTCCTCTCCTCTTTTATTTTCTGTCTCCCATTCTCTCTGCCAGCCAGACTTTTGGGGCTTTGGGGTATAACACTGCGAGGGTCAGGTTGTAATAACATGGCTGTGATATGCTTGGACCTCAGCTGGAGTAGGAGCTCCTGAGAGAGAGAGAGAGGGAGAGAGAGAGAGGGAGACTAAGGCCCGGGGCTGTTACCGTGGTCCCGGGCCAGGAGGACGTGTTGAGTGTTTAATCTGGACCCACTGTGGCTCCTCGTGAGGAGATTCAGTAGTTGTAAACCGACTGACCTCCCCAATCTAAACAAAGGGGCGCACACAGCTGGAATGAAGAAACTGCACCGCGTCAGCCTCGGTACCTTTTGATTATTAATTGAGGAGATTTAGAAAACGTCTTGAAAAAGAAAAAAAAAAAATCACCGGCGTGTCAGTGAAGCGCAGTGAAATTGCACTCAGGAAGATTTTTAGGTAAAAATGCAGCCGTCGCATCGGCCTGAATCACAAAGTGGGGCTGCAACAAAGAGCGTCCAAACCCACCAGATTGAGATTTGAGTTTGGAAACAGTAAATCTAGACACACACACACACACACACACACACAGCTGATTTAGGTGTTGCATGCCGTCTTGGACAAATTGTCAGTATCACAATAAAAACAAGCATATTTTATTCATTTAATTATTAACTGTCATCGTCCTTATAGTGTGAGAGGGTACAACAAGTGGATCTGTCACACTGACCAAGTAGATTACATAACGACATCATTATTCTATTTGCAGTGGGCATCACTGCAACTTTTATCCTGAAAACTGCCTCACCTGCATCCATCTTTGTAATTCTGACTGACTTAACCTGCGTGTACCTGCGCCAAAACCCTTGTTGTCGCCTTCTTCTTTCCATTTTCATGTCCGCATGTGCAAACAAAAATGGGTTCTCGTCCTTTTTAGGCCAAACCTAGGAGACTTAAATGCCTCGTCAGCTCTCTTAAATCATCTCTTACTGTCTTTTGGGCTGTGATTGTTTTGTCCAAATGCCATTTTTGTTTAAATTTTTACAATAAAAGTCTGTGCAATGTGAAGCTGCACATTGCACAGACCTTAGCTTTGCTCCACCAGTGAAAAACAGAGAGTACCGGTAAATGATGCCCTTTGCAGCTTATGATTACACAGGATAGGGATCCTCAGCTGCATTTGTGATACATATTTGTGGTTTATTTAATTTAAAGTTTCACGGAATGATGATCGCGTTTGGTTATATTCCTGCTTTGGAAGTTAAATCCCATGCTTTAGGTGTGCGCACGTAGTTTTGCTGTGTCACTGCAGAGAATCCGCATGCCAAGTTAAATCACTACTGTGTTAATTCGCTACTGAGTAGCAAAACAGACATTTATTCATCTGAAAATGCTGCCTAATATTATTTCAAGGGTTACTTTTAACACAATAAAACCTCCTATTTTTCTTGCTCACAGAAGTTATGAATTTGTGGATTGAAGCATCTGTTTTGAAAAATGTGTTATTGGATTTCAAGTAGCAAACTTTTTCCAAAATGGATTTGTAGTGTTTTCTTGTCAGCCGCTTTTATCCTCAGTTCATTCAGTTATAAATCCATATGTCTGTCCAAATTACAGCTCCCGTCTCCCTCTTCTGCTCTCCTCTTTCTCTCTCTGTCTGTGTGTCTTGGTCATCAGTGGGCTGATGCTGACGCTGAGCTAAACGGAGTTTGACATCAGATATGTCTGAATATGTATCCAATGACCCATGTGGGCTTTAAGGCCTGACAAGTGAATGTGTCAATGGGCTCCAGGCTTTGCTCCTCGGCCTCGCCGTCTCCTCACATCGGACACGTTGAGAGGCCGCGGCTCACGGCCGCTGCTCTGTTTGCTGTTTCAGGCTCGACTGTGCTGAGTCCCGGCCCCTCACCCTCTCCCTGCGTTTATTTTACTTCTCCCAAGTTTAAATTGACTATGGACAGAGTTAGACACACTGCTTTCTTATGAATTTACTTTTAAAACAATACTGCATGCTTTGCCAACTGTTTAACTCAAAGTTGTTGTTTTTCTCCCCCGGTCTCATTGTGCTGCTAGTTTTCTGGGTTGAATGGAGGCCAAATTGGACAGTTCAATGCCAACATATTACCTGCTGACAAAATTATAAATGCACTGCATATTATAAAGGAGGTACAAAAAGAAAAACATATATAAGCTGCATACTCCAAGTAGCCCCATGCTTTAATCACCAATGTTTCGACATCTTACCTCGTGACATATTCCATGTGAACTTAGCCGTACTGTCTGAATAATCTAATGTTGAGCAGCGAGGAGGATTCTTTTTGATGTTTTGTGAATCCGACATGTAAATGCAGCATCTCTATTCAACATTTGGGTCCTTTGATTTTGGACTTTGATGAAATGGTCTTGTTGGGTGTGGGCAGCGAGAATGGAAGTGTTTGATTTAAGAAAAGACTCTTTGTTTGTGAAGGGGACTCTCCAGGGGGAATGGCACCTTAATCAGGCACATGAAGGGCCCTTGGGCCCCACAGTGGGACATTATTCACCCGGGGGGCTGGGGTGTGTGGGGGGGTCAGTGGTGGGCGGGGCAACTGGAGTGGGGGAAAGTTGCAGGAGTGGCCAGATCTAACACACCACTGCCAGACAAAGGAGGCTAATGATGCAAATTATTGAGTTTATCCATCAGTAATATTCAGAAATTAACTGTAACAAAGTTGTACTCCATTTGGGGTTCAGCATGGTCTTAAATGTTTAGTGAGATGTGCATAAACTGTGAATCACAGATTACATATGGTGGACATGAATGGAATGAAGATTATGTTTCTCCACATGAAGGATTATGGTAAAGAGGAGTAAAACAACATTTGGATTAAGTCTGGGCTGAGGTTTATGGCCACTGAGACCATTTGGTTATTTAGATTATTATTATTTAGATTAATAGAAGTTATTGGCTTTAAGAAAGGTTAAGCCTTGCTAAAGTTGAAACCATTTATGGTGGAACATGTTTTTATGAGCTGAGAAGGTATATTAAGCAAAAATACATGTATTTTTTTAACGGTAAAATGACCCATTGCATTATGAGAGTCATCACTGTGGCTCCTCTTTTACAGCCAGCCTATTGTTGGCTTGAATATCCTCTTCCTCTGCCTGCCACTTCACCTGTTTGTAGCTTCAGCTTCATTCAAAGCTTCTCTGACGCTGCACTTTCTATGGATAAACATTTTCAAATTTCAGATCAATCGCGCGAGTGCCTCTGGAGCTGCAATGAGCACTGTGCCCATCCAAGCTCATTCAAAGCAGCTTACCTTGTAGTTGAAAGTGTGCAGCTTCATGGCACTTTTGAATCGGAGGAGTCGAATTGGAAGCTTGTTAACATGCCGAGTTTGAGCTCTCAGCGCCCTCTAGTGGTCAGAAATCACTTACTGTGGCTTTAACTTGAATTACTACAGTTGAAGGCAAATGTCAAGATTTTGCCCCTTTCATGAAATTTGCTGTGACAGGAGCAAGCTACAGTGAAACAGCTTGAAGAACACAGAAATGGCAGTGGAAACCCAAAATGCACCTCAAGTATGCAAACCACTGTTGGGAGGCTTCTACTTCATATCATCTATTTCTTATTACTTGTTGTCTCTATCAGTTTCTTCACTCCACACCTTCTGCAGAGGAACACTAAACTGAGCCTTGAGAGGTTTTGGCAAAGACACGAAGAAAGTGGAGGAGGGGAAACAAAACGATGACTGTGCTGGCCTTTTGAGGAAGTCCATGTTGTTGTGCTTGGAGTCCTTAGGGAGGCTGCGCGATACTCCCATCTCTGGACACGAGACATGTGCATCGTGCATAGTTTACTGAATAAACATTGTGCTCCCGTGTTGCTGGAAAATTATAAAGATTTATTTGTGGCATGTGCATCCATGCTGTGCATCTCAAATGTAAATTCAGATGTTGGGTATGAGTTTGAATCCCAGGTCAGGTGGCAAAATGCAGTGATGGACTGTGAAGCAGGCTGTTGCAGAAAAAGAGTGTGTGTGCACAATTAAGGTTAATAAAAAAAAAAAAACAAGAACACAGGTGAAACTTGCATATGCTTACAGAGATGCAGATGCACAAATGCAAACACACACACACACACGCAGACCATCGTTGGTGAGTGAAGACATCTGATTGTGCTGTGGCGAGGAGACATCCGCACACTCCCCAAAAAAACGCTCCGTCTGACTTTTCCAGCCTCTTCCCGGAGCTTAGTGATATCTTTGGCTGGCTTCTTCCTCTCTGGAGAGCCTTGGCCCTCCGTCCTCCGCCTCCCCGCTCCCTCCCCCACCTCCTCTCCTCGCTAATGAAGATTTAAACACTAGACTATTTCAAATATTAGTGCCGCTGTGCGCTCTGTAAATCACCGGGACCGGCCTGAGAGGGAGAGACCACATCAAACAGGCCCGGGTGCTGCAGCGGAGGGATGCAGCGACGGGGAGGAAGGACGGGAGGAGCGATGACCAGCCATGTTAGCGCTGACAGGAAGGACCCGGGCTCATAAATTACAGCACGGGTTTAATTGATGTTGATGAAGGGGAGGAAATTATTTTAGTGTGTGTGTGTGTGTGTGTGTGGGAGAGAGAGAGAGAGAGAGACTCTGGCAGGATGTCAGAGAGCGTGAAGTGGGCTTTTAGCAATTAGGGAAAGGAAAACAGTGGTTTGATAACCCTCGGCTGTTCAGCTTGTCTCGGCTCCAGAGGCGTTCGCGCACAAAAGGGTTCAGTGTCACGAGTCTTCACTTACAAGCAGCCGATTGCTGTCACTTCCCGCCCTGAAGAGTTACGGCGAGCCCTGTCAGATGTGATTACAGTAGCCTTTTAATACTCGAGAGGACGTTTTCTAACTGTGATTACGCGTGTAATGGTGATGCAGTGGATACGAGGCATCGCCTACAGCACTGAGGCCCCTGTAATCGCAATTAAGAAAATCCTTCAAGGCATTATGGCTTTCAAAAAAAACACAAAAAAAACCAAAACAGATTCATAAGCACATGCAGACCCTAAGTTTTCTCCAGTTTGGGAAAAAAACATAAAAACAGAGAGACAAAAAAGAAGCACAACAGTTGTCCCTCGCTATAACGCGGTTCACCTTTGACGGCCTCGCAGTTTCGTGGATTTTTTTTTAGCGCAATTTTGCATGTTTTTTTTTTTTTTTTTTTTACAGCATTGTGTTCTGTGTCCTGATTGGCTAAGGGACTGTAGACCATTGTCAATCAAGCTCCTCCGTGCGTTCATACCTTCATTCTATAATACTGGACTTATTTTTCTACGAAGGTTTGAACTTTGAGAGTGTTTAAACAAGAGAGAAAAGGGAGAAAATGTTAATGCCTGTCTGAGAAAAGTGTATAAAGTGTGTAGTGAGGGGTTTTACAGCCTTAAAACATCTAGAATAATTGTAAAAAATAAAGCTGACTACTTCGCGGATTTCGCCCACGAAAAACGAGGGACCACTGTATCACCAATTGGCTCTCTGGTTACCACCGGATTTGGTTTAGGAAACTGTAATCACACCTAAAGTGAATCTCTGCCTCATCAGATTGTTCGGAATAAATTATGGGCCTACTCACCTCATGCCTGCAGTAGCCATTTTGGATTATGACGTTATTTACTGAACATGTAGCCTATTATTTCTTCATATAAATAACAGATGTATGGAAATCACCCTTTTTCATGTTGAGAGAACATGTGACTGAGCGAACATGGGGCTGTTTTGAGTTTAAAAGTTACATGGATGGCACACACAGGACTTTTGTATGATATTCCTACTTAACTCGCTCCTTCATGGAGATTTTACTGCCGCGCGTGACATGTAAGTTCAAAATGGCCACTGCGGGAATAAGGTCCATATTGTCGCATAACCACATCACTGCATGGTAAAACATTAAACATGCGCTCTGATTTCTTCATTCAGGGACGATGTGTCGGCCGAGTTGACTCTGGACGACTGGACAAAGGTGCCGTAGGTCACAGGTCACATTTCAAGTCATTTCAAGTGTCTCTAAACGATGTCCTCTCTCTCTTTTTGTGCCTCTCCTCTGTGCAGACGGGATGAACTGCATGAACAAGGACCACGGCTGTGCCCACATCTGCAGGGAGGCTCCAGGCAAGGGGGGGGTGTCGTGCGAGTGCCGTCCCGGGTTCGAGCTCGCCAACAACCAGAAAGACTGTACATGTATGTACCACGCCTGAAATGCCACCCCGGCGTCTCCACCCTGCTGCACACACAGAACACACACACACACACACTCCTCAGTACAGAATGTACATACGGACAGGCATGTACAGACAGAGTCAGAAACAGGCAGAATGATAGTGTCTAATATGTCCCGTTTGTTTATTATTAATTTAATGGGACAAAAAAACTGTACGCTACAACTTTAACATAGTTTTTGCGGGCTTGGTGAGGGCATTTCAAAAAAAAAAAGCCCATTTGCAGAGGAAACTAAAACCGTTATGTACTCTACTATCTACTGTTTACATCTGAGAGAAGTCAGGCAATAATTATCTGAGGTGGCACATGTTATTTTCAGCATATCCATGTGTCGGAAGCCCCTTTTATACATCCAGCTCAAGCACTATTGCATCATTATATCATTATTTCATCTTCGTTACGGCAGTATTGTGGGATGTCTGTGTGCAAAGGGCTTAATTGGCTTTGGATTTACAACTTATTTCCTATGTGTGTGCACACTTAAAAAAAAAAAAAAGAAAAAATACACTGCAAAAAGTCAAAATCTTACCAAGATTATTTGTCTTATTTCAAGTAAAAATGTCTTATTTCTAGTCAAAATATCTCATTACACTTAAAATAAGACATGAATTTTGCCAGTGGAACAAGCAAATTTTTACTTGTGACACAAGTGAACAAGTAAAAATTTGCTTGTTCCACTGGCAAAATTTGTTTCTTGTTTCAAGCTAATTTTAGTCTTTAGGCAATTTTCACTTGTTTCAAGTGAAAATGTACTTGAAACAAGTGAAAATTGCCTAAAGACAAGAAATTTCTGAGCTGATCATGTCTTATTTTAAGTGTAATGAGATATTTTGACTAGGAATAAGACATTTTTACTTGAAATAAGACAAATAATCTTGGTAAGATTTTGACTTTTTGCAGTATAGCTTGCACAATTCATATTTACTGTTAATAAAGTCATATGCTGTGCCTGAGGCTGATCTTACCAGCATATTCTGTGTTGAAAAGCAGTGCAAATGTGTGTTTTTCCTCAAACCGGACGCATACATGTGTTGAAAATGACACGTCCCACGTGGCTGCGACGTAAACTGCAGCTTACTTAAAGGTCCCAAAACATGCCAGGCTTTCCGTCATCTGTTAATCTTCCGGCAATGGACTCGTCAGATACTTTATTTTAAAATTACAGTCGCCCATTTTACCGGCAGGGTATTAACACGTTATTTTATAGACTTCATTTTCACTGAGATTACATGCCGTCGTGACGAAGGACCTCAGCTGCTCCGGTAATAAACATCTGTAATAGCAATGATGAGAACGTTCCAGTGGGCCTTCACTTGTAAAATACGAGGGTGGACATTTAATACCGCAGTCGTTTCGCCGTTTCGGGCCGAGCCGCCGGCGCTGAAGGACTCAGTCGACAGAAATCCCGTCTTTAAAGCCCCCTCGCCACCCCGCTCCTCTACCGCTCGCTCTTTCACGCCGAGCACCTGCGGCCACGGAATTTAGAGCCGCTGTTTTTCGAGAGGCGGAAAAATAAGCTTTTAGTTACACTTTGTCTGGCAACGCGTCCTGGGGAGCGCAGCGACGCAGGACGGCAGTAAACGTGCGATGAAAGAAATGGCAGTTATGGCATGACACCCCCTTCGCTCCAAACACACACACACACACTTCCTCTTTCGATTCCTCTCATCTCTCCTCTGTCTTTCTTCCTCTTTTTCTCATCAATTTTCCCTGTCCCACAACCTTTCTTTTCTTTCTTTCTTTCTACCTCAGGCCACATGTACAAGGATGCCGATATTTTTGAAGATTGTTTTTCTCTGCTTTTTTTTTTTTGTTTGTTTGTTTTGTTGTTGTTGTTTTACACTAGTGCGTTTGAAAAAGCTCCAATTTTTTTTTTTTTTTAAACCAAAGAAGTTGTGGGTTGACTGGAAGGAAGTCACAAATGCAAGTACAGATATGGTTAAAAACATGTTAAAAAAAAATGTCCAGCGGTGTGCGGAAAATGAAGTCGGAGGCCGAGTCCTTCATATGGACAGAAAAGGAAAAAAAAATAAAAATAAAAGAGGCGGCCCTCCGTTCCCTTCATTGTCTGTCATCATGTCAGCTCCATAAGGAATACACTGGCTCCTTGCATTTTCGACAGATGCAGATCTCTGTCCAGCCTCCTAAATCTTTCTTCTTCTCTCTCTCTCTCTCTCTCTCTCTCTCTCTCTTTCCCCTTCATCCTGCCCTGACCCAGCTCTCTCCCACCTGTGAAGTCAAGCCCTATTTCCAGTCAGGCATCACTCTGCTGCTTTATTACCCCACATTAAAAATGTCCCTGGAGGGCTTCCGTCGGGTGAATTTGGCCCGGCTGCCTCTCTTTACCGTGAGCGATTGCCGACACAGAACTAAGGGGCCTTTTAAAATGTCATGTTCCTTTTGTTATATGTACAAAACATGAGTGAGACATAAATGTGTGCGTTCGTGTGTATTTCTGTGTGTGTGTGTGTGTGTTGTGTTCAGTGACCTGTAACTATGGAAACGGCGGCTGCCAGCACACGTGTGATGACACGGACTCGGGGCCGGTGTGTGGCTGCCACCAGAAGTACGCCCTGCACTCAGACAGCAAGACCTGCATCGGTGAGTGACCGCCGAGATGGCCTCCCCACATACACAATCACACACACACACACACACTCACACACACACACACATTCATAAATGCATGCACGTGCAAGCATATTGCTCTTCTTTGCCTTAATGATTCATCTCCAGCAGTCTTCACTGGTCAAAAATGGAGACACACACCGACGATGTATGTGCACTCGCAGATGTGTGCATGTGTTTGAGCACACACACACACACACACACACACACACACACACACATGCTCACACGCCCTGCAGCTGTCATATGTTACAGCTGTTTAACTGTAACATCTTCGGTGTGATATAAGGCCCTGAACAGCTCAGCAGAGATGATTTTAGAGAAAGGCAGTAAGAAGAAGAAGGTCGGGGGGTGGAGTGTGTGCGTGTGTGCGTGTGTGTGTGTGTGCGTGTGCATGTGTGTGTGTGGGTGTTGGAGGGAGGGGTGGTATACATCATCTCCCGGCTCCCAAAAACTTGTCCTCCCCTTCCGCGGGCCTCGACTTATTTAAACACACTCAACAAAAGAGGCAGGGAGCCACACACACACACACACACACACACACACACACACACACACACACACACACACAGAGAGAGAGAGAGAGAGAGAGAGAGAGAGAGAGAGAGAAACACTAATTCAGAGAGGATATCACCACATTTGGCTGCAGCATCAATGGATCAAATATAATTGAGAAGCTGCACATTTTTTTTTTATAGATTATCAATAATGAAAAAAAAAAAAAAAAATACTGTGCTGAACTCATAATGAGTGACATTTGGATGATAGATCCTGTTCCACAGAGCTGCTGTTGCTCTACAAGCCGCTGCAGAAGTCTACCATCATGATTGAACTCATCACTCAGAATTATTTATTATTTCAAAATAAAACCTCTTCGCAGTGATATTTAAAAAATATATATATATCTTACTGTTCTGAGCTTTAATTTTTAAACTGATGTGTGGGAAGCAACAGCCTTTTGTAGCTGACTCATCCGCGTGTCTTGTCCCTATTGGATAACTGGTAGATGGTCACCCATGTTTTTAATGTTTAATAAAAAAAATATGTTAGTATATTTTCTCATGCATTTGTCCAACTCGCCACCAGACCTTTTGTTCTAATTTCCGATGGCTAAAAGGAAATTATTATTTTCAGGCACAGAGTCAAGCAGCAGCTGCATTACACAGTAAAAGCTATTATGTTCTGGGCAAAAAAAAAAAAAAAAAAAAAAAAAAAAAATCATGGTGTCTCTCTTCTCTGTCTGTGTCTCCTCTCTCGGTGCTGTTTGCCACATGAGCATGTCTCTCTCTCTCTCTCTCTCTCTCTCTCTCACACACACACACTCACACACACACTGTGATTATTAGTGAGTCTTTGAGTGTGTATTACAGTGGTAAAGTGTCATGGCCAAGGAATGAGCAGTAATATATTTCGGGCATTAGAGGAGTCGTTTTAGTCGGCTGGTGGAACGTGAGCGACACGTTTCCCGCTCTGAAAAAAACACATTCATCACGTCGAACCTCAGCCGCCGTCGACTCAGACGACAGACAGGCAGCTCGCTCTGCAGAAAAAGGTCATTTTTGCATATGACTGTCAACAAAACCGTGCCTCCACATCCTGCCCTCAGACGTAGACTATGTCATTTTTCATCTTGCTATTTTTCCAATCAGTAGAGGATGAATGAAGCCCTTCCCAGGTAAGTGGAGTTTTTCACGACCGTGTTTCCTCCACCTTCTCGCCGCTGATATACGTGCAAGAAATATGTGCATCTTCTTTTGAATTGTTCCCCCGACGCGCAGCTTGAAACCAATTTTCATCACTACCCGCTTGTTTCCTGCAGCCGTTTTGCTGCGGCTTGTTTCATGTCACATCGGTGGCATTTTGGGGTGTTTTGAGCCTCGAGAGCCTTCAGTCAGCTCCAGCTCAGTTGGCTCGGTGCAAGACACTGGTGCACCGTAACATCATTTAACGGAGACGATGAGCCACAAAACATATAAATCATAATTGAAATTCACTACAAATGACACTGAAATTAATTAAGTTTCCATTTTTGTTCGCTTTCTATTTGGGTGTGGCGACTATGGCACCGCTCACCCAGTTGATTTGGCTTCAACTTGAACTTTTCTGCCCACTGTCTAAAATCAGGAAAGGTTCTCGCACCTATCAAGAAGAAATCTGGGTGTGTTCCTGGTCACCAAAGATTATAACAACTGACAGTGTTAATGCAGGGAATGAAACCCCCTAATCCTCGCAATGTTAGGGTAGATCCATAACTAGCCAGGTAAATTTGAAACCAGTGGATTTGGACGTTTTTTCAGTCCACACTGAAAAGCCAAAAAAACCTATGACTTATATGACTTATATGTCATAGCTGTGTTAGCCCATTAAGCGGCGTAAGAAGGTTTCTTGGTCACCTGAATGTGTGAAACTCCAGAAGAATGTCAAAGTCAAGAGTCAAAATGGACAAAAGGCACATTCGAAAACATTCTTCATCATTGCTTGTTCTTGTTGGTGTGGATGGGATCTCAAAATGGGGCAGAAAAGATCCGTTTTCAGATTTACCTGGCTCAGTGTGGACAAGGTCTTAGTTCCACCCTCCGCTCATCAAAAGGTACACAGACCCAAGTGACTCAAGTCTTTGATTTGAACCTCTGACTTAACCCTATAAAGCCTATAAAGACAAAATATATATAAAAAAGAAAAATCAAAAAATATGTTATTACACGACCTTTCTGGTGTATTCTATATGATATGTACTTGAAGTGCCAATGGTATGGTCCAGGGTGAACAGGGGAAGTGTTCAAAGGTATACAACAGTATTTTGGTCAAGTATTGATTAAACCGAAAACGAAAAACGGAATTGAAAATGTGTATCGTATATGATACAAATGGCTTTATAGGGTTAATGAATCCATGTAAAACCAAGACACAAAGTCAAAGAGTTTCAATGCACAAGAGAAACTTGTAACCAAAAATGTTAGTAAATGACTCAGATCCATAACCTTTACTGAAATGAAAACTCACAGGAAAATATTGAGGATCAAGGAAGATATTATGATCAAAATCCTGCAATCGGGAACATGGATGTCCGAGGAGAGAAACCTCATCATCAGAATCATCTGATTTGGCAGTTAAAGGACCAATCTGGGTTTTCTTTTTTGATTTCTTGTCGCATCTGTCCATCACAAATATCAGATGCAGGAGTGTGTACAGAATATGATTTGGGATCAGAAAACAATGATAAATTATCCTGATTCACACCCATTCATGTTTAAAAAATAAATGCAGAAAAACTACTTTGTGAAATTGTACGCAGAGTTAAATCCATCTGCTGAATACACTTTTGCTATTTGTGACCGACAGATACAATCACAGCTGTTGATGCAGGGCAGTGTCTCTTGACATGAGTGCAAGAACACATTGAGAATTGAGATATTGACGCGAGTTCAAATTCTTAAGTGGTTACACCTTTTACTTTGATTCTTTTGGGCACTTGGGGAAGGATTTTTTCTTTGAACTTGGAAAGCGCCGGATAACCACACCAAGAGGAGAAAGCATTTCAGTCCTTTTCCAGGAGAGCTGCGGTGTGGTTCGTTAGGAATGAGAACATAATCCGAACCCACTGCAGGAAACGCCCCCCGAAATGCAAGGTTTTATGGGTATTAGGAGACGGATATTGTCATCCGATAGCCAGGTATTCGTGCTCGCCGGGCCCAGCATAACAACTTTCTCCCTCAATTCATTTTGTTCACATCAGGTGTTCCCAGCTGGTACGAAGAGCGGGAGAAGGTAAATCACGACACGGAGACACGCAAACAACTCTATCATGCCTCGCTCGGGTTACAGGATGTGGAATCGGATTTGTTTTGACTCCTCCCGCTGCCAAAATCTCAAACCTCACAGGATGACAAGTTACCAAAACTTTTTTTTTTTTTTCCAATAAATGAGCTGCTTGTGAGTTCGTTTGACGTCGGTTTTCAAGCCCTGGTTCGCTCGCAATTTGGTTCAGACCAAAGAAAACAGGCTGTGGGTGTGATTGCACCCTTAGGTACACAGACTGCCAGCTAATAAGATCACAACCACCAGCCCAACCATAATAGACATAATAGATTTACCTGCACGCAGCACGGTTGCATTACTCTCATTCCTGACCCTGTTAGTGGAGTTGACTCAGTAATGAATCGGTGTTTTAACTGGAATCGTGTTTTTCTACGACTTGTTCTGCTGTTTAACACCCTCACACATACAAATCCAGAGTTATCTGATATTGAGAGTACAGTTTTTTTTTTTGTATGTGCTGTGCTTCCTGCTATGTTCAAACACTGGAAACACATTTTCTCCCCCTCTCTCTCTCTCTCCCTCCGTCTCTCCTTGCATCTCCATCTCTCTCTCTCTCTTTCTCTCTCGTTCTCTCACTCTCTCCCGCCTCAAACAGATTGCTCGACTGCTACACAGCAGCAACCGGGTTTTGTGCCGATAACCTTTTCCTTTCCAGCCGCGTCGAGGAGCGGCGGGGGAAACGACGAAGGCCGCGAAGAGGAAACTGCATAAAGAACGAGGGGGGGAGCGGGAATCCTCCTCCTCCTCCTCCTTCGATCCCTGTCTTGTGTCCTTACTCTCTCTCTCTCTCTCTTTCTTTGTCTCTCTACCTCTCTCTGCCCTCTCTCTCTCGAACTTTGATGAGAGAAAGGACCTCTGTGTCTGTGGTCCAAGTGTCCCCAAACTGCTTTGTGGGCCCACCTTTGGCTCCCCCGACCCCCCTTTTTGCCCCTTTTGTGTAGCGCTGTCCTTACGCTCTTCCTTCCTCCTCCCTACTCCTCCTCCTCCACCTCGGCGTCCTCCTCCTCCTTCTCCTCCTGCTTTCTGGTGATAGTAACTGATTGCCTGTCTTGTCTGAGCATCCATGTTTAAAAAAAGAAAAGAAAAAGAAAAGAAAAAGAAAGAAATCAGGTGGAAATAAGGACAAAACCCTCAAAGAGATCAGCAGTGTACAAGAGGAAAGCGAGAAAAGTGACGAGCCTCTGGGTGGGGGGGTCGGGGGTTTCGTGTGACACTGTGTTAGAGCGGACATCTCAATTGCAGCCTGATCTTACTTACACTGAGCTCCCACTAAAACCAAGCCTAACCTCCTCCACCTTCAACCTCCTCCACCTCCTCCACCTCCTCCTCCTCCTCCTCTCTACATGTCCCAAAAAGAAATCCACCGCCTCACTGAGCAACGGAAATCCTGTTAGCGTGCCAACCCCGAAAAAAAAAAAAAAAAAAAAACGCAAAAACTGACCTCCACTTTTCATTCCCCACCCATCGCTACTACCATCAGCCCCCCCCCCCTCCTCTCCTCCTCTTCCCCCTCCCCCCTGCTCCATACACTGCAAAAACGCAAAATCTTACCAAGATTATTTGTCTTATTTCAAGTCAAAAATGTCTTATTTCTAGTCAAAATATCTCATTGCACTTAAAATAAGACATGATCACCTCAGAAGTAACTTGTTTTTAGACAATTGTCTCTTGTTTCAAGTGAAAATTTGCTTGTTTCATTGGCAAAATTTGTTTCTTGTTTCTAGCTAATTTTCACCTATTTCAAGTGAATTTTCACTTTTCCACTGGCAAATTTTGCCAATGAAACAAGCAAATTTTCACTTGTTTCAAGCAAATTTTCACTTGAAACAAGTGATATATGCCTGAAGAAGGTATATGACCGAAAGCTTGCAGTAAATTTTGATATGCACAGTGTTTGAGTGTGCGGTTGCTGTTTTTGTAATCTTTATCCTTAAGCTCAGCTCCAGCACCTTTTCTAAGCATATTGCTTACGGATGAGCGGTGGCTTTTTCTCACTCACTTCAAACAAGTGAAAATTGTCTAAAAACAAGTTATTTCTGAGGTGATCATGTCTTATTTTAAGTGTAATGAGATATTTTGACTAGGAATAAGACATTTTTGACTTGAAATAAGACAAATAATCTAAGATTTTGAGTTTTTGCAGTGTACACCTTAACCGAGAAGACAGGGACCTTGCAAATCCTCCAACCCCCTTCTCCGTAACACACCTCTGTCACGCCGTCCCTGCTGCATGCCTCCTCTCGGACATGCCGTGTCGTCCGTCCATCTGTCCATCCGTTCTCACCATTGGCGGCGTTGACTCTCCGTCCGTCCGTCCGTCTGTCTGTCTGACTGTCTCTCTCCCTCCCTGTTTGTCTGCCTGCCTGCCTGCCTGCCTAGCATGGGAGACCCTCCTCTGCATTTGTTTCCTTTTATTTTTGTTGTTCTGTTTTATTTATTTTTTTATTATTTATTTACTTTTTCTTTTCATTTGATTTGAATTGCAGTACATTTATTATAATTATTAATAACAATCCTGGTCCTCCTGTTTTCCTGCCAGTGCATTGGTTACCATTCTCCTCCTAGCTGTGGTAGTGTACAGTGGATTAACTCTTCCCCCTCCTTGTCCTGTGTAGGTTTGGCTCTCTAAACACTCCCCCCTCTCTGTGGGCCTCCAAGAACCGCTTAGTCCCATAGCCTCTTTAGGAGCGGCCCGGGACTCTTCTCTTCCCCTTTCTTACACATCCACCTCTCTCTCTCTCTCTCACACACACACACACACACACATGCACATACGTACACTTGCATTTCCTCACTGTCCAACACACATTGAGAGATTTTCACACACACTCAAGCGGGCTGACGCTCAAAAGCACGCACGCTGGTATGCGCCGGCTCTCGATTCCATTCAACAATCGCACCCACATACATTCACATAACCACATTTCGCCGGTTAGCCGAGCGCCAGAAAGCCCCTATTCATCCCCGAGTGTCCTTCAGAGAGTCCTCCACTTTGTCCATCAAGCGCCTGAGAGGAGAGAGAGAAAGCGGTAGCGGGCCCGGGCTGGGGCAAATGGAAGGGACGTTAATTACCCCGGCATCCAAAAATTCCCCCCTTCCATAGGACTAGTGTGTACATCAAAGGCATCCACGGTCCTTTTTTTTTTTTTTTTTTTTTTTTTTTTTTGCACCAAGTGGCGTTGGCCCTGCGCCCCCATTCACAGAGAGATGCTCATTCAGAGCCCTAATGACTCAGGCCCAGTGAAAGGCAGCGTCCCTCTCCCAGCCCGACGCCCATCATCATCAGCCCAGCCATCCCCAAACCGCCGCTCAGCCCCTCAGCCCCTCAGCCAGTATCTGCATGCCATCTTAACCGTGACCTCACCCTCACAAAACCATCCCCTCCTCTTCCTCCTCCTCCTCCTCTTCCTCCCTCTCTCCCTCCTCCTCAGCCCCCCCCTGCCCAGCTTGGGAACGTGGTTTTCCAGCGTTGACTGTTAAAGCCAGTTGTGATGTGTTCCATAGACAAACAGGCAACCAGCGCTGCCCCCAGACTACCCCCCCCCCCCCCCCCCCCCCCCCCGACCCCCCCCTCCTTTTTTTCTGTGCATGCCCTCCCCTTCCCCTCCTCACACCCCCCACCCCCCCCATTTCTCAATGTGCGCACCCCTCCTTCCCTCATATACTTCTCCCATTGTGGGCCATGATGGGACTGGGTTTACCTTTTTCCTTCCTTCCTTCTCTCTCTCTCTCTCTCTCCTCTCTCTCTCTCTCTCTTTCGTACTTTCTTGTCATCCTTTCTTCTTTGTCATCTCGTCATCGCTCAGTTTGTTCGAGTCCCTCCCTCTGCCGCAGGGTGTTTGACCTCTCGTCCTCCCCCGCCCCGCCTCCCGTGCCACCCTTTCCCCTCTTTTTTTTTTTTTTTTTTTTTTTGGTCATCGTCACCCCCCTCTCCTCTCCTCCGTCCCTCGCTTCTACTCCCACCATCACTTATTAGGCAGCTTGTCCTGGACATGTTTGCTCATTTGCTCCCCCTCTCCTCCTCCCCTCCTCAGTATCCCAGTATCCTCCTCTCCCGTCTCTTTCTTCTTCTTCATTGCTGACAGTGTGGCCGTTTGATATGGAAGACAGAAACACCATCGGCGACAACAGCAACGTCAACATCAGAAATAAACCCCGCCCACCCCTTAACTTCCAACCCCACCCCACCCCAACCCCACCTCACCTCATCCCCCAAAACCCCTTCACCTCTAAATTATCATCACCTCTTTGTTTTTTTTATTATTATTTGTCCTCCCTCAACCCCTTCACCCCGCCCCCTCCACCCCCTCCCTCCTGCTTCATTTTTTAAAAAAAACTAAAGACTGATACTGATCATTTTTTCCATTTTGTTTATTTGCTCTGGGAGATTTTTATCATTTGTTTGGGGATTAACACTCTAACAGGGATTTTGGCGCTTCTTCATCGCTTCTTGCTTCTTGGCTTTGGTTTTTTTGCTCAAACGCCAAGAGGGGCTGAAGGTCTGGTCATTTGGGCTTCTCATTAACCTGCTGCTCACTGTTTGTCCCCTTGTCACTTGTGTTTTAGAGAAAGATGAGGCTGCAATTGAGAGCTCTGAGTTCAATGCCACGTCAGTAGCTGATGTGGACAAGCGGGTGAAACGGCGGCTACTTATGGGTAACTCTTTTCTTCCTCTTTCTATGTGTTGCCATGGCGCTTGTGCTTGTATCCCCCCGACTCTACTCCTCTCCGTTCCTCCTCGTCCTCCTCTCTCTTTTTTTTTTAAAATTTTGTTTATATAAATTTTCTTTTCTTTTGCTGTTTTGACAACCTTTTGGTGCCCACTGTGTCTTCTCCCAAGGTCACAGTTTTGTTGCAACTATATCTAACGTGATGAAAAAAAGAAGAAAAAGAGGTCGCTGTTCTCATTTAAACCCTGCCTCCCCAACTCTACCTGTGATATTTCTGGATAGCTCTAGGTGTCTTTCAGTGACTAACATTCACTATCCCAGTTGCACCTCACTAAAAACATTTCAGGGGCACGGCCAGGTACCATTCCTCAGATGTTAGAAGACTTGTGTCAAGGAAAAAACGTTGCAAACTCGAATTGCTCCACAATTTCAGGACTACATCTCATTCCCAGCGCTGTACACCAGATAACCCTCCTCTGCCGTACCTTGGACAACAGTGTTGTACCCACAAATCTCAGAGGGGGTAATAAAGGTGAGGGCAACACCGGTCCAATAATATCTCTGGTGATGCTCAAACCATCTCAGAGAGCTCAGCCCTTGCCTTGTAGTGCAGAAATATGTTTGGGCCTTTTGTAAAATCATCCAGAAGTCAGCAAGATCAGACAATACACTGCAAAAAGTCAAAATCTTACCAAGATTATTTGTCTTATTTCAAGTAAAAATGTCTTATTTCTAGTCAAAATATCTCATAACACTTAAAATAAGACATGATCAACTCAGAAATTACTTGTCTTTAGAGAATTTTCACTTGCTTCAAGTGAAAATTTAATTTAATTTTCACTTGTTTCAAGTAGATTTTCACTTCAAACAAGTGAAAATTGTCTAAAGACAAGTTATTTCTGAGGTGATCATGTCTTATTTTAAGTGTAATGAGATATTTTGACTAGAAATAAGACATTTTTACTTGAAATAAGACAAATAATCTTGGTAAGATTTGGACTTTTTGCAGTGTACAGCGTCCAAATGGACGTATTTCCTTTTAATTTTGAAGACTTTAGCTTTCTTTACCTCGGCTACCTCCAGATGTTGGCTTTGATTGAATAAAGGCCTCAACGTCTTTTTATGAATCAAAAACCCTCAAAGGCACACATTAGAAGACGAACCCCCATTTGATAAGAGCGGACCCCGTCTTAGAGTTTTGTCGTTGGGTGCATCTCACAGAATTAAGTGACTGCTGAGGTGATACCTGCAGTGTGTAGAGTGAACCCTGTGATGACATTCATTGTGCGTTGAGTGATTGAAGTAAAACTGAAACTGACTCGTTGGACCTCCATCAAAAACCCCTTGGAACTGCTGACCCATTTCAGGAACCATTGGTCTACTCCAAACTGGTTTTTGTTTCTTTGTTTGTTTTTGTTTGTTCTTCTTCCTCTCTTTGGAGTATTTTGGCTCTCACTTGTGCCGTAACTATCTTTGAGATACCAGAGGAGGAGGAGGGAAGACAATGAACACTTACTGTTAAATGTGCAACTAATGACTTCTGTTATTGCTCAGGGTTGGTGAGAAAGTCTGGCGCTCCTACTTTGAGGAAGGCCATAATTTAGTCTCTAGGTAGAAACCCTGTATCTTTGTGGTCCCTACTGCTCCACTCCAAGCAGTGGAGGAAAATGGACTTTTTAGTATAAAACAAGAGTTTGACACAGAGGACTGCGCCCCGCTGCTTCTGCTCATTTGGGCCTTCAAACCTTTTCTGCCTTGAATTAGTGAACTTCCCCCCCCCTGAAGAACATACAGTGGCTCGATTAATCAGACTAACCCAAACTAAATGGGTGATCCATTACTAATTCTACTTCTGAAGCAACATTTCATGCTCTGATTTCATCTTGCACTGTTGTCAATTTAACCACTCTTTCATTTTCTAAGACAGAAGTACCTTCAGAACGCCTGCCAGTCAATGTACTGTAGTTTCCGATGTGTTTGCCCGGAGTTGACCTGCTGTTCTGTGTTTTTATGTGTTTCATTTCATCCGATTTTGCCCATTGTTGACAGCAGGTCGGACGAGGAGCTTTAGGTTTTGGTTTCCTTGTCCCTGTTCCTCCTCTCTGTCCTCTCTCGTCTCCCTCCAGAACCTAACCAAATATTTTATCCCTCCTCGTCGGCTACACCCTGTCTGACCTCCTGATGTACCAGTTTGTCACGTCTCCTGATGGTGTTCCAGTTGTGATAACACAATGTTTTCTGTGTGATACCCTTTGATTCCTTAAATAAGCAATTTCTCCTTTATTTCCTCTCTACAGACTGAGGTCAAAGGTCAGAGTCACGGACAGCACCGCAGGAGTTCGTAGCAACTAAGTGTGTCGGAGAGCAGATGCTTGCTCAAATGAAGGCGTGAATGCAGGCTGAAAGGCAGTTTCTCTAGATTTTTGATACTTCAATACCCTTCATTCTGCAATAGTTCCCTCCAGGTTTCATTCCAGTGATGTCTGTCTTTAGCTGCTCCCCAACAAAGTTCCCTGAATGCTCATCGGACATATAGATCTGAAAATTGACCTGCACCCAAAAAAGCATGGACTGTCTATCAAAAATTGAGAGCTTGTGCAGCATAATCCAGGTAGCCAGACGTATGCGTGTTTGGCCCATAGTTTGTGAGAGTATTATCAGGAAAATATCGGAGGTAATGACTTTTGGACCCACAGTGCACTTGTTTGTCTGCAAAACATTTGGATTATACCGCACAAGATGTTTGATCTATATTTTATGTGTTTTTGGAGCTGCACAGAGATAGCTGTTTCATGTTAACTTCAATAGTTTGGAAACAGGCGTTTTAAGTGTGTAAAAAGGGGTAAAGTCGGCACAGGGCTAACTTTAATGGAGTTTTGACTGATGTGGGGGTGAGTACATGATGATGAATTTCTATTAAGGGATGAGCTATTCCTTTAATCTCCCGAAACAGGATTATTTTTTATAGTCCATTTATCTGAAGAATTTTCAGCCTGTACCTCTGTGTTTTACTGTTCTTAAATATACGATTTATATTCGGTGTAGTCAGTGTCATTGTCATCTTCACACCATTGGGAAGCACAGTTCTGTGTTGCATGTAGAATTCACTGACATCACTAAATGTTAGATTATATTGTAGATGAACATTTCAAAATTCCCACCAAAATGCCTTTGAGAGAATCCTGCAAATGGCAAAAGTGTTGCTGTGCCGTTCACTGAGAGCCGGTGTGTGCATACAGATGTGCAAGCCTGCTTTTGCGCCCGTGTGCACGCATGCATGCGTGCATGAATGGACAAGCGTGCATGCATGTGCCTGCCGGGAATCACGGAGGCCACCCCGGCGGTGGACTGGCAAGCCCTGAACAGCATCAGTGTGTTAGATTTGACACTGCTATCAGTTTGTCTGCTTCCTCTGACACACGGCGCGGCTGTCTCAATACGTCTGCCGCTGCTGTAGACCCGATGCCCCCCAACGCCAGCGGGCAGCGCAGACAACACGCTGATCAAGACAAATGGAAGTGCAGCGCAGGCTATTATGGAAACCTGCCGCCGGGACTGAGGAGAGGTTGGAGAAGAGGGAGGGAATGAGACCTGACAGGAAAGAGACGGCAGAGGGAGAGGAGGGAGCGCGGGCGAGCCGATGAAAAGTCACTCCGTCGCATTTCATGATGTGGATATTGAATGAACAGAGCTAAATCAAGAGCCAGGTGCTGGACACATGTGAGGGAAGTGTCGAACAGAGAGAGCCAGTGGTGCTTTGCTCGCCGCAGCTCTCGAGTTCAAATAAACCACTCATCCCTGGACAGGCGGTGTTTGCGCATTGCGTGATTGCAGGCGGGAGCTGCGCTGACGGACGGCCGACTCCGTGGCTCATCGCCGCGCAAAAGGGAATCTTGTTGAGTCGTGAAAGGCGATCGCGCCCCTCCTCGCACCTTTCTAAGACTGTACGGCATTTGCGGTCGCTTGGCATGATGCTTCAGTGTACACAGCATACGTGGTTTTCTCTCTCTCTCTCTCTCTCTCTCCTGCTTTAATCAATAGAACATGTGTCCTCCGCTCAGGGGAAGGGTGGTTTGCAGCGGTCAGCGCTCCTGTGTGAGGAGTGTGATGGACGTGTGTATGCTTACCGTCTTCCCCGCCATTCCTCGACCCCGTGCTGACATATTGTAATCCCCGCAGATGAGGTTCACTCGGCAGCAGGAAAGTTGCGCTTACCGACTTTTGCCTTGGCACCCAGCCAGTGACCCCCCCCCCCCCCCCCCCCCCCCCCCCACCTCTCCCTCCTCCCCCCCTCCTCCCACCCACGTTCACATGAACAAGACAGACCAGTCGTCTTCGTCTCTCACCAGCCGCTGGATTCCCTGCCACACCTCCTCCTCCACTGCCGGTGTCTTCTAACCTCCCGTCTTCTGAAAATCATACATTTTGATATTTCCCTCGGAGTTAATTCACCCAATTATCGCTCTCTTTTATCTAAGGTCAAATCGTTTACTTTATGATGATGAACAGCTTGAGAACTTCATTCCAAAATGAGCTATTCTCTGAGCAATGCCATAAAATTACAACTACTACTACAGCCTGATAATTTAATGTATGTAAATGAAGGCATAACTGTGGCCATTTTCAGCCTGGACCATATTTCCCATCATGCCAGTCGATTCTGGCCAAATTCTTGACAATTAGCTCACTGAGCTATATATGTCTTGTTTGCCAGCCTGTCCTGTATAGTCCAAAAAGCGCTCAAAGCACGCCTTTTCAACACACGGACACACTAACTCCATAGTGAGACATGCATATATTTAATTTTCAGTTTATCCATGACTTCGCAGCTTTATTTATTTTTGCACTGCTTTGCATAGTGGCACGTTTATACAGGGAGCTGCCACTGGTCAGGAGAGACTATGTAAATGAAATGTAGTGTCAAACCTGCACAAGACAGGAGAATTAATTTTCATTTTCATGTTTTTACTGACAAGCCTCGTTGCAGAACAGGTAATTGGTGCATTTGAGGTGGATTTTTTTTGTTTGACTATACAGCAGCCTTGCAGGTTTGTGCTGAAGAGCAGTGAACGCAGGACAGCAAGATGCAATTGACAAGTTTTTTTGTCAGAATCGATTGGTCGAAAAATAAGGTCCACATCAAAAAGCAGTTGGTTATACCTCTACAGTTTGCATACTTTTTGCATACTGTGCAGGGTTTTAACCTCTTTTCTTCGTAATTAATAGACATTTTGGAAATTAATGTTTCATGACAGGGAGGCTGTATGCAGAAATATGCGCCCTGCACACACACACATACACACACACACAGACGTGTGCGGGGAGGAGGCTAAGACAGAAGTATGCAGGGTTAGGTGGAGGCTGCAGAGGCTTGGAGAGGGGGATGAGGGGCTTGTCCAGCACATCAATCAGAGCGAGCGGTGCGTCTGTGTTCCTGCGCTCAGCCTGGCCCTGGGGCTGGGCGTGGCGGCCGGGCAGGCAGGCAGGAGAGGGGCTCTGAGCAGGACTGTACTCACCCTCGGCTAATGATAGGGCCCACTGTACTCAGAATAAATCACTCTGACCCATAAACACCACCTCCACTCACACACACACACATCAAGTGTACGCACATATGCATGCGCACACCTCCCACGTGCCCACGGGGAAACGCACTCACATTTGCGTCCGTGTTGTGCTCTTGTGCAGGTATGTGCACCTTGACACACACACACACACACACACACACACACACACACATAGAGCCAAGCAGATTGGGGTCTGCTGCCGTACCCTACAGCAGCCATCAGACAGGATGCCTGGATGATGGAGTGTCTGTCCTTCCAGCCTCTTTCCTCCGTGCTGTTTTTGAAACACTTTGCCATTCTGGACATATTTTGGTATTTTGAAATAGTTTGATCTCCTTAGAACGTCTCCAGAGAGAGAGAGCGAGAGGCGGACATGAATAGGAGAAAATTGATGAGCACAAATGACAGATAAGCGTAGCGAGGAATAAATTGCGAGGGAGCGGCAGAAAATAGAGATTAATGGAAAAGAAAGACAGCGGGAGTGAGTCTGATGCTGTTTGGGATTGCATGATTGAAACGCAAACCAGTGTGCAGACACCTTCCCGCCTCTGGTGGAGAGCATCGGCTGTCTTGGCTCGGACAAGGTGCTGTTTGTGACTCTGCATTCTAAAAGGGCATTATGCTAATGCGGTGACCTCTCGATGCGAGTGTGTTTGCCGGCCTGAAAGGGCTTTTCCTATTTCCTCCTCGCTTCATTCAAGCGCACAATCTCCTGGCATTTTAATTAAATGGGGGAAAAAGCTGCCAAAGGAGAGGAATATCTCTGATTTACATATCACTGTCGCTTGGTGAAAATCTCTAATTTCTGAAATGTCAACTTTTGAAGCAGCCTTGTTTCGGGCTTTCATGACTTTGCTTTTTCTCAATTTGCCCAGTGGGGTTTCCAAAGCCCAGAGGCTGCAGGGTTTTCTCAACTCCGAGATGAATTGCATGCACTGCAAAAACGCAAAATCTTACCAAGATTATTTGTCTTATTTCAAGTCAAAAATGTCTTATTTCTAGTCAAAATATCTCATTACACTTCAAATAAGACATGATCACCTCAGAAGTAAATTGTTTTTAGACAATTTTCACTTGTTTCATGTGAAAATTTGTTTGTTTCATTGGCAAAATTTGCCAGTGGAAAAAGTGAAAATTCACTTGAAACAAGTGAAAATTAGCTAGAAACAAGAAACAAATTTTGCCAATGAAACAAGCAAATTTTCACATGAAACAAGTGAAAATTGTCTAAAAACAATTTACTTCTGAGGTGATCATGTCTTATTTTAAGTGTAATGAGATATTTTGACTAGGATTAAGACATTTTTGACTTGAAATAAGACAAATAATCTTGGTAAGATTTTGAGTTTTTGCAGTGTGAAAATCAGCTCCGAGGTTTTCACATGACAACAGTGATACGTGTGGGCCTCCAAGACTATTTCGCCAATCGCTGTGAACGGAGACGGCTTTCCCTGGAATTACAAACCCGCCGAGAGCAGAGCCGTTCCTATGCAAAATTTCCTTATTAGATCTCAGTTTTATTGAATCCCCTTCAACAAACACGAATCAACGTCAGGTTTCAGCCTCCTCAGCACTTCTTGAGGCCCATTGGGAAAGTGCGAGCGGAGCTTTGCTAAAGCAACAGCGGCTGTGCAGGTGAGCTAGAGTTACCATTAGCGCCTGTTTGTTTTGGAATCAGCTCAGGCAATATTCACAAGTCCGAGCAAACCTTATCTGCGCCACGTACAAGAACATTTTTCTGGGGTAAAATATACACGTTGGCTCCAGACTCACTCAGCCCTGCACTAACTTCATTTTTCCCTTCTCTCTACTCACCTTAACCTACCTTTTGTTTTGTTTTAACGAATGTTTTCTTGTCACTTTTGGAAACAGGAGGCGCCTTCAGGTCAAGGAGTTCTTCACCTTCTCTTGTCAGCAGAAAGTTGTACTTTGTGTGTGTCCACTCGCTGGAATAATCTGCACTGTGATCCAAAAAAATATGACTTTGCCTGGACGAAAACTGACTGTATTTTACTGCATTTGACATGTCTCGTATCCTGTGACGCTTTTCTAATGGAAAACTGGATTGTCATGATGTGTTTTCTTTTACTTTGTGCACTGAGAAAGCTACATATACCTTAAGAAGACATAATGGATTATTATAGCCTTAACCCTGTACCATGCTGTTGTCCTATTGTGTATTCTTCTAGTGCATGTAGCTTCGTCTCAACCCACATCACATTCAGTGTCTATAGTCTCTCTGTCATGGTCAGACTGTATGTCAGAAGAAAGGGGTAGCAGCTTAACGTCCCCCCCTCCCCTCCCCCTCCTTCTCCTTCTCTTTCTCTTTTTCCACCTCTGTCCCGCTGCATGTTGTGTGTCTGCAGAAACCTGCGCCGTGAACAATGGCGGCTGCGACCGGACATGCAAAGACACGGCCACAGGGGTGCGCTGCAGCTGCCCCGTGGGATTCACCCTGCAGCCCGACGGCAAAACCTGCAAAGGTCAGTGCATGTGTGTGTCAGAGTGCGTGGGCATGTGTATGTGTTTGTGTGTGTGTGACATTTGTGTAGTGATGTTTTCAGAGTCAAATCCCGTGTTGCTGGAGTCGAGTTTTTGGACTCTCATTAAGTGACGCCCTGTTTCTGCCCAGTGGCATGTCTGTGTTTAACGTTCAAATGCAGAGAGACTGATGCCAGAACCAAGAGACGACACATTAGTTAGTTTAAATATATGATGGAATATGTATGAATAAATTGGATTTTTTTTTTTTAATTCTTGCTTTTAATAGACTCTGTTCACAGGCAGTTTGTTACAATTTATCCAAGGTTTTCAGCTTAATTTTTTTTTTTTTTTTTTTTTTTTTTACTTCTAAAAAAAAGTAGTAGCACTCACAAGCTCAGTTTGCACTGCAAAAACTCAAAATCTTACCAAGAATATTTGTCTTATTTCTAGTCAAAATATCTCATTACACTTAAAATAAGACATGATCACCTCAGAAATAACTTGTTTTTAGACAATTTTCACTTGTTTCAAGTGAATTTTCACTTTTTCCACTGGCAAATTTTGCCAATGAAACAAGCAAATTTTCAAGTAAAAATTCCCTTGAAACAAGTGAAAATTGTCTAAAAACAAGTTACTTCTGAGGTGATCATGTCTTATTTTAAGTGTAATGAGATATTTTGACTAGAAATAAGACATTTTGACTAGAAATGAGACAAATATTCTTGGTAAGATTTTGAGTTTTTGCAGTGTGCATTTGCAATGATGCTATTATGAGGCTATTATGCCCACAACAATGGGATTTAACAGATTTAATTAGTGTTATTTATCTCACTGCAGCTCAAACTTGCTACTCGAGATGCTTTTATGTGACTTACCACCCGGCTCATGTGTGAAATCGTGCCAGTTCCACTTTGAAATTCAGTGCCTGACAACTGAAACCATCATGGCTCTAAACTAAAACCGAAAAAGTCGACTCGTGGTGATTTCTTTGGAGGTCAGCTCTCCCCCGACTCTTCATGTGGACCTGTTCTGTGTTTCTTGCGGCTGGAGAGCTGAGAGGCCTGGTGAGGTTCATGCAGAGCTGCTATTGTAACGCTATAAAGGTCAAAGGTACGTGGCTGCCGCTCACTGAGCCGTCACGAGCCGGCCTGGCCCACCTGAGGCTGGTATGGCCGGCATGCGAGTGATCCCGAGCCAACCCCAACCCCGCGGGCCGCCTCGCTTCCCCTCGCACGGAGCTCCGGTCGCGGTCACTGGCACTGCCGCCGGTTGTTGTTGTTGTTGATTTTGCCGCTAAGCGTTCCTCCACTTCCGACAGCCGGCCAGTGACGTCGGAGTCTGTGGCCCGAGGCTCAAACCGCCTAACAGATTATTATAGCGCTTCGGCTTTCCTCTAAACAAACAAGCAAGCCGAATGAGGCTGAGCTGCGGGTTCAGGCGGAGGAAAACTCCGTCTTTTACGGGCAGCCGTGCTCCATTCTCCTCGGGGCCGCACAAAGCATCGGGCTTCATGCTGCAGCGAGTGGGTGGAAGGAGGTTTTCTCCATTTGAGCTCTGCTGCGTCAACGTGGTCAGGACCATCCACACATTTAGTAACAAAGAGCAAAAAAAGTCCCAGGAGTCCATAAATATCTATCCAACTTCCTGATTTTTTTTTTTTTTTGTTGCAGCTCATTTTGCACCGTCAACATCCCAGTCATCTCAAAACTTATAAATTGTTCTCTAACTCTGCTTTCTGCTTTCTGCATCTGCATCTCCTCCTTTGTGATCAGTACAGATTTAATAAGAAAAATCAATAAGGAATAATGGCTTTTACTCTCTCATGAAAAGAGTAAATGTCCCTATTATTTCATTGCATTCAGTATGTGTGTGTAATTGTGACTTTTATGGCATAATTATGAGTCCTGGTGAAATATTTCCTCTGAAGTAGACAGAGTGAAGTAACAGAATAAAACAGAAAGTCACTAATTGGTGTCTTAGTGTGAAATAATTAGTAAAGCCACCAATAAAATGCATCGGCAGAATGGATCTTTGACCCATCAGGATACCAATCAGAGGAAAGCAGGACAACGAAGCCATTTCAGATTATTCTATACAAACATTATTTTAATTCCGGATTATTTGAACGTCCGTGCCACCCGTCCCTCTCTCTCTCTCTCTCTCTTCCTCTCTCTCTCTCTGTCTGTATCTGTATGGATGGAGAGGGGCAGCTTTGCCGCCCAACCGAACCCTACATGTGACAAACATGTTCAAGGAGAAGTGGGAGTCGCCATGGCAACGAGGTGCAGGTCACGTGACAACCGGTGATTCTTTCTGTGTCAGAATCCGGGGCGCCTCGTGTGTGAGTGTGCTTTTATAAATCGTATAATGCTGTCTGTGCGAGTGTGCGTGTGTGTGTGTGCCTGCGCTGTGGAGTGTGTGTGTGTGTTTTACGAAATGAGTGTCAGGCGGTTTGAGAATGTGGCATGTAGGTGTGTGAAATCCTGGAGCCGGAGCTGTCTCAGGGCTGGCAGGCAGACGACGCGTCGGCAAACTTTGAGTTGTTTGAACAGTGAGGCCCACGCTGGCCACTGTCTCTCTTCCTCTCTCTCTCTCTTCCTCTCTCTCTCTCTCTCTCTCTCTCTATGTCCGTCTCTCTCTCTCTCTTTGAGCCCTGATGTTCATTTAAATTTCTCTGCACCCCTTTCTATCTTTCCTTCCTCTCTCTCTCTCTCTCTCTCTCTCTCTCTCTCTCTCTCTCTCTCTGATCTGACACACACACACTCATACAGAGACAGCGCCATCCAGCTGCAGATCACGGAAACACAGCGGTGGACCGGTGAATATGCATGCACGGCTATAGCAAAGCCAAAGCAGGGTAAATCAGTCAGCACCATATATGACACTCTCTCTCTCTCTCTCTCTCTCTCTCTCTCTCTCTCTCTCTCTCTCTCTCTCTCTCTCTGCGGTGTGATTACCATTTGAACAAGCTGGACTCTCGTCAGTGACAAGATGTTTACAGACCGGCTGCCAGTGGATTATTTACCCCAACCCTAATGGAGACTCTGTTGCTTTGGATTAACATTTACAGTGTGTGCATCATAAAAAACAATAATAAAAAAAAATAACAGTCACAATCACTTTAAAGTGGGATTCAGGCCAGACAGTCACTCTCGCCCAGTGGAGGTTTTTCTTAAAGAGACCATTGGTGGCTTAGTCATTGCAAATGCTTGCTGCACGGCCATGCTTTGTTCAAACCCACAGAACTTTACTTTAAATTGTGGATTATTAGTGGAGATCCCGAGGTTTCCAAAGATGCCAAATATGTCCTGCTGAATTCCAGGGAAATGTGTCTAATAAAGTGATGCATATTTGATGTGATGCTGCAGCCATAAAACAATGGCATCTTGGGTTCGATGTAGGTGAAGCATTAATGACGTGTAGCTTTAATGCAACCAGCAGATATCAGAATATGTATCTGATATGGACTGAATTTACATGGACTTGAGTTTTCCTGCTTATGAGGCTTATCCCAGGTCTATGGGATAAGCACAGAGAAACATGGTTATTCGTATTTGTGTATACATGGCACAAACTAGTACTCTGGTTACTGATCGCTGTATTGTTTTTTTGCGCAGGTAAATGTGATGTTTACAAAAACCAACCTGCAATTTTGAAATCTGATATTCCATTATAACGGCTAACCTTAAATTAGTTTGACTGTGGCCGCTGAAAATGAGAGCACTTTGGCTTACAGTGAGCTCAGCGCTCTTGAATGCCAACAATGCTGTTTTTTGTTTTTTTTTTTACTGCTGATGCTGTATTTTGTATTTATTTTTACTGTAAGGCGACCTTGAGTCCCATGAAAGGCACCATAACAAATAAAATGTATTATTATTATTATTATTATTATTATTATTATTATTATCAACAACGCGTTTCGGATTTGGCTTATCCACCTTATTGCCAGCAATGGGAGAAGAGAGCAACAGGAAATGTTAAACATGGCGTCCACTTTGAGGGGTGTCAGGCTGTCAGGACAAGGGGAGCAGAGGATGAAGATGCGTAGAAGAAGATATGTTGTTATGATGGAGATGAAAATTTTTTAAAATTAAATTTGAAAGCTGCTGGATCAGAGCCACTTCTTTTGTTTTGACTGTTGGCCGTGTCGTGACGTTTCTTTGTGACCCGACTTCCTCCACCGCACATTTTGGGAAACTGGTGTCCTGTAGTCTGTTTACAGCAGGTCAGCATGTCGATGCTCTCTCCCATCTAAACTGCCGAGTATATTTCATTCTTTCATCAACGAAAGATAAAAAAAAACAACTAATTGCTATGGCCATTGTATGCATTTCCGTTACGTCACCTGGCTGAGGCTGCATCTGTGCAGGTAGGCGGCAGGGTTCAGAAACCAGGATAGGATGTGTACATGCAGCAGTATCCCGGTTTCTTTCAGAGTGCTCCAGCTAGTATGATCAGGTTTCTCAAAACATGGGTAAGGCCTTATTCGGGTTTCTGAAACGGGGTATGAGGCACAAACGCGAAAATGGGATACTTCAAAAACCCGATCATGACCAGGATACTCAGGCTCACAGCTCGAGGGGGTTCATGGATTTGCTTTGTGTGCATTTAGCAAATGAAAACAAAGTCCCCATGTTCGTTACGCTCTCTCATGCCGGAGCCGTCTTTGAGCCCGACCGTCTGAACCCCGCGGTCTTACAGCTTCTGCCGCCACGGCTGGAATGGTGGGGATCCGGTGTTGCATGCTGGGAGAACATCTCGGCTGTCGCTCTGATGTCGAGTTCAAACCCGGCAGCTTGCGCGGACACTTCCACTCTGTCTCCCGAGGTGATTTGTGGCCCTGACAGAACCCAGCATTTACGGTGGTGGAAAAATGAAGCCCTCTGTTCTCTCCCGTTCTGTTTGCGGGGCCGAGTTGAGCGGGGGAAGATGGATAGGGGCGCAGTCCGGCCTGCCCCGCCCACATAATTTGGCTGCGGATCAGCCCCCGGGCTCCATAAATCCCCGGGTGGGGATCAGCACTGAGGGGAGCTGAGAGACACGGAGCAGGCGGCGCACATCGATCAGCGTCTATCAGCCGGGCACTGAGCAGGAAACCACGCCACCTGACACGGCACACACACTGACTCCAACACGCAACGTCTCAAAACACACACACACACACACACACACATCGAGTGTCGTTTTGAAGTGTGCTTGGTGTTGGATACCTGCTTTGTTACTTCTGCCGCTGGCGGGTACAAACGCCATCATGCATTTGATGGATGGCAAAGAATAAGCACATTTTCACAATGCAATATTACAGTGGGGGTCATAATCTCAACATTAACTAGCTGGCAATTAAAATGATATTTTTCTTCATGTGAAACACTTCATTTCCAGTTATAAAACCACGAGGCATTTCAATATTTTCACCCCAAATTGTTTATCCATTAAATCAGCATGTGCAAACACAACTTTTTTTCTTCTGAAATTGCCATGAAGTTGCCAGTCATAGTACTCTGTAAGATTTAATTGCATCTTATTCAATCCAAAGCATTTCATATCAATTCAGACCAAAGTCAGGGCAGTTCTATGTATTCCTTTCTTTCAGCAGATTGATGCGATTGAATCACAGAATTTATGCGTCAACATTTCATCCCTATATTTTAGCATATCAAGAGGGAAGAAGAGTTTCATTGGCATCTGTTTCCTGCTGAAAAACACCAGCAAACTGTATCCTTCCGCCTCTAATTTGTATTTGTTGTTGGTGTATAAATACAGAGTGCCGGTGTTCTTTGGCAGGAAATAGATCCTAGTGCCCCCCGAGGGCTGCGGGCTATTCCGGGTATCCGTGTCCGTGTTTGTGGAAAAAGCGATCGCTCGGAGTTTTTCACATGCAGGTTTTTGATGGTTTACCTCCACAAGCAAATACCCATCCAGCCCCACTGCGTCAGGGTGAAGGGAGACGAACCGGAAACCCCACCAAATCACACAGAGTGGAAGGGATAGATTGCACCGGGGATATGTGTGAAAATGTTTTTTTTTTTTTTTTTTTATTTCGTTGTTCCGCCACCGCTGATTTCACAAAGAAACAATTCAGGTTGCAGCTTTTCAGTGTTGGCGTTGGTTCTCATACCAAGACACTGCACTGCAAAAAGTCCAAATCTTACCAAGATTATTTGTCTTATTTCAAGTCAAAATGTCTTATTTCTAGTCAAAATATCTCAACAAGTGAAAATTAGCTTGAAACAAGAAACAAATTTTGCCAATGAAACAAGCAAATTTTCACTTGTGTCTTGTTTCAAGGTAATTTTCACTTGTTTTAAGTGAAAATTAGCTTGAAACAAGTGAAAATCATCCAAAAACAAGTTATTTCTGAGGTGATCATGTCTTATTTTAAGTGTAATGAGATATTTTGACTAGAAGTAAGACAAATAATCTTGGTAAGATGTAGACTTTTTGCAGTGTGACTGTCAAAATGCACGCTCTCCATCGTCCGGGCCCTTACGAGCGTCTGTAATTCTCCGTCTTATTCCCAAGCCGTCCTGTCTGACACCGGCTTCCCGTAACCTTGGAAACGGCACACAAAGGTTCGACTGGCTGTCTGGGAGTTTAGCTAATCAATACCTCATGCAGATATGTGTGTGTGTGTGTGTGTGTGTGTATTGTGTGGCGTGTGTTATCGCAGTAAAGTCAGCGGTGCATTGTAGTGCAAAGGCTGCAGGGTAATAGGTGGCACTTAGCGGTTTACTGAACATAGTAGTTAGCGGCGAGGTAAGTGCCACGCTGCGAGGTGGTCTCATCTAATGTGCCACTAAATTGCTCGATCGAGGCAGACACCTCTCTCACCACCTCTCTCTCTCTCTCTCTCTCTCCCCTGTCTCTGGCTCGCCCGGCGCAGCGTGTGCTCTGCAGCCCGGGCGGCGTGCCCTGTCATGTCTGTCTATCATAATCATTTCAATATAAACTATGTGGGGCATGTTTAAAACCCACCCGTCTGATAAACGCCCTTTCATCTGCGCTGACAGACGAGACGGTTCAGCCTCGCGCGATGACAGACGCGCCAACCCGGGGAGGCGTTTTGCAGCGCGGGGCTCTCGTGCCGACAACCGGGCGAGAGAGGGGGGCGAGAGATGGAGAGAGAGAGAGAGAGAGAGAGAGAGAGAGAGAGAGGAGGAAGAAGAAGAAGTCATTGTGAACAGTTTCCAGATGTTTGATTAGAAGGTGTGCATTGGAGGGTGGATGAGTTATGTGTTTGTGTGTGTGTGTGTGTGTGTGTGTGTGTGCATGTGTGTGAGTGAGTGTGTTTGTTTGTGTGCACTTCTGCTTCTGTTGGTTAATTAACACACAATTACATGTTAGTCTGCGTTTGTGTTTGAGCAAATACATGCAGGCTCACAGAAGGCTCAGTGTATGAGTGTGTGTGTGTGTGTGTGTGTGTGTGCGCGTGTGTGTGTGTGTGTATTGTGTGTGGTCGGTGTACTGGTGTACAGTACACGGTGTGTGTATTGGCACCTGAGACACGTCCCCACTGGCCTGCATTCCTCCTCTTCCAGAAAAGGGCTGAAAACACACACACACACTCACACACTTTCACACACACACACACACACACACACACACACACACACACACACATGCATGCAACTTGATCAGCCTGAGACACAATGACACACGGCATCCAGTTATGAGGACATTAATAGCTTTGTCATGAAACAACAACTTAACTTCACATGTGCACACACACACTCTGTCTCTCTCCCTGTCCTTCTCTCTCTCTCTCTCTCACACACACACACTCACACACACACACACACACACACACACACACACACACACACAACTCTGTAAAAGTGATAAACAATAAACAGGACATTTTATAACCTCTCTTCTTGTCCTTCTTGTCCCTAAAAACATAAGTAAGCTACCACTTCCTCATTTATTTACATACTTACTTACTCAATACTCTTTTATATAATAGTTTTATATAATAATGTGCTGTAGCAAACCATATTCATAATATTTGAACCATAATAACATTGCTTGGTAACTTATTAACACACTGTTGCACTTAACTTACAACTTACCCACATGGTTATGTACTAATTTACTTAATAACCCAATAAAGTCCTTATTTACTGACTTCTGAGTTATTTGCCTACTCACTTTCACTAATTTAATCGCTTATTTACTTACTTATTTACTCCGTCATGTGCTTATGTACTCGTTTACTTAGTGATAACACTTGTAAAGCCGCTTTGCTTCCAACGTCTCTAATGAGAAGTGCGTTGTAAAGAAAATGCAGGCGATTACTGCTGTTATTACCCTCATCAAAGGAAATTAGACCCGAATCCTTAGACGAGGGGATTCATCCACATTTATATTATATTATAGTTATATTGGGTAAAATTCACAGATGATGCATGCTGTCATTCAGACATGCTGTAGTTGTGTGGTTGTGGTGTTATTAGTGTTACTAGCATCATCTGCATTAGTCGTATTTTTAGCATCGCCGTCCTTCTTTGCAGCCACACAGGAGCTGCAGATGGATCCCGGGACTCTCTCGGCTCACCCGTGTCAGGCCGGCTAATCTTGTCCAAACACCGCCGTCGCCTTCACCTCACATGACTGCGGTCGGCGGTCGGCGGCCCTCGCTCCGGCCGAGCCCCGGCCCGCGTCGCCGGCTGTTTTATTGTTGTGTAAAACGCCGAGTTTCCCCTTGGCCCAGAGGAGTCCGAGGAGTGTTTGTTATTAAACAAACTCGAGCCTCCGGGGGGGTAAAGCGAATAACGGCCGGGGTTGTGTAATACCACGATAAACACACGCTGGCCCACGCTCCACCGGCCGGCGTGGCCCGGCCAGGAAATCCAGCGCTCCCTCCGAAAAACTAGATCCCCCCCGTGCTCCGCTCGCAATTATTTGTGGAGGTTCGGGTTTCCGCAGATGCATTCCAGTTAATTGCTTTTTACTGCAAATATTTGGTGAAGCTACACGGGTCCCATCCGCCCGCGCGCCGCGCGCCCGAGACCCTGGAGGTACAAGCCGCACATTCCTCGAAACAAACCTAAATGCGGCTCATGTGACAACACGGGTGTTTTCCTCCCAGTTTGTTTCGTTTCAGCCTCGTCCTCTTGGTTTTTGTTTTGAGGAGCGACGCAGACGGACGCGGCTTCTTATGTAACAGGTGACCCGGGACGCCGGAGGTCAGAGGCGAGGGGTCAAGGTTCACCCGCCGCTCTCTCTCTCTCTCTCTCTCTCTCTCTCTCATTAGTGGCGGTTTGTTGGGCTGGTTGATCTTAATCAGGCGCCGAGCCTCGCAGCAGCAGCAGCACGGACTTTCTTGCGGTGTTGGGTTTCTCACTCCAAACACTGGTCCTCTCAACACGGCCCCCGAGGCTCGCGGAGGAGCAGGCGAGGAGGCGCAGCGCTTGTTTCCCTTGGCCCGGCTGCATGTTAGCTCGTCCTCTCGCTTTGGCCCGCGGCCTTCTCCGCTCCTCCGCCGCCGCGGCGTATGTGAAGAATTCATTTCCAAAATATCTCCCTCATTCCCCCGACGTTCATCATTCCCGTGTCCGGCGTGTCTCATAGAGCAGCCATTGTTGCAAAAGTGGAACCGAGGTTGCCTGCTGCTATCCTGAAAAACATTCCATAATTAGTTTTGCTTTCGTGCGATCAGTCATTCGGTCCTTGGGAATGACCTTATTAGGATGAACCTCTTCCATTCGCTCTCGGTCACAATAAGTTTGATCCCGATGCATGTCCACTCGTGCATTAATATAAACGAAGGGCTTAAAACCAAATGTCAGACGTGTTTTGTTTTCATCCCGTGTGCTTTAACGAGCTGGACATCGTGTCCACCGAAAAAAAAGAAATTAATTTCCTGGTTCCCTTTTCTCATAATGCCTATTTATAGTCTCAGAACTTTCATTAACTGGGTTCAGTTGGAAATAAGCTGTTTTTGCCAGCTTTTTTATGTCTTTATTTTGGTTGTTAAATCGGTCTTAAATCAAATTCCAGGTAGCATTAAAAAGGTCTTAAAACGTCTTAAATTTGGCTTTGTGAAACCTGCAGATCCCCTGTCATACGCAGGCAGACAGGCAGACAGTCAGACAGCCAGTCAGCCAGTAACTGATTTTAACGGTCTGGTAATGCTGTGTGATATTCAGAGAGCGGCTCTTGGCACAGGATGGAACTATTGATCTAAGGCCAGAGCGAGATATTGATCGTCTAGCGTAAATGTCAGGGATGGATCCCAGGAGACGGCTCACCCATGTGTGTGTGTGTGTGAGTGTGTGTGTGTGTGTTTGCACGTGAACGCACCCTCATGTGTGCAAGCCTCGCACGGTGAAAGTGACAAATCGCTGCTCGCTGTGCGCGGCAGACGGAGATGGAAAGATTTAGGGATTTGTGCGAGAAACAATTGTGACATTTATGGGCGGAGAGGCATCAGGACGGACAAGAGGCAGAAAATCCTCGGCGTGATTCCCCCCCGCCTCCTCGCGCTTTTATCGGCTCATCATCGCCGTCCATGTGCAGGCATGTGTGGAGTCTTAATTAGCGGCGCCCTCGTTAACAAACGCCAACGGCCATGAGTCCTCTGGCAGCCCAGATGTGTGTGTGTGTGAGTGTAAGTGTGTGAGTGTGTGTGTGTGTGTGTGACGACACCAAGATGCCCAATCATGTGGACACAGTGATTTTAATCATAACTGCTTCTCCTACTCTCTTCTCCTACACTCTGTGCATCCACTCTATATCTATCCAAGACAAATTATTCAGTAAAATAAATGTTTTTTTGCTTTTTGCAGCCAGAAGTTACAACCAGTTGGTTAAAAGTAAGACTGCATCTGATTTCTGACTCACTGTACAATTTAATGTGATTTCAATCCAGCTATTTGAGTTATAATGCTAATTTTGCACCTTACATATAGTGCTGCTTTTTTTCCAACTCTTCTTTTTTAAATTGAAAATGATGCATCCAAATATCTTCCGGTGTCACAGCAGCAGATTTGCACAGGAACAGAAATACACAAAATATACCTAATCAACACCAGAGGAGAGGAATATATATCTTTAGAAAAATAAAGCCAACAAATAACAAAATAAAATTAAAGCTGCAAGCAGCGTTGGTCGGCCCTCGCACCGGTGCCGGTCCGCCACGATGTTTGTGTCATTGAAGTGCAGACAATTTATCCATTTTTCCCATTTGTAAGGGTATTTTTCGGTGCTTTCAGTTGGAAAGAGTTTTGGGCTTTTATTTTGAAAGGCCCAGGATGTCCTAGTGTGTGAGTGACATGAGTACTGGCAGCTGTGTCATGATCAGCCCAAAATGCAGGCACACAGAGAAATCCTCATTCAATCCAATGGAGAAATCGATCAAACCCACCCATTTTTGAGGTAACGCCGCTCGGACATCGTGTGAGTTACAGACTTTATTCAAAGTTTAAACGAGGCACAAGACTCGGCTCTATAAATCTTGTATTTACACGATTTTGCTATCTTGTACCGTTTTTGAATTATGGCAGTTTAAGTTTGACTGTTTTCTCTGCTCCCGCTGAAGGTTTATAATGGGTGTGTATTGCGGAACTGTCCGTTGCCTAGAGTGAGTCACATGACCGGGCAGAGTGCAGAGGAGAGGACACCAGGGTCCAAAATGGTCGAAAAGTCTTGACAGCGGCCACAAACTTGTTCCAATTTAAAAATTAATTTCATATTTTTGTAGGAATTTTCGTCCTCTTTCGTGTGGCATAAGTTTCGAAGCCGTGCGACGTTTACTTTAGACGCCAGGGGCCTAATTAGCGCCAAGTGTGCGCCTCTTTACGCCAAACTCCATGGGAAAGACGACGCCCTCAAAGTCGGCGTTGCCGACTTCGAGGGCTTATAAATCCCAAACGGTTCGAATGATTAATAAACTTTTAGCAACTTTTGTTCAGCACTGTTTCCTCTTTCATGTATTAGCTTTTCGAGCCGCCACGATTTACGGCCTCGGAGGAGATCAATTTTGTTCAACGCGCAATTTCGGGGCCCGACTTTTACTTTGAAAGGCAAATTGCGGACTTCCTGTTGATTTTAGGTCGGGGGGGCGAGCGCGTGAAATGTCGGCCTTGATGAGACCTACGTTTCGGCGCTGGTTTCGTCTTTCTATCACGTTCCTGTGGGCCGCAGCGGCCGCCTTCGTGTGCCTTTTTGTGCCTAGGTGGCGCTAGCGAGCCCATTTTTGCACTTAGGGGCTGCGTTTTTCCATTTTATCGAATTTTTCGCCAGACCTGGGGGGCGTGCCAAATTTGGTGAGTTTTTGAGCATGTTTAGGGGGTCAAATTAAGTGTCAAAGAGGCGAAATAATAATAATAAGAATAAGAAGAAGAAAGAAACGGTACAAAAACAATAGGCCCTCTCTCCGATGGAGGGCGAGGGCCTAATAAAGTAGCCTTACACAAAGAGTATGAGGAAAAAAAAAACTTTGCATAGCCTATAACAGTAATAAAAAGTAATATATACTTAAAGATATCTATAGAATCACTATACACCTTTCACCTTTGAACCTTTGCATAGACTTAGATGTATAATGAAATATATCAGCAAAATATCTATAGAGTAGAATGTGCATATATAGAATAGATGCATAATCCTAAATATAATTTAATTATTATATAGTTTCCATGTGGCAGTGTCTGATGCCCGGCACATGAAGGGTGACTTTGCCGTTCCTCTCTCCATCTTTTCTCTCCTCTCCCAGACTCTCTTGACTTGCCTTTATCTTTTTCCTCTCTCTGCCTCTCTCTCTCTCTCTTTCTCACACACACACTCTTTCTCTCTCTCTCTCTGTCTCTCTCATTTACCAGCTCGCACGCAGTTTATCATTTCAAGATGTGCGGAGGCTTAATGTATTTATTTAAGCTCAAAGCTTATTTAAGGTCCATTAAAGGTAATTATATACCCCATTATAAGGCTCAGCCGTCCCCAGAGTGGCCATTAAGTGTGGGTCGATGTGATGGTTCTGCCAGTGTTTGCGGCTGCCAGAATAATTACGGAGTTTCTCTCTGTCTGTGTTGGGAAAGACTTGGGCAGGGTCGACCCAGGGTGGTATCCACTCTTTTTTTTTTTTTTTTTTTAACGTAGGCATTAGAGCGGAGACAACGTGGGCAGAGGGGGGAATGTTAACGAATGGGGAACGGCTCCGTTTGTGTGTGTGTGTGTGTGTGTGTGTGTGTGTGTGTGTATGTGTGTGTGAGAGAATGTGTGTGTGTGTGTGTCCCCTCCCTGTCGATTTTCCTTGTTTTCATACTGGTCTCCCATTTTTCTCCCGTGATGTCATTTCTCCTGATTTTCTGATTAAGTTTCACCGTCTGCTCATTTACGATATTTGTTACAGGTAGTAGCCCAAAAAAAAAAAAAAAAAAAATCTCTGTGCTCCTACTGATGCTCCTGAAAGGTCAACAAAGCATGTAAACTTAAAAATTAGACAGACATTTACCTCTTGAATGATGCTGCTCCTGCTCAGGCTGCAGTGTTCGATATATCGATATCGTGAATTGAGACTAGACATCATCTGGGATTTTAGATATCGTAATATCAGGATAAGGCATGGAAGTTGCCCTTTTCTGATTTTGAAGGCTGCGTTACAGAAAGTTTCCTGAACTTACCAGACTTTTTCCAGCTGTTCTCGTATTTGTCTTTAGCTGCCTCGTCCTAATATCCAAATTATTAATGACTGTTTATCAAAAATCTCGTGTGTAAATATCTTATGAAAGTCATCCCCGCAATATCATCAGAAAATCAGTATTGAAGTAGTCACAAAAATATTGTATTTATTTATTTATTTGTTTATTTGACAGGGACAGTGCACATTAATAAACATTACTGTAAATGCGCCAGAGTTAGCCAAGAAGCTATTTTTCATCTGTAGTCCCTGGACAGATGTTACGGAGTCACCCTAAAAACAGAATAAAATATGAAAATGAGATTGAAATTACAAAGTTACTGAGACATGCGGAACAATTAATAAAATGAGGAAAAAAAGAAAGAAAGAAGAAGAAAAACAATGAAGAAGAAAGAACATATATAATATAAATAAAAAAAAAAAACATCAATTCAGGACATTCTTAAAACATGCAACACAGAGACTCATAATACGAAATATGCAAGACAATAAATACATGAAGAAATTAATGTTAATAGAAAAGCAGATTGAATAAGACCACATTGTGATATTTGATTTTGCCCTTCATACTCAGCCTGAGTTCCTGCTGTTCAGCTTTGTAAATTCAATAAAAAAAATAAAAAATAAAAAAAAATACAGCAAGGGCAAGTATAGTGCTTATAAAGATAGATATTGAATGTTTAATCCATCAATCAATCAATCAATCAACCAATATTTTGTATAGCTGCATTCGTTTTAATGTGCTTTAAATATTTCTAAGTAATTTTTTTGAAGTCTCTATGTTTCTGGAGTCTCAGAGTTGGCAAGGTGTGTGTGTGTGTGTGTGTGTGTGTGTGTGTGTGCAACCTGAAGGGAGAAAGGCAGCCGTCCCTCCTGCTGCCTCGCAGATAGAGATCGGCCCCACCAGCCAGAGAAACGAAGAGGAAAACAGCCGTGATTGATTTGAAAACCGACAGAGCCGGGGACGAGGAGAAAACACAGACAAACGCAGAGAATATATTAAAAAAGAGAGAGAGAGGGAGAGAGAGAGAAGTGGAAAGAGAGAGGTGGATGAAAGTCACGAGAAGGTAACGGACTGACGCAGCGGAGACGCAGAGAACGAGAGAGGGGCCAATCAATCTAAATGCGTCTCTGGCTGCATGACGTCAGCGGCTCGGGATGTCAGACAGACACTTAAGTGCATTTGAACGCCCTTACCTGTCCCGTCCTCCTTTAACCGAAAAAAAAAAAAAAAAAAAAAAAAAAAGCCCAAAAGCCTCATTCTCTCACTCTCCGCCAAGGGGAAATCCATTTTAGCCGAGCCAGATGGAGGGACAATCCCTTTAAAAGGCCGCTGACAGGGCACAGCGGGACATATTTACTACATTTTTGCCGAGGCGCGCGGCCAGCTCGTTGTGGATTCCTGTCTCGGCTCCATATTTAGATGAAGAGTTCATTCAGCAGAGGCTCCCCGAGGATACGGGGCGAGAGAGGAGCAGGCCGGGGGAAGCGGAGTCTGCCTCTGGTGGAAAAACACAGTGGCTGAGGTTACTGGCTGTTTTATACGACCTCATATAGGTTTGGGTTTTTAATTAAACTGTCTTGGCCCGGCATGCGGCCGACAGCCGAGGCCAGCACAGGAGCTGAACATCGTCTCCTCTTCCTCCCGACAGTTTTCTGTTTCAGCTGTTTCTATCACGGTTTCTCTCCCGTCTCTTTCCCTTTCGCTCCCTTTTCTCCGTCCTCTCTCCTCGCTTCCTCCTTCCTGTTTTCTCCCCACTCTTTCCATCCTCCTTTACTACTTTTCTCTACTTTTCTCCCTCCTCTCCGTTCACTTTCCCTCCGCTCTCCCTCCTCACTGCAAAAAAAAAATCTGTCTTAACAAGTCACATAAGCTCCCCGTCCCCGTCAACCAAATGGGACGGTCTAGCCTTCGGAGTATTTCCTGGTCGGTCAGGTAACCGCCGTTCCCATGACAACAAACTCCGGAGACAGAAAGATAACATTTTTTTTTCCGTCAGACGAGACAGAACAGTAAAGAAAGGAGTTTTGGTTTAACATATATGGCGTTGGATGTTCAAATGAGTAAAAGCCGAATATTTTATAATAGTGAAATCTGAATTTAGATGCCGCCGTCACCATTTCAGTTCACTTTTTTCGACTGAGCAGCAGCACGCAAAGCATCTTGGGATACAGGAGCCCGGGAAGGATAGTCGAATCGGCTACCGACGGCTGAAAAGGAGGACGCATTCGAAGTGCGAATTTGAAGGATCCTTCGACTTTGGATGAATTGGGACAGGCCTTCGCGCAGTGTTGTGACGTAACTGGTCTTCAAATGCCGACTTCGAAGGATGCAGACCCTGAATTGGGACACAGCTTTAGTCTCATATTCGATGTTAAATTCTTGTTTTTCCTCAAAAATCTTTTTTTTTTTTTTTTTCAAAATTCAAAAATCAGCATCAAGTGTCGCTTTCTTGATCCTCATGGGCTGATCTGCCTCAGTCTGACTTGTTTCAATATATTTATATTTGTTACCAGAAGAATTGGGACAAATGGGATTATCTCGTCCCATTAGCAGATTTTCTCACTCGTTTCAGGAAAAAAATTAAGATCTTCTGTGAAACTAGATGTCTTCAGAAATTAAGAGAATTTTTTTTACAGTGCATGCTCTCACCCATTTCTCCCTTTTCTTTCTTTCTTTCTGTCTCCATTTTCCACCTTTACTTCTTTTCTTCCTCTCCCCTCTCTCCTGCCACTCTCCTCTCCATCCTTTCAGTTTCCTCCTTCTCTCCCTCCTCCCTCTCCCTCCTCCCTCCTCTCCCTGCTGTATTCCTGTCTTGCTTGACTTATTCCCTGGCTCAAAGGCTTAGGTGTTAATCCCTCACAGTTTTCATCACTTAGAGCACCAATCAAAAAGGGTTTAGCCCGTGTAATCTGCCAGACTATTCTCCTCTCCTCTCTCCTCTCCTCTCCTCTCCTCTCCCCTCCTCTTTCTCTTTTCCATCCTGCTCCTCTCAAATCTCTCTCTCTCTCTCTTTTGCTCCACGTCCTTATTTATCAGTAAACTTTTAGCTCCTCAGGTGTGGCAGTGATATACGAGTCACTAAACGTTCCACTGAGTCTTCATTTTTATCTAAACTCTAATGAGAATCTGCCAGCAGAGTAATGATCAGACAATCAGATCATTTCACGTCTTTCTGATGTGAATCAACTTGTTTCGACCTGTTTTCCACGAGTGAGACGATCTGCCTTAGTTCAAGAGGTTGTCACTTGTTTCAGTAACTTTATCAAACTCAGGTAAAACTTTACAGGGATCGTGTCACATTTGCAGGAAAATATGTCTTTAAGTCTCATTGTTAAACGAAATGACTTGCAGGTTTTTTGTCTGTTTACTCCAAACAAACCGGAAACATAAAAGGCATCACTTCCTGTGCAGCAGGAAAGCGCCACCAGACAGATTTCGAGCAGCAGATGAAAAGAGCTTGCATGATTTGGATGGATGTTGAACATCAGTGTTACAGATTGTGACTTCAGGGTAAAACGACGGACGTGTTTTTGCAGCGTGGGTTCAGTCGAGGGCACCGGAGCCGGGACGGGGAGAGGGAAGGAGGCCGAGAGGGCGTGGCGACGAGGCGGAGGCTTGTGTGAAACCAGATCCGCCTGCAGGCTCGCGCTTGGCATTCAACACACAGCCTCGGGGCGGACGGCACTCGCTTGATTATTTCTGAATCTGTGTCTCGGATCGCCCCCGCCACACCTGGGCTGGAGCTCAGGTATCCGGTCTTCATTCCCGAAGGATTCAGGAGACACTTTTGAGACTGAGGGGATCAAGGGGAGCGCTGATAAAGCTCAAATTATGCTCTCTGTTAATGTGTAAAGTAATGTGTTACTCGCGTTTGTGTGATGCCTCCACAAACATAAACTTTACAAACGAGCCAAAATTGAGATACTGCCAAAGGGCCCTAATTAATGAAATCCAAAAGCCAAAAGATAAACACTGGCGAATTAGAAACTCCTCAAACATTGTGCAAGATACCGCAGACGTGCATGTCTAGATAACTGAGAAACACTGAATACTTTAGAGGAGGGGACACATATTAACCATTAATCACTTGCCTATATATTAACATGTATATTAGTGATGTGTTGATTCTCCATTAGTCATTACAAACCACTTGTTAGCACGTTGTTGCTCATGATTTGGACCCTTATGATTCGAAAGGTACAACTTCCTCACCTGACTGCTAATAAATAGCTAATAAGTGGCTTATAATGAGCCGATATGCGACAAATGTGCATGTTAACATGTTGTTGTCAAAGCACAAATTGTCGGTGGTGTTCCTCAAGGTCTTGGTGTCCTAATGTGGTGTTTTGGAGGGATTTTCTGACCATTTTTTTTTTTTATTTTCAAGTGGTCAAAAATGGTTAAAGTTTGCACCAAATCTGTGTAACAAATGGCATCAACCCAAAAAATTGCTGCAACACCTTATGACACATGAACATGGGAATGGCTATCATATGCTATTATCACAATGTTTTAACCTTTATACCAAATATATAGTATACAGTTGTCCCTCGCTATAACGTGGTTCACCTTTCGCGGACTCGCAGTTTCGCGGATTTTTTTTAGTGCAATTTCGCATGCTTTTTTTTTTTTTTTTTTTACTGGACTTTTCTACGAAGGTTTGAACTTTGAGAGTGTTTAAACAAGAGAGAAAAGTGAGAAAATGTTAATGCCTGTCTGAGAAAAGTGTATAAAGTGTGTCGTGAGGGGTTTTACAGCCTTAAAACATCTATAATAATTGTAAAAAATAAAGCGGACTACTTCGCGGATTTCGCCTATTGCAGGTTATTTTTTAGAACGTAAGTCCCGCGATAAACGAGGGACCACTGTATACCAAAAAAATGGACCCCTAACCAAAACACAAAGTTTATTACAGATTTATGACCATATCATAAATTGACACAGTGCTGAGCTGCAATTCAAATCAATCTTTAGTTTCCCAGCTTTCAGATGTTGTATCCCCTCCCTCTCCACCCACCGCTCCCACAAGTGGGTTTAAAGAAAGGGCCAGGATGGTAAGGGGTTAATTGATTAATGGTTATCAGTGGATGATGACCTTTTTCTATTCGCGCTGCAGCTGCTGAAACCACGAAAAGCAGCCATGCTGGTCGTCTGTTGCGGCTCTCAAAGTCAAATCGATTTCAGTGCATCACACTGAGGCAGTCTGACGCCCTGCAGTACCTCGTTCACACGTGCAGTCTTTCCCCGAAATGCTCAGCAACACTTCCTGCGTGGGGTTGTGTGTGAATGGTTTCCCCACCTGATGACCTAGAAACATTTCAGGGAAAACGCTGGTCAGGCTGTGTTGTTCATGACAGCGGTAACATCGCAGGGGAAGGGCGCATAAAGGGTTACATCCATCTGATGAACACTCTCATGTGCGGCGAGCAAACCAGTCACAAGACTCCATCGGTGAAGGATCTGAGTCTGCGACTTTCTGAACGGTTGCCTTGCCCTGCGGGTGATTGGATAACTGCAAAACAAGTTCTTCTTTTTTTTTTTTTTTCCCAATAATGGCTGGAAACTTGACAGATTCAGAAATAAGGGAGCTCCACTCAGTCCGCACAGAGGATGAAACTGATAAGGCAGCCATCTGGAACGGTTAGAGATGCTGCAGTGTACCAGAAAATAAAAGAAATTCTGTGTGAGTGCGGCATAATGAGGCAAAGGAGCCAAGTCTTAAACCCCTCGCCCCGCGTTTTCCAGCGTTTCCACGGCATGTGAGAAAAGGTGCAAGACGGAAATGTTCCCGAATGTAGATTATCCCAGTAACGTATCGGGAACTATATGTGAAAGTGTGAGTGGGAATTTGAGTGTGTTTCTGTCTTAAAATGAAGTTGGGGGAGATAAGGGGGACAATGACAGTACAGTCATCCCTTTTTGTTGGCCACCCACCCTCCAAATACTCAGTGACTATATTCAAATCGATTCCCAGTAATAGTGTCTCTCTCTGTGTCTCTCTCCCAGCAGCGAGGCTCCATTAGTTCCAAGTAACTGGCGTGTCATGGGATGAGACGGTGGGATCCCTGTGAACAAGCCCCAAGCTAAACCCCCAAAGAGCATGCTCGGCGCTGCGTGCTACAGCCCCGTTAAGCCCATCACACAGAGTTTCTGCCTCTCACATAACAAAACGCACGGCCGCATTTGTATACCGTGCCGTAAAATGCAGCGCATGATTATGGAAAGTCAGGAGGAATGAAAGAACAGCAAAAATCGCATTCAAATGGAAATCGTTTTGTGGCTGACGAATTCCAGCAATGTGAAACAGTCAGTGCATGAAAGACACGTCCACAAGTCACTCGAATCCCGCGGTATAAAAAGCAGTTTCGTGTTCATTTGGAGTTAATCTGTTGCCGATGCTGACGGCAGCGTGTGCGTGACAGCGACCCGGCGAGGCTCCGCTGAAATGGCGCGCTGGTGTTGTGGTCAGGAAGGAGCTAGACGACATTTTACATTTCCAGAGTGTTTGGAAAACATCCCATCAGACAATCCCTGACTCCTTCATGCCATTAAGGACTTTTCTCACCAAGAGCAAACAGATTTTGTGCATATCAGTGGTTCTGTATTTTTCCTGGACCCTGTTGTCTAATGAATTAAATATCTGAGAGTGGTGTTGGTGTATGATTGATCATGGCAGAACTGAGTTTTTGTGTGTACACTGCAAAATATCTCCTTCCCAACAAGTCATTTACTCTCACCCCCAGTGTTAAAGTCTTGTTTTTCTTCAAACAAGGTAAAAATCTGCCAGTGGGATTAGATAATCCCACTTGCTTCCAATGCCAGTCAACTTGTTTCCCGAATTTTCTCGAATCTAGTGACATTTTCTTGATCCTCGTGTGCTGATCTGCCTTATTCTGCCTGGTTGCAGTGTTTTAATACTTGTTTGCGAAAAATTTCCATAAACAAGCATGGGAGACAGTCGGGATTAGCTCATCCCTCTTGCAGGTCTTGTTTTAAGAAAAGCATGATTTTAACACTGAATATGAGACTAAATGACTTGTTCAGATGGAGATTTTTTTTTATCAGTGTATCCATGTGAGAAAGACACTGTGTGACTTGTTCTCAGAATGACTTAAATAAATGTAATCCATTCTTAATGACATATTGAAATTTTTCCTGTTGAAGTTGTTTCTCATCCTGGGTTTGACATGTGGTGCCGTTTTAGAGGATGAACTCATCTGTGCTTCATTAAATATTTAAAAAGGTGGGGGAAAAAAATTGGAAAGAACCGCTTACCTTGTCTCACTCTTTGTTTTTATCCATCCAGACATCGACGAGTGCCAGGAGAACAACGGCGGCTGCGACCATTTCTGCCGCAACACGGTCGGCTCCTTCGAGTGCAGCTGCCAGAAAGGCCACAAGCTGCTCACCGACGAGCGCACCTGCCAAGGTGAGACACCGACAGCTGGCAGTCACACAAAGTCTGATCAAGTCCCCCAAGTACAGATGCACTGATACAGGGCTAAAGTGGAGGATAGATATCAGACATTTTACTCAAAATTAATGTCTGATATCAAAAATCCTGGGTAACATGTCAGAACTATAAACAAACGGGCATGATTTTCTCAATTTTTGGCTCATAGAAGGCACCACAAATGTAGTAGTAGTAGTAGTAGTAGTAGTAGTTCTTCATTCCGAGTAAGTAAAAACAAACAAAAAAAGAAAATAAAAAGTAATCACACAGTAGTGGACAGACATAAAAATAAATAAACATAAAAATGAAAACAACACATAATGAGTTAATTTTACATATCTGGAAAGGAGTGGGAAGAAGTAAAACTTATCTAGTCCCACCCCTCGTCCATAAGTCAATTATATATTATTATCGTTAGGCTTGCTTTTCCATATGAAGCATACATTAATTCATTATTCGGACTAGTTCTGATATTATATCCTAATTACCAATCATATTTATCTTTATATGTAAATAAATTGTTATAAACCTTCATCAAAATTATATCAACTATTTACTGTCACATTAATCTTATCATAATAATCCTAATATTTTTCATCCTTATCTTGGAGTTATCAGTTATGAATACACATATACACACATTCATACATACATGTATACCCACACATATATACATATAGACACATATATACACTTGTATCCACATACACAAACACATGCACATAAAAAAAAACAATTAATAAATAAATCAATGAAAATAAAAAAAATGAATAAATAAAAATAATGAACAGTAAACCTATGGGCACATCAAACACCTTCAAATCAAATGTTGAGTAAAACAAAGATTTTGTGAATAAAAAAGTTCTGACAACCACATATTAGCTGAAATCTTTTTATAAATGCATACATGAACATAAAAAACACATTTGTAGCGAGGATATCGTCAAATTTGGTGCACAAACAGTTGCAAGAAAAATAATCATGATAGCGCTTGACGTTTTAACACAACCCGCAGCACCATCTGCTCGGCTGTGATTCGCTGGTTTGGCAACTCGCTGCTACACAAACTATTGAAAACAGAGACGGTGGAATCTGCTGCACAAACTATTAAATCATGACACTGTTTTTAAATTATCTCAAGTGCTTTTAACTGCAATATGTCTTTTGTTGCATAGCAGCCAACATATCACACTGATACCAGTTACACTGAGCATTGTTACTGGCTTTGAAAAGATATTATTTTAGGAAACACACACCGTAGTCTGAATTATAAAGTATTGGATACAGGGTACAAAGATGATGATGACATTTTACTGTCGAAATGTTGGTGATTTAAGCGTGGAGCTACTTTTTTTCCCTCTTTGCATCGGCGCATCTCTAATCACGAGTCGTGTCATCGGGTTGGAGGATTGCCTGTGGAAAGCTCTAAGCGTGTTCAGAAAATCCTGACTCAGCTGTCTTGGTGTGCACGAAACATGGAGGCGAAACGCGGCAAAAGGCAAAAAAAAAAAACTGTATTCGCCTCTCGCCTTTTCCCTTGCACAACTGCCGCCAACGTGCCCTTGAGCAACGCACTCAACCTCAGCGCGTCCGACGGGGGAGGGTGTCACGGTTTGCGCCGAGAAGCTCCCAGGTGTGAATGTGTGGAAATGAACACATGTGAAGCAGGGCGTTACTGGAAAAGAACATGCACGCTCAGTCAACTTTCCAACGGTGGATAAAAGTTATAAAACACACACAAACACACATGTTCGCGCACACACACACACACACACACACACACAGAGACGTACACCTAGATGATCAGGCAGTGCACCCGTAGCCCAGCCACAAAGTGCTGAGTGGGATCGGCATCCACAGACATGTGCTTGTTGTTCCAGGGTAGCTGACTTCCTCGGCTGGGTGTGTAGTGTACATTTCTATCAAGATGCCTCCATCTAATCTGCGGTTATGTTTGGACGACCAAGGGCAGATTCCTGGTTACAAGTCACAGCAGGCGAGACAGGAGAGCACACAAACACACACACACACACACAAAAAATGATTTTTATTAACAACAAATCCCCGAGGCACTTCTGTCCCTGTACCAAAAACACCAAACAGTGAGCATATGTGTGTGTGTGTGTGTGCAGTTTTGTAAACAGCGCATTTTGTTGTAGCGGGTTTGAATCCTTAATATGACAGTGTTGATGGTGCGCGACCACATCACAGTTCGCCCCGGCGCTTTTACTCCTCGCTCATTATTGCGGCAGCCAATAAGTTGCAGGCCTGTCCCGTCCGCTGACAACTATGTTCAGTATGCTCAGTTGCAACATTACTTTTAACTTGAATATAATGTTTAATTTGTCACTCCTGTCTGTGCTGGTGAGCCTCTCCAGAGAAAATAGCTCCCGGTAATGCGAGGCATGCCAGCATCGTTGGGGCATTTGCCAGGAACGGCTGAGGTTCCATCTCCTCTAAAATGTTCGGGGCGGGCGAGAGAGATAGAGAGATAGATGTGGAAAGAGAGAGAGAGAGAGAAAAGCCTGTCAGCGGTGAGATAAAAGTCAGCCATTACTGTCAAAACAACACTTCATGACGGAGGGTGTGTCTTTGGCGTCCACAAAAAAAAACACATTTCACATCGTCCAAACCAGAAACCCAACAGCTTTTATTCCCTCTTTATTACTTTTACAGTTGCAGCTGTAGGCGGCTTCTGTATGCCCGTCTCAGTTTATGTAAGCTCTGGTTGTGGCCTCGCTCAAAGCAGGCGTGCTATTCCTAAGTCCTCACATGGACAGTTGCCTGGAGTATTTACCCAGCCAACATCCAGGCCTTAACAACTTCCTCCACATGACAAACTCCATTATAACACGTCGTATTTTTAGCCCCCATAAAGTCCCATGGAACATATTGAAATAAACCAGGTGAGCTTGAAATGCTGGCCTCAGTTCCTGATAGGCTAATAATATTTGGTGCCGGACAAGCATACGTAAACACACGCGCCGGCTCGAGCGTGCACACTCGCACACACACGCTGCTCTGAGCCGTCCCGAGACAGTCCGGTCGAGTGTTTCCGGATGAGGTCACTCCAAATGAGCTCTCGTCCCGGGTTCTAGTGCTGAACTTTTGTATTTGTTTACCAGAATCTCCGCTCTGATTCATGCAGCGGCCTCCTAAGTCCCCCCCCCCCCCCGTCTTCGGACCACTCGCCAGCTTCCCAGGATGCAGCGGGCCAAAGCCTCAATATGCTTTCATCAGGCTGATCTGGACTGTGACTAAATCGAGTCATAAGGCCAATCCCAATTCAACCCTTAACCCTACCACTTGCCCCTACCCCTCCGTTTTGCCTAATGATGACTAATGATGACTAATGATGACGTTTCCGGGGATGAAGGGTTGTCCCATTTCATAGGGGAGCATTTCAACCTCTACCCCTTCTAACTTTGTTGCAAGGGGCAAGTGGCACTCGAAAAAGAGGGGAAGGGGTAGGGGTAGGGGTGAAAATAAGAAATGGGATTGGCCCTTGGAGTGTGCCTCTGAAAAAACTCAGTTTGGAGGGCCCTAAAGCCCTAGCACTCCACCCTCCCCCTCCGCCTCAACAAGAATTGGGACATCCCTACCCCTATGCGTGAACGCGCAAAACGGAGGGTAGGGGCAAGTGGTAGGGTTAAGGGGTGAATTGGGATTGGCCCCAAAGCGAGTGCTACGAGAAATCTCCCACACTTCTCACACAATTAACACAAAAATCGATAAAGTCAGCGATTGTTTGTTTGACGTTACACCACTACACCAGCTGGCTAGCATGTTGTGCAGCTAACGTCGGGCTAACTACAACAAAACTTGACTACGGTCTATCATTCACACCTCAAGCTGATTCACCGGCGCTCTCGGGCGTCCAATTAAACAATAAGCCCCGAGAAGCCGTGGGGTTACAGTGATTTTACAACGGCTGAGGGGCGTTCTTATCGGCGGCACGACGCGCAGCGGAGACATCTCCTTACATTCTTCCGATTCGCGATTGACAACCGCAAAAAGATGCCAACAGCCCACGCAAGAGAGATTACCACAGCTGAAGACGTCATTTTGAGATTGAGATTTCCCGGTGTTCAGGAAATCCTTCCTACCCGTAAAGATATCCTACCAAGCCACACTGCGCATGTGTAGAAGCGTATTCTGACAAGGTAATTTCAGTTGTCAGAACGTCCTACCTGCATATATTAATGTAGAAGCATATTCTGACAAGGTTAGGGTTAGGGTTAGGGACAAGGTAACGCATCGGCAGATAAGTCTGTCAGTTCAACCTACGGTAGGACGTTTCGCGGAAGTAGGACGATTTTGCAGAACACCGGCAAAAAAAAAATCGTCGCGTCTGTTTACAACGTCCCTGATGACTAATGATGACGTTTCCGGGGATGAAGGGTTGTCCCATTTCATAGGGGAGTATTTCAACCCCTACCCCTTGTAACTTTGCTGCAAGGGGCAGGTGGCACTCGAAAAAGAGGGGTAGGGGTAGGGGTGAAAACAAGAAATGGGATTGGCCCATAATCTGGTCAGCGTCTGTGGAATGTGCCGCAATGCCTGTGTTGCAGTTACAGCACCCTCTACAGGACAGTCTGCACAACACGTATTATTCACTGCAATTTTTCACCAGGATCTAAAGGCTCATTTATGCTCCCTCAAACAATTAAACACAAATGTCATTGTCCACATGCTTCCATGCATCTTTTACATTTGCCTGGATGTTATGCCATAAATCCACTAGAGGGCAGCCTACAGTTAAATTTCTTATTTCCTGTGCCACAACATCCTCCATGCCTCGTTTTTATCATTTCAATTCAATTTCCATCCACTTTTGGATGGAAATTGAATCGTATATGCACTTGCATTTTTAGCTACCTCTGGGATGTCAGCAAACAACTGCTGTCCCTCCTCCGCTTCATAGGCCCACACCGTGAAGATTAATGTTTTTTTCTGTTCTCGTCCACAGAGACGTTTCCAAATCCGCTCGTTTTTCCTTACAGATAACCAAAGTTGCTTTTTTTTTTTTTTTTTTTTTTTTTAATGTGCATCTATGTGAACATGGCCTCAGGGTTGAAAAGTAGCAGAAGTAGTTGTAATACTTTATTTATCTCAGCAGGGAAATTACTTTGCCACAGATCACACAAACTCAAATGCAAATGCATAGGAATATATCAGGAAGAGCTCCAGCGTCATTCTGCAGCCTCGGGGCTCTTAAAAAAAAAAAATCCCTCTGAATCTCTCTGTGGGTATTTTGAGCTGTAAGAATCTGTGACTAACACGACTGCAGCACACAGCAGAATGTCACGGCTGACCGGTAACGTCCACAGTGTCCCTGATCTTGGAGATATTGTCGACAGCGTCCACCTGACAGTCGATCGCGGAGCCAGCTTTGCACATAATCCTATCGAGAGTTGAAGGAATCCCTGCCCTAATGCAGCCGTCCTCAAACAGTTTGGCTCTTGGACGTAAAAAAAAATGCTTATTCTTTTGCACACAAAGCCAACTGCAGAAGTTAAAAAAGCACATTTAATTTCGCTTTTGACATAAAATGGGAAATCTGCACCCAAAATAGCAGAAGGGACATCAGAATTGTGGCTTTGTTAGGTTTTATTTCGCACATTTCCATATTTGTGAGTCAGAGAGAACATCACGTAAGAGTGAATTCGACTGGTTGTTGCCCAAAGTGGCTTCACATTCGTCGCTCAGCTGCTAATTTGCTAATATGACGTTAAGGATTGATGAGTGTTTCCTCTCCTGTTTCCTCTCTCACTATCAGACATCGACGAGTGCTCGTTCGAGAGGACCTGCGACCACACCTGCATCAACTACCCCGGCAGCTTCGAGTGCCTGTGCCACAAGGGATACACTCTGTACGGCCTCACACACTGCGGAGGTGAGTGTGTGTGTGTGTGTGTGTGTGTGTGTGTGCCAAGACGCAAGCTCACCTGTCTCACTCCCACGAGGCCACATCACAGTCAAACGCACACACACGCACACAGATTTTGTGCTGAATAAACAGATGGAAGAAAAATGGGAATTGGCTGTGTGACAGAGTTAAAGCTGAGGTTTGTGTGTGTGTGTGTGTGTGAGAAAGAAAGAGAGAGAGACAAAAAGAGATTGAGAAAATGAGAGGGAGACGCTTTTCAGAGTGCTCGAGGGTGAAGGGTTACCGAGCGTGTGCAGACGGCGGCTGCTGAAAAGCGCCATCACACCTCAGTTCCCCTGAATAGATTTTAAGTGTGTGTGCTAATGTGTGTGTGTGAGTGGGAGGGCGTGAGCGAGTGTGAGTGGGTTCGTGTGTCTGCATCTTTGTAAAAATGCATGTGTGTGTGTGCGTGTGTGTGTGTGCATGCCGTAAGCTGTCACACACCTGTAGCTCGGGGTCAATAGATTTCACAGCTGTGACCTTCCTGTTGTTATATCGACGGGCCGTGACATCACCGATGGAGGGCGGGGCTAAAGTTTTAGCTGGAGCTCCGTCATTCAGAAGACGTTACATACATATTTTGTTCTTTTCTTGAGGGGGTGGGTGACTTCACATCAGATTGGACAGCTGCACTTATTGTAGTCACCTCAAAGTGGCGTCATATGCATACAAAGTAGGCTGGGTAGTCTGAATAACCAGAACTAGTAGTACTTCCTCAAAGTCCATTAGGTATTGTGGCTGTTGTCTTTTGGGCCCTTCATATCCCTTGATCCCACAGGGATAAAAGAAACTATATAGTTTAGGCGAAAAATGTGGGAAAATGTGTTTGATTTATGGTTTAAGGAGGTCATGTGACCTCTGTGTTTGTCAGAAAGAGACACCCATGGGCTTAAATGAAAGCTGAGAAGGTCCCCTTTACAATGATACCAAACAATCATATATAGAATATCGACAAATAGGAAACTGATAGCCATTTCTAACTTTGGGCGACTAATCAATAATCATGCTAATTAATCAATAATTATGACTAAACGGTAACTTTTACAGCTTGGCATACGGCAGAAATGGATTCAGCACTAAAAATCATATAGAAACAACAGATAAAGTGCTTTTCCTCAAAAATGCCTACCATGTTTTTTTCTAAGGGGCTTTTTCATACTATCTTTTAATGCTAATGTTTCTCAATACCTCATGTCTCATGTGCCGAAGTGGCTCTTTGCTTTTCCGGGTTGTTGGTTTTCACTTTTGCATTTACTGAGGATGATGTGACGGAAGGGTTTTTTTTTTTTTTTTTTTTTTTTTTTTTTTTTTGCTCATTGTTCCTTTTATTTTTGTCCATCTGTTTTGCGAGTTACAGCAATCATTTCCTCATTGTCGCTCCTACGCACCTGCATAAAGACATCTCGAGTTGTCTTTTGGCGTTCGAACAGAGCCTCTGAAAGGTGGGGGAGCCGTGTCCACATCGTGTTTTGTGCCATAAAGCAATCCTGTGGATTTTTACGGCCAATCGAACCGGGTGAAATGTAAAAAGCAGCACAGAGCCTGACAGCCTTCGCAACGATACTTACACTTAAACCTCCCGATTAAATCAAATTAAATTAGTGATTTCCAAATGGTGAAAAGCTACTCAGCAATTTTGCCTTTGAATCCAAATTGAGAGCCTTCTCTTGGGTTCTCTCCATAAAAACACCAAAAAAAAAAGAGTGCAAAAAGAGAGAGACGTGCATACTGATCATAAAAATGTCTCCGGTTGTGTCTCAGACATCGACGAGTGCAGCATCAACAACGGGAGCTGTGAGTACGGCTGCGTAAACACCCAGGGCAGCTACGAGTGTGTGTGTCCGCCCGGCCAGAAGCTCCACTGGAACAAGAAGGACTGCATCGGTAAGCACCAACTCTGTGTGTGTGTGTGTGTGTGTGTGTGTGTGTGTATATGTGTGTGTCCACCGGTGTGTTTGTACACGTATAGCATTGTGTATTTCGTGCTGAACATGCATGCGTGTGTGTGTTTGTGCATGCATGTCTGTGTGTGTGTGTGTCCAGGTGGTTGTCATGGTGATTTGACTCTGTGTGTTCCTCAGAGGCGGTGAAGTGTCTGCCCAATGGAAAGCCAGCGCCGCACGCCCAGCTGACCTGCACCAAGAGCGGAGGGGCAGAGGTCTGCTCGCTCTCCTGCCCCTCCAACGCCCTTTTCCTCGCAGGTACACACACACACACACACAAACACACACACATCTTCTTCACATAAATAAGATGACATAAGACAGGATAACATTAACTTTATTGATCCCTGAGGGGTTAATTTGATCGCTGCGGCAGCAAAGGTTACAGACATAAATACAAGAGTTAAAAGATGCCGTTTCTGTCTTTATGATGTCATATCATGAAGATGGACACATTTATAGATGCAGTATCAGGCGTACACCTGGCAGACGACGGGCATCAGCCAACATCAGCTTGAAAAGCATTACCATTATCAGTCCAGTATTGAAAATGTAACTAGTGTGGCTGTTTTTTTTTTTTATAGGTGTGTCACTTAATACAAATGTAAAAAATAAGCAACATAGTAAAATTGATGTTTAAAAGCACTTATTATCTTAAGACAGGCCTGTCTGAAAAGTGGAACCTGTGTTACATCTGCCTTTGTATTGGAAGACACTGGGCATCTATATTGTTCTATTAAAAAAAAAAACAAAAAAAAACAATGGGTTCAATAATGCAGAATAATATCCAGCTCTGCAGGCTGTCCATCATTACAAAAGCCCGATGAAAAAACAAAATTCCTTAGCAAATTTCTCTTGCATGAAATCAAATTCCCTAATTTAAGCAAAAGCACATTTAAAATAAAAGTCCTTTACTCGAGTAAAAGTAGTCATAGTAGTAAAAGTGTGTCAGGAAAATGTAATTCTGGTCTGAAAAGTCAAAGTATTCATGGTGAAGAATGGCTCCTTTCAGAGTGTGAAATTACTGATGCATTAACCTGTAAGCACTTGTTCATTTTTAACAGGGTGGATAGTGTATTACAATAGCTAATTATTCTACTTTTATTGTAATTTTAAGTAACTATGTTGGGGTTTTCAGTGTGGTGGTCGTTGAGGAACAGTTTAATTTTACTACAGTGTAAATCAGTAGAAATTATTGCACAAAAAATGTATGAGTTATTATTTTAAGTAATTAATTATGTTTTAATCGCACCACTTTAAATCTGTTGGTCAGTGTTCGAGTGCAACAACAAAACAGTTTGCAATTTAATTTAATTTAATTTAATGTTTGTATATGAGGGTTCCTAGGGTAAAGATGAGTTCAAATGGGGGTCCGCAGCTTTTATGAAAGTCAATTTGCGAGTCCAGAACATGAAAAAGTTTGAAAACCAGCGCCTGAGGCTGTAACCTGTGCAGTGAATGCGTCCATGCTGCACACTCTGCTGCCCTCTGGTGGTGCCAGCGGGCAGTCGCAGCCCCCCCGGCTCTGCCTTCACCATCCTACCACTCGATGCCAGTGATGCTTAATGAGGCCTTCCCGGCTCCTTATTGCTGTGTTTTGTCACTCAGTGCACTCCTGGAGGGGTCATCCAGTCAGACTGATGTGTTTTTCCTTCTGCGGGGTTTTCTTGGCGTCGCCTCCTCTAATACTTTGGCTGGCACCCCGGCCTCGTCCTCCTGCGATAGTACTTAACACGCACGCTCGCACACATCTGTAAATCGATTGCATTCTTTGATCGCGCCATATTTCCGCGGCGTGGCCCCCGCTCCGTTTGGCTTGGCCGGCGCCGTGTGAGAATGATGGATAACTCTCAGGCGCAAAGTGAAATATTTGTTTTTCTATCTTTCTGGAGAGTGTCTTAATTTGAGTGGGAGAGAGGCGTGTAAATTCCTGTGGCCGTTTGCGGTCCTGCCTCTCATTTAATCATCTCGCTTTTATGAGCTCCGAAGGCTTCATCCCTCATTTGTGACTTGAAATGTGTTTTTGTGTGTGTGTGTGTGTGTGTGTGTGTGTGTGTGTGTGTGTGTGTGTGGAGAGAGAGAGGATTCATAGATCTGTCATTTAGGCTTTAATTTCTCTCACTCCTCCAGGATATGTGTCTATGCGTGTGTGTGAATACTTGTGAGGTGTGTGTGTGTGTGTGAGTGTGAGTGTGTGTTTGGCTTTATGGCAGAGGTCACATGGCAGGAGATTTTCCTCAGGGCTCTGTCTCGCTCCCGAATACAGGAGGGATAGTAAGGCCATAGAGAACTAATAAACCTCTTATAATCCTCTGCACAGCCCGTCGCCAAGTGAAACACACACTGTTCCATATTACACACACACTCGCACACACACACACACACACACGCAATATTTGAAGGAACAGGGGGACCTGGGCACACCATCTTTCAGACAAAATAAAAACTCCCAGCCTCCCTTGTTGCTCATCTTCATGACTGATCCCTCTTTTTTTTAGTTGATTCTAATGTGTGTGTGTGTGTGTGTGTGTGTGTGTGTGTTTCTAGACTCCGAAAACAGCTACACACTCAGCTGCGGGGTGCCGGTCCAGCCTGGTAAAGCTCCCCAAAAGAGAAATGCCACCACCGCCTTACCCACCTGTGCAGGTACAGCAGGCAAAGCATGATGGGAATTGAAGTTCTCGGGCTCAGTGTGACTTTGATAACCTCAGCATGCCAGTTGTGTAAGGAAAGAGTGTGTCCTGTGTTCAGAAAAGTTAATTCTACAAAGAACGGCAGCCCAGACAAAGATCACTTTAAAGGAATAGTTCACCCAAAAAACGTCTATCAGCCAGTGTCATGAATGAAATGTCAGTGTAGCCAATTAGTGAGTGGCACCGCTGTCCAATGAGCAATCCAGAGGCTGGTTTTCAGTTCGGTGAACGTGCATGCCACTCGTGCTCAGGTGCACCATGTGAGAGCATTTTACTCGGCAGTGTTTTAGCCAAATTACATTTTTCGGGCCATACCGAACATTCTGTACGAATGGAGTCGGCACAAAGAGTTTTTTGGGGAATTTGAAACAGATGTTTTCACGTCGCCAATCAACTCCATTCAAACTGCGACGGCCGCTTTCTGTGAGGTAGAAAAGCTTTTTTCATTCAAGATTTCCCACGGTGAGCAAATGATATAAAATATGTTGTTTTTGGGTGAAGTATTCCTTTAATAGCACCAAAGAGTCAGTCGTTTGGTATTGTAATATCGTTGCTCAGTGAATACATCTTCCCATACGGGCGACATCATTTCACGGTTAACAGTGTTTTGTGTTTGCTGTGTATGTAAATGAAGACACGCTGGCTCCTCCCATCAAGCAGAAGGCCAGGTTCAAGATCAAAGACGCCAAGTGTCACCTGCGGCCCCGCAACAAGGAGAAGCACAGGGACTCGTCCAAGCAGAGCCTGCAAGGTGATCCCACTCACACACACACACACACAGCAGCACCGTGCACCGAGCTGGAACGGACAGCTGCTGCCCCGAATCAGTGAATCCTGTCCTGAAAATTAGACTAAACCTGAATTTTGATTCGTTATTGCCGATTAAAACATTAGTTACCACTTGTTGTGACACATTACTGTTAGGTCTGCAGCTTACAGAAATCATAGCTGTTTTTCATGTAGATAGCAGAAGTACATGCAGGTGGTGCAGACAGATGTGATTGGCACCGCACTGATAAAATTAATGAAATAAAATGAATTTAATGTAACGGGTCATGATTCACACACTGCTGCGTACAACACAGTCATTGTGTGTTTCTCTTTTTCCTAGTGACAGAAAAATAATAATAAATTTTAAAGTTGAGTCATGTGTCGCTGAATGTAATGTACCGGAAGCCACGCCCACTCCCAGCTCCGCTATCATGAATTTCACCCATTTTCATCTGGTCACCCTAACGATGGTGTCTGTTGCTGCTGATTAATTTAGAGAAACTTAATTAGATAAAAAATGGGCTCTAATTGCGCTGCATGGGGCGTCTGAGCCATCTGCCAAGTAACCAGCTTTGCCACAGGTTGTGTCTCCTCTGCCTCTTTCTCCTTGCTCTCTCCTCTTCCAAGATATAAAAAAAAAAAAAAAAAAAAACTTGAAGCTGCTTCTGCTCTTCTCTATTGTCTTCTTCTATCTCCTCCTGTCTTCGTCCTAAATCCTGTTTCTCACCCGGCAGGAGGCCAGTTCCCCTGCACCGACAACTGCCAGGTGACTTTTGTCAATCTGAAGTGTGACTCGTCCAAGAAACGCCGGCGAGGACGCAAATCTCCCTCCAAAGAGGTCTCGCACATCACAGCTGAGTTTGAGATGGAGATGAAGGAGGAGGAAGCCTCGGGTGTGTGTTCGTGTTGCCGGCCATCTTGCCCCCACTTCTTTGTTATTAATCTCTTGTTGCAATATGAAAAACTAAATCTTAGAAACTTGTGATCCCACATCTTCTGAGGCGATAGTTTATCCTGCTTCTCCTTCCTGGCTGCAGACTCCTGTAACGTGGAGTGTGTTCGGGAGAGGATGAAGCAGCGGCTGCAGAACGCCATGCGGACGCTCAGGAAGTCCATCAACAAGCAGCAGTTTTACATCCAGTTCTCTGGGACGGAGTACGAGGTGGCCCAGAAACCGGCCCGCGTGCCGGAGGGCGTGGAGGCCTGCAGCACCGGACAAGTCCTGCGAGACGGAAAGTGCGGTGGGTTCGCAGATTAGAGCTTTATTTATACAAACACCGCTCGGAGGTTGTCGAGGTATAAATAATCTTACTGGCTGAAACCTCAGCGGGCAGAGGCAAAGTCCCGCAGGTTTTCTAGCCAAGTCACATTAAACTGCAGCTCAGTGAAAAAGGCGAGAGGAAGAGAGAGGAGGAAACTAACTCACAGTGGCATTGTGCTGCAGAAACTCAGTCAGCACTAATAAAGAAATGAATTATTCAAAAGTGAAATCCTGCTAGTAGACATATGATGATATATCACATTAACATATGATGTCTGACATATATAATAAAAGCTTTGAAAAGTGACACAGCTAATTTGAGAAAACGATATCATGAAAGATCAGGACCAAGCCAGGCTCAAACCAAAAAGAGAAGTTTTTCATGGAAAAATCATCTGTGTAAAACTTCCTCTATGTAATACTGACAAACAGAGATTATTTTTAGGGGTTTAATAAATGACTGGAGGTCGACTTTAGTATTAACCTGTCTGTCTGTTGTTGTGCGTGTCTCTCCTCAGCGAGTTGTGGCGTCGGGACGTTCTACAGCGGGGAGCAGGAGCAGTGTGTGCAGTGTCCTCCGGGGACGTACCAGGACACAGTGGGCCAGCTGTCCTGTGAGCCCTGCCCCAGCACCGAGGGACAGGGCATCGCCGGAGCCAAGAACGTGTCCCAGTGTGGAGGTAAGGCTTCACCGAAACCAAACACTAAAAAAAAATAAATAAATAAAATCCATCTCACATATATCCTGTAAATATCCTACACTGGTACAGCTGCTGCTTGAGTCTATTAGTCTATTAGTCTAATATTTCACACTGCACTTGCCAGATATTTTTGTCTTGTCTTATTGTGTCTTATTGTGGCTAAAAAGGAATCATATTTAAATTTAGAAATAGTTCCTCTCAGAGGTGGAGCAACAGTGCAGCAGTAGAGCAGTAAAAAAAAGCACATATGTAAAAGTATGCTTGTGTATCAATATGGAAATCACTTTAAAAAGAAAAGAAAATTTGAGAAATTTGAGTTTGAAAAATACAGTGAAATTTGAGGTATAGTGGAATTTAAGTGATAAATATTCACAGTATTTTTGTGTGTGGTACAGAGTCTTATAATTTCAGGTAAAATAAGGCAAAGAAAGGGATAATTGAGCCAGCTTTCTTTATTCATGTTAAACATGTTACTTTGAAAAAAGGGGGCAGGTGATGAAAGATTTTCTTCTTTTTCCTTTTTGCTCAGGATGTGTGAACTTACATGAGAAAATAACTGTTTTGTCTTGAGATGTACACTGAAATTAACAAAATAAATACCAAAAAAAAAGACGGATGAATGAATGAATATGCTCGATTTGTAACACCCTTGTTGCCATAAAAAGCAAAGGCAAATTTGAATCTTAATATTGAACATTGAATATTTCAACTCCATCCACAAGAGAGCGCCAGAGACAGGCATTAGCACATCCAGCCTCGGAGCTCCTGATGTAATGAGATTTCCCCCATGAGGCCTGTCAGGAGAAACTGTCTCCTACCTTCTTTACCTTCCTCACGTCTGGCCAAATTAATTTGAAAAGCACTGCTGGCAAACAGGTCTGCCAAGGACTTTTAGTGTGGAGAGAGGACAGAGATATGGAAGAAAGAAAAAAGAGAAAGGGACACACTGAGGCAACAAGAAGGGACAAAAATGGAGGTGCAAACATGAAAAAAGAGAGAAGGAAAATATAAATAAGATCATTTCCACCATCCCTCCTTTGCGCAGGTCAGTGTCCAGCGGGTCACTTCTCCGCTGACGGGTTTCGGCCGTGCCAGCCGTGCCCGCTGGGCTCCTTCCAGCCGGAGCCGGGCCGCGTCCTGTGCTTCCCCTGCGGAGGAGGCCTCATGACCAAGTACGAAGGCTCCGTCTCCTTCAGGGACTGCGAGGCCAAAGGTAACTCTTAATCATAACCATCATTAATATATAGAACTTTATTTAATAGTTAATGTCAGTTAACGAACAATAAAGTGATATTTAATAAAGTTTACGTATTATTTATCAGTTTACTGTTGCATTTATTGTAACATTTTATATACCATATTAAGTAGCAATAGATTTATAAACCTTCAAGAAATCATTTCAAAACATCAGGCATTACCTAGTTAGATGGACCACACTTTGTGAATGATTAATAATTGGTTATAGACTGTGTATGAACAGTATTTGCATGTAGTAGATCTTTAAACATTATTTGGACGGCTATTATAAAGCTGAATATTTTCAATTAAGTCGTGGAAGCTTGAAGGTTTTAACGGCCTGTGTCGACTTCAACCCCCAGGATCACCACTTACATTTTAAAGAGGTATTCAAATCATCATTTTCTGTTTATAGGCAGTCTATAAACCAGTTATCGCCCATTAACAGTGTTATAAAATAAAATATCTGGTCCATGTAACTATGTCATGTTGGCCGATGTTTTGCAAATGATTTATGAAAGATTTACAATTCAGTTGGTAATTATCTACAAATAGTAAATGTTAGAATGTGTGCAACAATAAACCGTTAATAAATAGTCAACGATGCAATAAGTAAACATTAAAGTCTCATTTCATTGTTTGTTAACTGTAAAATAACTATTACCTAAAGTTTAGTTAACTATCAATTTGCTATTTATTAATGATGCTAGTATAAAGTGTTGCTGAATTTATATCTGTGTGTGGGTGTGTGTGTGTGTGTGTGTGTGTCCATGTGTGTGATAGTGTCTGTTTATACAGTTTAATACCGTAAAACGATCCAGTAATTGCGCTGGCGTTCATCTCAACAGTAAAACTGACAGACGTTGATTTTGAACCGGGCCATTATCAGAGACAGGCTTTAATTTTCTCTGCATCTCAAAACCACGATGCCATGAATGAACGTGCCACGCTCGCCGCGACACAAAAACAAGGTTACGTCCTGCGCATGTCTCCCTGCAGCATCCTGGCACAAATTAAAACGCGCCGTCGCAGTGCCAACAGGTTAATGTCAATGCTTGAAATTAGGCAGGATATAAATTTGTATGAGACGGCTTGAATTATACTTAAATTACAAATGTATGTACACTGTGGGGGCCCTCGCTGGTCCAGCTCCTCAGGGAATTGGCCCCATATGTTCAGTCTGTAATCTAGACCTGAATAACACTGCAGCTGTGTGAAGCTGCAGGAGAATGAGCTGGTGTTTATTGGTGCAAAATGGATGGGCAATTTGCAGACTCCACACTCTTATTATATATCACTGATTAATGTTGAAATGCCTTATTTCAAGGGGTGAGGGCGAATTATATTAAAAAAAAATATGTAACTGCTGCAGATTTAATAATTGCTTTTAAAGAAATAAATACAGTGGTGGAAAACAGTTTTCGGACACCCCGTGCATTTGTGAAATACTGCATTAACAAATCCCTCTTAGGTCTTCAAGTGCAATTTCTTTTAGTACAGTCACAGCCAAAATACTAAACAAATCCTAAAAAAGCCATTAAACACTTAAAATTGATTGGTTCCATAAAAATACATAAGAAATTTTAAGTATTGGGTCATTTTGGTACCAGTGATGAAGGTCCTTCTTTTTATTAAAAGACACAATTTTTGTTGCCAAGCTTGGTGTCTATATAAAGCCAGCACATTTAAAAGTTCTTCAGACACAAAAATGGCTAAAACAAGGAACCTAACGCAGGAAACACGCCTGAAGATAAAGATTCAACTGTCAAGAATTTAGTTTTGTTAGTTTTTCTTGTAAACAATAAACAAAAAAATTTATATAATTTGTATTTGTTTGTATCTGTCTAATGCAGCCACACCTTTTGAAACACAAAAAAGATTTTTCCACAAATATTTCATGATAATATTTGAGATTGTGAGATTGTGTAAAATTTTAAGGGTGTCCGAAAACTTTTTTTCCACCACTGTATAAAATAGCAGCATACTAGTGCATCAAAATACTGCACAAAATTGTACGAGATGTCAAAAAAATGTCAAATCCAAAACCAAATTATAGAATCATGTACATGCGGTTCATGTGGTGTAACTTTGTGATGATAGAGCATGGCCCTCTGTCTGTGTTTTTTATCCATGGTGTAAAACTTCAGATAGAGGTTATTGCAATGACACAGTTGTTGGGGGTTTTATTGCTGACTCCCTGCCTGCTCTTCTCAGTCCACTGCGCCCCGGGACACCACTACAACTCCAGCACCCACCGCTGCATCCGCTGTCCCGCCGGCACCTACCAGTCTGAGTTCGGGCAGAACTACTGCATCACCTGCCCCGGAAACACCACCACCGACTTCGACGGAGCCACCAATGTCTCCCACTGCAAAAGTAACGATTTGATTTTACTTTCAGCTTGCACTTCAAGATCCAGAGTGATTCAATAATAAAATAAAAAAAAAGCTATAGCGCCTTGATCATCAGAATTACAACCAACCAAAGTTCACATTAACCTGACAATATTGTCGTGACCTTACAAGGATCGCGCAAGAGAGAGAAGCCAGGAAATGAAATAAAAAAGGAGATTATGCAAGAAATTGAGTGGTGAGAGCATGTAGAGGTTTTAGAGGAGAGAGTGATTGGAGGTACTTAAATCCCCAAGAAGGCATTTAAGAAACTGAAATTACTTTCTTCACCAAGTACAGCGACTGCACAGGATTTTTCTTCTCGGTGACATTCGGCTGCAGGAAGACGCTCAAAACCCGCTCACATGTTGGTGAAACAAAAGTCTGGCACAAAAACACTGGGACTTTGCTCTAATGCATGGAAGCAGTGCAGGACGTACACGCTGGTTTATATGGAAGGATTCTACTGAGATTACAGGATTACAGTTTCAGTCGCGCTGAAAGTGAAACACACCTTGAGATCGTAGCACTGAGTCGGAAAAGGAAAAGCCATGGAATAATGTTCTGAAAATCAGAACTTGATAATCTGCAAGAAGAGTTTGAGAATTAAAAACTGACATTTTCATATCATTTAAAGGATAATTCCAGTGTTTTTCGATGTGGGCCTTATTATTCTTATTATTATGATGTTGTCAGACACTTATAATAACAACCTGAGCCTGTCGGTGGCAAAAACAAGCACTTTCAGTGGATGCAATTTGACATGTGTAAATGCTCCATTTGATTGTGGCTGAAGGTTGAAGTGTTCACTTAATACTGGACCAATTCCAAAAAAAAAATTGTCCCTATCAGTTATGTGGATCCCAAACGGTAGAAAAAATACAGCCCAGGTTTTAAAACACTGGAATTATACCTGAAGGCTCTTTTTGTCAGTCACCAATCAGCTCCATTCTAACAGAAACGGCTACAGATTTTGGTTCCTTTGTGACAAGCTGCAATTAAAACTGTTTTTGCCAGATTTTCAAGACAGGGTAACGTAAAAATGAAATAAAGATGAAAATCAAGTGTATCAAGTGTATGAATACCTCTGTTCACTGGCAGTCATATAGTTGTGAGTCTTCTCTTTAAAAACATATAATCTTTTGGTGAAGTATTACTTTAAATTGTCTGTTTTCTCCGACAAGCCATTAGACATTATTTTAAAGATCCCGTACAAATAATGCAGGATTGTACAATGGCTGCTCGGTACTGACCCCCGCTGTGCCGCTGTGCCCTCAGACCAGCTGTGCGGAGGCGAGCTGGGCGACTACACGGGCTACATCGAGTCCCCCAACTACCCCGGAGATTACCCGTCCAACGTGGACTGCATCTGGACCATCAGCCCGCCGCACAAGAGACGCATCCTCATCGTGGTGCCCGAGATCTTCCTCCCCATCGAGGATGAGTGTGGGGACGTGCTGGTCATGAGGAAGAGCGGTAAGAGAAGAGGTTCCCAGACTTTTCAGACCACGCACCACTGTTTCCCAAAGCTAAGTTCTCAAGCACCACCCAATAAGGTTGATCGTAGTTCATGCCATATCGGACGTGACCCTTACCCTTACCTGGAAAACTTTATCTCTAAAATATTTAAATGATTAACAACTCCTTTTGACATTATTGTAAGGTGAGGTGTATATGTTGTCTTTGATAAAAATGAAATAAAAAGACTTTTTTTGGTTTAAGTTAAGGACGAGGCTCCATTGGTACACTTTCCAAAGTCTGGGTCCAAAGTTCTCGAGTATTACCCCTTTAATGATATTTTTTCCCCTCTGTTTCCAGCCCTGCCCACTTCCATCACCACCTACGAGACATGTCAGACCTACGAGCGGCCGATCGCCTTCACCTCTCGCTCCCGCAAGCTCTGGATCCAGTTCAAGTCCAACGAGGGAAACAGCGGCAAGGGCTTCCAAGTCCCCTACGTCACCTACGATGGTGAGGGTCGGCCGCTAGTCCTGCATAGCCAGACCTGTCTAGTTACTGAAGAAAGGTCTAAAGAAAGGTCTTAACCCACTTTTATTCTGCTACAGGGGGATAAAAACACTCTGGCCCATTTGTTTCTCTCACAGTTGTACATATATTTGAGGATTTTGAAAACAGCAATACACAGATAAGCGAAAAGGGAGGAGGTTCGTCGACCGCAGCAAATCCTGGGTTTCTTCAACTCTGAGCCTGATGCTCCCATGAAATTATATTTGCCGGATGATACAATAAAGGCGCAATGCATTATACAAAACAAAATCACTTATTAAATCGTCAAAGCAAATTCTTCAGTAGGTGATAAGACAGGGACTCGATCACTGGCTGTAGTTCAACACCAAGTCGTTGAGTGCAAAACTTGACTCGAGACAGATCAATCAGTCTAGTTGTGGAGGAGGGAAATGAGTCCTTGGGAATGTCAATATATTTTTCTGTGTTCCTCTAAAATGTTGCGTTTCCTGTTGAATCACAAACAAAATCCCTGGAGGCCATGAATCATTCGTTGATACCGATTTTTAAGCTGCCATGTTTATCCGGCCTGATGTGTGTAAAGTCTGCTTACACCTGTATCGGTTACTGCACCCTGTCACGTGCTGTCGCCTTGTTGTGTCGCAGAGGACTACCAGCAGCTGATAGAGGACATCGTACGGGACGGCAGGCTCTACGCCTCCGAGAACCACCAGGAGATACTGAAGGTATGGACACCAAACCCTGAAACACACTCTTGTTGTTTTGATTATGATGGTGCTGACAAATGGTCGTCACTGCAGAATCCTTCTTTTGTACTTTTGGCCATCAGTGTCACCTTGTGTTTTTGTTTTTGCTTTTGTTTTTTTTGGTCATGAAATGTTTGACAGCCCTGTGGTCAAGCAAAGTATTACAGTTTTGGAAGGGATCCAAAAAAACAAACAAACAAAAAACATTTAAATATAGTAAATAGAATCATGAAATTCAAAATTCAGACGTACAAAACCATATGCCTCCATTCTCAGAAATCAGGCAGATAGTACAACTTCTCTAATTTCACGGCCGGTCTGATCTCAAAATTAAAATGCTTTAAAAATCTCATGTAAAATGAATAAAGAGGCAAACTAAAAGTGGAATTCAAAGAAAATGGTTTTAACAGGAAAATTCAGAGAGATAGTTATGTCACCGCAGAATAACGCTGACAGGGTGTCAGGCCATTCTGACATGTAATCCCAAAATAAAAAAGCACTTTAAAGGGTTTTGTGAAAATCGGCCGTGCGTCTGCATTGTTGGAGTTTGTGAAAAAAAAAATATATATATATATTTATTTTTCAACAAACATTATGAACCCAGCTGCTGCCTTGAAAATCTTGGAGTTATTGGAGTTTGTTGGAGCAGAGTGCGCTTGTGATTTGAAGGGTGCCAGTTTGAATCCCAGACCTGCTGGACAAATTTGGGTGGGGGAAGAGAATGAATTAAGAAATCCTCAACTTTCTGCCAGCTTTGAGCCAGGGACTTAAATGAAAAATCCACCATCAGATATAATAAACCGATGATGCCGAATGCATTCCAGCAGTTATTGTGGGATAATGCATTTCAATTAACTTTTTTTTTTTTTTTGGATGTATCCGCTTTCTCTCCACTGGCTTCATCAACTTCTATTTCAGTCAGTGAGAGAGCGGGCATGAACTTGTTATACTCAGGTTATACATGTAGACGGAGCGAGCAATGCATCCTGGTCTGAAATTGGCCTCTCTGCCTCGTCTGCGATGGATTTCTCCTCGCTCTTTGACTCTGGGCGGCCGAAATCTGCCATTTAAGATAGCTGAAAAAAATCCTGCTATTAAACTCATTTGTGGCTGCAGTGCAAAAATTTGAGGCATCATGCTGTCAACACTTAGCCAGTTATTGGCAGGAAAAAGAAACCAAAAAAAAAAAAAATCACTGAACAGCGACAAAGGACCCAGAAATGCAACACCGGTGGCTTTTTTTTTTTTTTTTTTGTGCCAATAGTATTTTAGGGTGGATTTCTCCTTTAAAACACAGCTGCTCCACTAAGTGGTTTTAACATGAAGCAGAAAACGAGCATGGGCGATCCTTTCCGCTGTTCTGTTTTTTGATCGGTCCAGCTGGATGACGCTCCCTTGTCTCTCTGTGTGTGTGTGTGTGTGTGTGTGTTCCCTGCAGGACAAGAAGCTGATCAAGGCCCTGTTCGACGTGCTCGCCCACCCCCAGAACTACTTCAGGTACACGGCGCAGGAGTCCAAAGAGATGTTCCCTCGCTCCTTCATCAAACTGCTGCGCTCCAAAGTCACCAGGTTCCTACGGCCGTACAAATAGACGGGAGCGCCCTGCCATCCCGTTCAAGACCCCGCCCCCGCCCCAGATTCAATGTCCTAAATGTATGACCCAGCCCCCGCTTCCCCCTCGCCGAGGTCATCACATCAGTTCTATACCTAAACGTTTTCATTTCCCAAGTTTGCCCCCAAATCCAGTTTGCCACATGATGCCTTCCCCCATCTTTGAAACCTTAAACTATCGATTAATACCCTTCCTTTGAGTTTGTTCTGCCTCCCACAAAGGGTTGGACCGATATGGGTTTTTGAAAGCCGATACCAATGCCATAATTGAAGCTACCTTGTGTGTTGAATGTGGGAATTTGGCCATTTTTATACCTAAACAATATGAGTTTCCCCAAATCTTTTTAGCCTTCAACAGCATTTGGACTATCATGGGACACCACAGCTCTCCACTGAGGCCAGAATAAAGAATTTTTCTAAGTTTAGCAGCTCAAATCGTTGGGAAACTCTAAGTTTTAAATGAAGAATTGGTTGGAAAAAAACGTCATGAACAAGCAAGCAAAAATTTTGAAACTTCACTGCAAGTTTTACAGATTTGCGTAGATGAGGTCCATCACATCAGCGATGGACAACACTGACCGGCCAATATCCGATATTTTACAAAAGAAAAATATCGGCAAACCAACATATCGGTCTAATCCTATTTTTATCCACCGTTTATCCCTTTCCCCTGCTTTCTCCCAGCCTTTCCTCAATCCCTTCCAACAGGAAAAGGAAACTCTCTCCTGCTGCCTTTTTCTGCCATCCTCTGAATTTTCCACCTCTTTCTTTTTTTTTATTTTGGTTTGCTTTGTTTTCTATGTTGTTGTTTTGTTTTTGTAATATTTATACGTGTTAGAACTTGCAGAAGCCCGCCTCATGGATGTTTTTTTTTTTTTTTTTTTGGTCAGCGTACGTACCGACATGCAAGACATCACGCAGAGACGCATGCCGGTACGTACAGTATGTTTGCATGTATGTTTGTGTGGACAGACACATCTGCGCATTCGCAATGTGCTAAAATGTATTCGCCCACACACACATGGCTGTATCTCGATTTTGATTTCTTCAACGGCCCCCGGTGTGCACGAGACGGAAATGAGAAAAAACAATTGGTGCACTTAAAACATATTTTAGCGTGGAGAAAAAAAAAGATTTAAAAGAAATGTATGAAATGAAATGGGGAAACCCAGACCATTCCACCTCAGTGGGTGCTTTATCCATTGGAGCGCAGGGAAAGATTGAAAATGGGTGAATCAAAAAAAAAGTCTATATTGTAGATTTTTTTAAATAAAAAAAAGATATATAACAAGATGAAATAAACTACCTGCAAGTAACAAGATTGTTACTTTAGAGAGAAATGTATGTGATGTAACTAATATTTGGAACTTTAATTGCACTTGAATTTTATATTGTAAATTGTAGGAAAAAAAAGATCTAAGTTACATATTTGTTTCCTTTTTTTTTTGTTGTTTAGAAATGTACCACATTGGGCGCAAAGGAGGGAGAAACACAACTCGGGTGTCTCATGTTCTTGTTCCCACTCCGTCGCTCGCAGTTGCCCTGAAATCTCTCGGATAGCTTCAACCCTCACACACACACACACACTCACAATGAGGGAGTGTTTCGGTCGGAGGTTCAGCATCTCAAATAAAGGAGCGGCGCCCCAAAATCTTGAGAAAAATTGAACAAAACACGGCCTCAGTTTACCTTTTTTTTCGGCAAAACAAGCCTTCTTCAGAGCGATACTCGTCCCTGCTGTGCGAGGAAGCACTTAAAACTGATAAGCATAAACTGGAATTACATACTTACATACAGTTGATTATGTAATTCAGTTCTACTCTGTGTCTCCAGCTGCACCATGTGTCCAGGAAAACCCCCACCCAATACATCAGGGCTTCTTAGTCCTTTCCCTATGGTTAAACATGGAACATTATGTCCACTTGTGATGCCAACACCTATATCTGATATCTCATATCTCATATCTGATATCTTCCCACCAATAACAGCTGATACCAGTCCCAGCGTGATAAGTAATAAGAATTAGCATACAGATACAGGTGCAAAACACATTCAACCTTTCAGAGAGGCCTGACTTGAGATAATTACGTGTAAAATACCATGTTATTTTTGTTCTGTTGCTCTAATAAATTCCAGTTTATGCTTGTCAGTGTTAAGTGCATCCCCTGCACACCTGAGGGTGATTATGCATACTATAAAAGGGAGGAAGGGACTAGTAAAGCTACAGTACAGTGTTGAAGTCTTGTTTTGTTCTGTTTTTTGTTGTTTTTTGGTTTTTTTTCCAAAATATAATAGTCCGTTTCAAAATGCAGCACAATCCATGAGATCAACAAAACGCACCAAGCTGCGTCTTTCTGCAATGCTTCGTTTTGGAGATATTGGCCAAAATGTGACTTTTAACCTTTGGGTGACCATGGTCTTTACTTTTGACCTAGATCCTTCAAAAGTTAATCTAGCTTATCCCTCACTCATTAGCAGTCTCTCTGTGAAGTTTCGTCTAAATCTTTACATTTGCTTTTGAGTCATCGCAAAAAGACAGAGAGACAAACAGGTGAAAATGGGACACCTTTAATGGCAAAGGGGAAAAAAAGGTCAACTTAGGCCACGTTTGGTTGATTGCTGCCACTTTCTTTGAGCTGCCTGTGTTTTACTACAGCAGAGCGCCCGACCAATCTGGTGAACAGAGAAAGCGCACCTGCCTCGAGCCCCTCGCATTTACGATCATTAGCGTTTGTACCAGTCACCCCAGTAAATCTAATGCGCACAGACAAACGATAGCGTGTAACGTAGCATGCGCATCACTAAAACCCGCCACCACCACTGCAGCCGTCGGTGTTTCCCACTGCCCAGCCCTGCCTCGAACCCTCGAACGTTTTCCTGTAGCTGCCAGAGAGAAGAGGCAACTCCATAAAGGCTTCTTGTATGATGGCACAAGGTGCACACTATCATATACCTGCTTCTAGAAAAAATAAAATACGCAAAAACAAAAAAAAACAAAGGCCTGCATCCACCTAGACCCAATCTCTTTCCATTAAAGAGGAAGTATGGTGTGTATACTATGCTTTTCTGTTATAACTCAGCTAAATGTCTCTCTATAGGTCATTCACGTCGATACTAATACGAAATCCTATACCGCGTATTTGAAGATGGACGCTATTATCTGCACAACGCGACTGGAGTTAATATGTATGTATTGTGTGACTATAGAGTGTTGGTTTGGAGGTGAATGTAGCGGCAGGGGACACGGTCCAGATGAGAGGCTTCCCGACACGAAGCTCATCTCACATCTGAGTGTCTGCATGTCCAGAGCACTTGCAGCTTCAACTGTAAGCCAGTAAACTTTATCTGTGTGTTTATGTTGTTAGAAGAAAGCAAACTTCCCCTTGACAGATTATAAAAAAAAAAGAAGAAGAAGAATAAAAAAAAAATCGGATTTAACTACGATAATCCTATGATTGGTTTTAAAGGCTCATTAGAAAACACATCCACTCTTGTAAAAGTCTCATTTATGGAAAAAAGAAGAAAAAAAAAAAAAAAGCTCCTACTCTTTGTGCTGGGCACAAGGAGGAATGTGAGTACGTGTCGTTCCTAATTTAGAGGATATCAAAGCCCACGGATTTAGATTAAGACACAGAGATTTTACTGCATAGCGCTGCAAAAAAAAAAAAAAATCCACCTGAGCATGTCATATTCTGTGATAAAATATTGTTTTTCTTAACACGAGTGAAAAAAATCTGCAAGTGTGTTGAGAAAATCCGACACTAATCTACTTGTTTCCAGAATTGTCTTGAGTCAAGTGTGGTTTTCTTGTTCCTAGTGGGCTCATCGGCCTTGTCCTGCCTCGTTTGGACGGATTTGTACTTGTTGCCAGAAATAATCCTAAATCAAAGTGAAACCGCATCGAAAACAAGTGGGATTATCTCATTCTACTGGTAGTTTTTTTTTCCAACATAAACAAGATTTTAATGCAGAATATGAGGCTAAATAACTTGTCAAGATGTGACTTTTTTTTTTTTTTGCAGTGCAGCACTGACTCGAGTCTTACTGGTCGAACCGAAGGGCTTCATTCAAAATTAGATATCCACCGTTTGATTAAAAAAGTGACATCTACACGAGCAATCAATCAAAAACCAAGCAAATTATTAGACTTTTGAAAAAGTTAGATGGCAACTTAAGTCCCCGGCTGAGAAAATATCACTCTCACAGACGTGGATCTTCTCTATTTTTTAGAAATAATGGATAATTAAACTTCTAGGAAATGTGTTTTTTTTTTTTCTCCCTTCAAGATGGATGATATTTTGGAAATGAACTCTTCTGATGTCAGAGCTCTTTGTCACGGGATTATCATCAGACAAAATCTGTCCGTAATAACTGCCCAAAAATGAAATAAAATCAAATAAAATCATACTGTTGTTGTTAGGTAGCCGTCGCACAGATAGAGATGTTGTTATGGTTTGGCCCACTTCCTGCTTGAGGTGGCCGCAGTTCAATACGAGTGTTATGGGGGAAAAACTGATACAGTATGAAATGCTCTAAAATTTATAATTGACTTTTTTTTTTTTTTTCCTGAGAATGTATTCTATTGTGAATGGGTGTGTGCATATTGTGTATGAGATGGACAGCCTGAGGATGAGTGTGTATGTGTGTGTGTGTGTGTGTGTGTGTGCTGCGTGAGTGTGTGTTGAGTGTGCGTCGAGTGTGTGTGTGGCAGTGAGTTTATGTGCTGGGCGCTTGTGATAGAGACTGTGTATGTATGTACTTTAGTCCATTTTATAGAGGAATAATTTTAACGTTTGTGTTAGTCGGTTGTACCCAAAGAGAGGAACTGTAACGCAGTGTTGTGCCATTGTTTGGTCCATGAAACTCCAGTACTGAACAAATTAAATAAAACAGTAGCAGAAAACAGACTAAAGTCGTATTTTTTGTGCGTGTGTGTGTGTGTCTACGCTGAATCTCGTCGACGTAACGCTGCACTCAACATCCAGCACAGTCCAACAGGCTCTCGCAGGCCCTTGGAGAGTCTTATATATATCTCTCTATTACATCTTTTATCTTCTCTCAGATGCGGCTCTATGGGTTGTTCCACACAACCGGGCTGGAATACGCTTCCGGAAAATTTGGCTGACACTGCTAATATTGCCCTTATCTTCACGCAACACAATCTGCACCGCCGATCTGGATGCTACATCAGAAACGCTCATCATCATCCACACTGGGATAATTTCTTTTTTCCATTCAAATTCCCTTTTCTTTTGTCATATTTAAGTTGGACAGGGGAGGGGAAGCACGCGACTTGGATTTTCCTCGAGTCCGGCCCTTTGAAGCCTCGTTGTAAAAAGCCTAAGCAGCCATAACATCACATTTATACCAGGCCGTTACACTAGAATCAGTCAGTCGTATTTCATTTGTAGTGCACATTGCATGAGCGGGATGCATGTCAATGTGTTTTCCAGATGAACATAAAAAAAAAAAGGCATAAAAGTACACACATGCATATTAGGACCGGGTATTGGCAAGGACCTCATGCTACAGTATTTACCAGGATGCATGGGTCACAGTACAATTTGAATCACAATACATCTCAAAACTCTGCAGAATTCAACAGTAATTTATAAATAGAGCTTAAAATACAGTCTGCTGCATAACACCAGGCCAGACTAGTAACATATACAGCATATATACACTCAGTGGCCACTTTATTAGGTCCACCTCTATAATCTAATCCAATCCAATCCAACTGTTGTCACATAAACTTTCCTTTTCTGATGCCTATAATGCTCAGGTTTTCTTGTTGTCACAGTAACAGAGGTGTTCATTCACTTCTATGTTTGGCATTGAGCTCATAGTTAGTGCTGCTGTTGGACTGGACTGCATTTTACTGACAGCTGTTTCCACTATTCTGTCCCACCTCATTGTATACAAATGGGGAGGACAAAAAATCAGAAATACCTCTCAACCTAATGTAGTCCTGTACAAGCTCTCTGCAAAATACAACCTCAGTCATAAACACAGAATTAAATGTACACATTCTGCACAAGATCAACACAAACTGAACATTATAAACTTTGTTAAAAGGTAGGAGCTGCTGAGCTGAACTGCAACAGACTGTACAGGTTGAGCTGAGGAAAAAATAGTATCGTGGCACTCAGCTGTATACATTGGTTTTTGCACAGCTAATGAGTATACACACACATGTAGTCGTGTACGGTTAACTTCCAGTGTATATACACATACCCTTGGAGATCCATGTACTTAATTATACATGCAAATAACTAGATTCAAGCTTTGGGGAAAATAAAAGTCTTAGGACTCACTTTGAAATTGGTGAAAGTTCAGAAGTTTCTCCACTCATCTGGCAAGGTGTAACCACCCGATATAATGAAACACACACACACACACACACACACACACACAACTGTCCTGAGCATAATACAGGTGCTGACCCCACAGTGGGGGCCCATGGATCATCCCTGATTTATTGGTCCATCTGTCCGTCCATCACACACAATATCTCGGACACCACTGATCAGATTTTGACAAGAGTCGGGGAATTGATTCATCTCACAGTTCAGGAAAAAAATGACATATTTGTTACTGATTGGCCGAGACAGGGACTTCATTATTTGTGGGGGAGAACGTGTTTACTGTAGCCCTGTTTCAGGTTTGTGCCAATCATCCGGGTCGTCCCTAGCTGGAGGTATCAGAGCCGGTGTTTCCTGCCTTTGGAAGAAGCTGTCATTCCGTCTTGTACAGAGAGAGAGACAACTTCCACAGAGCTGGAAAATCCATCACGCCAAACACGAAGCCTTGATGTGGTCAAAGTTTTTTTTTTTTGGTTTTATTGTTATCTTACTGTGCCCTGATTGTTTCCACATCAGCTTTACATTAGATTACATTCTGCCTCTTGTCAATCAGCTGACAGCTACAGGAAGATGCTGCAGAGTTTGATGCCGTGGAGAGTTTGAGCTTTAAAGGTGAGTAAAAAACAGAAAATGTTTTAAAAAAAAAAAAAAAAATACATGATGCAGCATTGCAAAACAATTAGGGGACATGTAAACCAGATAGACACATATTGGGCTGTAACTCACACTGACACCACTTAGTCTCCTGTAATGACTGAGTTCACCGCCTATTTGCAATATTACCGTCCTGAGCTGGTTTGCCGTTTGGTTATTAATCACATTTGACAGGCAGATCTGATATTTCCTACGTGAACTTTCCAGGACTCCCAATCAACATCCAGCATCTCCAGGCAAATGTGACAAATGTGCCAGATGCCAAGATTACTCTCTCCCTCCCTTATCTTGTTGCCTTTCCTTCTTTCCTCCGTTACTCGCCTTCCTTCACGCGCTCGGATGAAAGTTCACGGGATATGAACCGATAAGGACAGTATTGGACTGACTGTAACAGTATTTTGACAGAGGCAGGATAAGCTTTTACCTAATTACCAGACTGAACTGGTGCTTTAGGGTGTGGAGGTAACAGGATATAGTAGTTGTATTCTTGTTACTCATTCTAAATACAAAAAAATGGCACATTATTATGTTATGTGCCCTAAAAAATGAAACACTTTGACATAGCCTATAGATACTTATAAAAAATGTAATTTTCTGGAATGCCTTTACAGTGAAACAACTTCATATTTTTTCCAATATTTTTACATCTCAAGTATGGGAAAGTAAATGAAAGTAATCCGAATGTGAGTAATCCACTGGATTAAGGTTTTGATGAGATAGTATCTCTAATAGAATATATTTTGATATGGTGTCTGATTACATTTAGCCTATTTGTGGAAATTTAAAGGCTTCCTTCCTGTAATGCCTTTATTGTGGAGGTGAAAAGCACAAAATGAAAGCAGATCTTTATAAAATGTGGCACAGAGAGAAAAAAAAAAAAAACAGTGCAAAGTCGAGGCAGTTTCATGAGCATTGCTGTAACGTCTCACCCTTTTCTGATATTGATATTTTTTTCATGTAACTGCAACAGAATACATTTTCACTGCAACTACCAATTCTGCAGGCTCATTTGCAGATCCACAGACTGAGGCCTAACACAGACGTGTATACTATTTGACCAGAAGGTGGCGCACTCACCTCAAGCTGCGCCTCTGGAAGCTTCCACTAAGTTTGAACATGGTGGGTTATTATGGACGCGTGTAAATATGAGCCACAGATTGTAGTCTATTTGTTTGCGGCCCTGAAGCCCAGTCCAATTACCTGTGCATAAACGGGACACAGGCGGTAATGCGCTCTAATGCCATAATTTGACTGATTATTCCTTACATGGGCAATAAATTACGGTGAGTGAATTATTTCTCATTTCATCAAAAAAAAAAAAAAAAAAAAAAAAAAACTGCAAGATTTAGCAGCCAGGCGACGTGTTCGGCGGGCCCGCTGTCTGTGCTGATGACAGTCCTGTAATTACAGCACTCATCATTAAACTGAATGATCTGAATACCTAATAGTCTTGGAGTTAATGATCAATAATATTTAGATATATAGTTTACTGCGCTAATCCCGTTACAGTCTAGTGTTTAAAATACACATCAGGCGCACTTTTAAGTGTATTTTACATTATTTGAACCCTCCCACAGGAAAATATCTTGAGTAATAATATAATAAACTTAGCATGGGTGGGAAAAACAGCAACTAGGCTATGAACCTGTGGAAATATTATAAGGGCGTACAAGGTGTAGGATAACATAAGAGGTAAAATAGCTTGAAGTGCGGCAGGAGCGCCGTGAAGCCACAGAGGAGAGGCAGAGACACGCTGAGTCCCAGCAGGAGCGCCGATAATACAGCAGGTAGTAGTTTTCTCGGGCTGTGTGACCGGGACTGAGCAGGGAGCCGCGCAACCCTCAGACCTCCCCTCCTCCTCTGCTCCTCCTCATTGTGCTGCTCATTGGGAAATACGGTGGGCAGGACCTGATCACGGAGAGAGAGAGAGAGAGAGAGAGAGAGAGAGAGAGAGAGAGAGAGAGAGCGGATCTCTCCACCGACGCGCCACCGGTGCACCACGGGGTGCGCATTCAAACTGACCAGCGCGTCTCGCACCAAGCTGCGTCCACGGCACCGACATCTACCCATCCATCCATCCATTACCGACCAGCCTCCCAGCCGCTGACCGGAACCCCGGGTAGGTTGCATGCATGCAGAGGACTCCCCTTGTTTAATGCATGCACGACCGTATTTGCATTGGACCTGCGCCTGTGCTGCATCTTTCCAGGTTTTATTTCAAGGCAGAATCGCCACTATTTGCGTATTTTCCTGCCTCTTCCTCCCTCTGCGAGGCTTTTCACCGCAGGCTGTGTGTTAGTCTGGATTTGAATAAAGGCATGCATTCACGTCCCCGATAACGCTTTCCAGCCGGGCTCGCCGGAACGCTTTTATGATAGATCATATTTCAGTCGTACCACACATCCAAAAGGGCAAAGTCTCCGTGCATTACTGTAGACCGCCTGCATGTCGGACTACAGCACGGCTGCAGCTCCCAGAAAACCACGCACGCTGCCAAAACAGACGGTCGGTGCTGCCTGTACGGGCAATAATACACCGAAAAGTTATTGCAGCTCTGTGAAACAGTGTGAAGACTGGAAATATCAGTGTGTGTGTGTGTGACTGTGTGTATGAGTTTATGCGGCGAACTTCCTTGGGAAAAAAAAAAATGTGCATGAAGCTGATAATTTACAAGCGAGCTTTGGTGCTTTAACTCCGCGGATTTAATTTTTGCATTTTAATTAACGAGGGCGAGAGTTGGCGAAATTAAGCATGCAAACTAATTAATTGAAACAATAGTTGAATATGTGCGTGCGACTTCATTCAAAGGAAAAAAAAAAAAAAAAAAAAAAACAGAGAGTGGCCTCCAAGTCGTGCCAGTTGTAATTGGGGGAAATGGTAAATCCTGCTTGCATGTGATATTATTTTGTTTTCTGCTCGGCTCATCTTTAATTTGACCCACATGTTGGTCAGTGCAGACTCTCCCATCCCATCCTGTGTGAATCTGCTTTTTTACCCTGTTAGGACAGATGGGATTTCACGGACTCCAATGCAATTTACTTTGTTTTTAAATCTTGCTCAGATCACCAAAGGATATTTTACAGAGCCATGGTCCTAACACACACACACACACACACATACACACATGCACACACGCTATAAAGGATCCAGGCTGCACGGAGGAGAGAGACAGTAATTCCTTGCCACACTCAGATGCACTTTAATTTTCTGTGTGTGTCCATATGTAGCAGAAGATGAGCGAATAAGCGAAGAGGGGAAGATTGCCATAGAGTGTAATGTGACGGCCGGCCGTTAAATACGAGCATGTGCTGTATGTGCCTAAGAGCAGAGAGCATCAATCAGACGGTCTCTCTCATGTTTATGCATCTATCAACCTCTGCCAAGGCGGACGCTCTCCTCTATATCTGTTTGCCTGGTCTGGTCCGTGTCGCTGCTGCCAGTGGCTTTGTTCCTCATGGCGGAGTCATCATCTTCTCCCTTTTCCTTCTGCTTCTCTGCTTCTTCTTCTGCTTCTACTTTTTTGTCTTCTGTGTCCTCTCTGTGTCTTCGTCTCCTCTCCTCTCTCCTCTTTGCGAAGCTGTGCCGTGAAAATTCCTTTCCTCTTTCAGATGTCCAAGTGTGTTCTCCTGTTCTTGCCTTGCCACTCCAGGTTTATTTTCTTTCTCCTTTCCATCTCTTACCGCTCTTTATTTATTTTCCTTTTCTTTCCTTTTCTTTCCTCTTCTTTCCTTTCCTTTCCTTTCCTGTCCCTTCCTTTCCTTTTCCTTTGTTCTCATTTCCATTTTCCTTTCCATTCCTTTTATTTCACTCTTCTCTTCTCCCTTTATTTATTTTCCTTTCCTTTCCTTTCTCCCTTGCTGTCCTTTCCCTTTTCATTTCCATTCCTTTTTTATTTCCTTCAATTCTCTTCTCCTCCCCTCTGCTCCTCCTCTCCTCCTCCTCTGCTTTTTCTCTTCTCTTCTCTTTGCATCTCCTCTCCTCTCCTCTCCTCTCCTCTCCTCTCCCAGCATCTGCTAATGCATCCTTCTGTCTCACACTCCCAGTGTAAGGGCTGTCACTGTCACATTCATGACAACAGAAACACATTTAAATATGCATGCACAGGAACACACACACACACACACACACACACACAAGAACCCATGTGCACTCGGTGTAGACACACACCAAAAAAATCGCACACATGTAGTATATGCACACCCGAAACACTCACATCAGTGCATGCTGGGATTTGCCTGTGACAAACAAGCTCGGTGTAAAGTGTGAAGTGTGTATCTGTCATGTCAGTGTGCTGTCAGTGTGTGAGGTTGCGGCGAATGAGAAATTGAGATGGCACAGCGACACGGCGCCGCAGTCCAGGCGGACTTCGCCAAAGCCCATCCATCCCCAAATTATCACCTCCCTCCTTTTCGCCGTCTCTTCTCATCTCGCCACATCTCGCCGTCTCTGCTCCTTCCCTGCCTCAGAAAAATGAGCCTGCAGTGCTGAATCCAGGCTTGATGGGTGACACACACAGGCCTGCACGGGCCTGCGTCTCCACACACATCGCATGTCAGCTCGGTTCTGCTTTGTGCTGTTCTCCTCAGGTGCAGAGGAGCTGTAGAGGAAGAAGAGGAGGAGGAGGAGGAGGAAGGAGGAGGAGGTGATGCCGTCTCTTCAGCTCAGCGCCGTCACCGTGAGCCGGGCCAGGGTTTATTAAAGCCTCTCAGGACCGACTCCTTCAAGCCTTTTCCCAGGTCAAATCCCCCGCCGAGCCTGACCCGACACCTCCTTCTCTGCCCCACAACACCATGGCCTTCACCCTGTCGGAGATCATGGCAGCGAGGAGGCAGCAGTCCCAGGCTCAGTCGCAGGCCCAGCGAGGCAGCAGGACGGCGGTGGAGGTGGACGAGTACAGCACCAACCCCACTCAGGCCTTCACCTTCTACAACATCAACCAGGGACGCTTCCAGCCGCCGCACGTGCACATGTGAGTCGACACACACGCACACGCAGGCGGATAAAACCCTGCAAACCAGACATTCGCTTGCACTCTTACACAGCAGGGTCTTAGCAGGAAGGTGAACCCAGATAAAACGTGATTTTGTTTTTAATTTGTTATTATTTTTGAGCACTTTTGCACCTGAAATTGTGATAAAATGGAGCTTTACGAGGCTGCGTTTTCCACAGCGATGCATTCTGCTGTCACTTTTTCAGTCGAGTGGAAGGGAGTCGGTGTAACTAACAGTGAAGCTGTCAATCAAAAAGGGGCGGGTGGAGGAAACTGAGGCGGTGCTCTGATTGGATCGCTCGACTCTCACGTGTCAAAGTGACTTTTTAATCCCCAGCCAAACCGCTCGTTTGACTCAGGTGAAGTCTGCTGAAAGGTCTCTACAAAAGATCTCACTGTTTCGTGATGATTTTTATATCAAATGATGACAATTTAAAAAAAAAAAAAAAAAAAAAAACATCTCCACAAGAAATTGCATTTTTTAGTTTCCTGGCGTGTTAAAGAAGACTTAAAGACGACCACCGGTGTCATGTAGAGTTACAGCTCATTTTGTTTCTGCTTTGCATCTAATTTCCATCTCCACCAGTAATTTTGCAAAGCATGCTGCATGTAGTTACATTTATTTATTTTTATTTTTTTACCTTTGCTTGCTTTTTGTTGTTTTTCAAACGCACACTTCACAGTGTCAAACGTCAAAAGTTTGAGCTTAGACGGCCCAAATAAAGACATGGATGTGAATAAAGTTTGTGAAGTGATATGTTTAAGGGGATTTTTTTTTTCCCAGCAGGAGACTTCCATTTTTTCCCTTCTTCACTTTGATATGAAAACACTCAACTCCAATACTAAAACAGAATAACTGACCAACTAAATTGAAGGCTTTGCATCCTGTCTCGCTCTGTAGACGCTGTTTTTCATACGGTAAAAGAATGAATCACACACAAATCCTGGTATGTTGGTGGATTTGAAGAAAGACGAGATCAGGTTCGAAAAGATTTTGAAAATTAATGCATCGCCTTGAAAATACTTCTCGTTTTATTACTCTTAAAAACGCACCCTTGGTACACCTCAGTTCTCTCTCTCCTAGCTTCAGCACTTCACACCTGAGAAAAATCTTTTGCATTCAAAATGAATGACAACACAAGACCAGGGTTTCTTGGCTGCACGAGATTAGAAGTAAAAAAAATGAAGTCTTTGTGATTTCTCATTTTGACCAGTTGCATGTTTGATCCAACACGTGCACAATATCAAGCCTTTGAATTTCACCAAACAAGACCTGGACAGTCATGGAAATGCCATTGAATTTGATGTCCAACTCAAAACACTGAATCCATCCCTGACCTTTGACCTCCCATGGTGGGTGAGGTCGGGTGCAACAACACGTTATTCCTACAGGGATCATTGACCAATCACATTATCATCATCATCATATTAATTAATGTAAAAAAAAAAAAAAAAAAAACCTGTTGGATCATCATCACAAACAAGACCAAGCGACAGCCAGCAGGCAGCGTCTTGAATTTTAGACGTGGATTATCTCCTCGTTTAAAATGTTCACTTCCTGTGCAAAGCAATGATGTTCAATTTTCAAAAACACGCAAGAAAATGTCTTTAAAAATGTATCAAATGTATTTTTTTTAATCTCACCGTAAAGCTCTATGAGCATTTTTAATATCTTGTGTGAGGCACTTTATGCTGTATTTTGTGTATGAAAAGTGCCATATAGATACAATTTATTATTATTATTATTATTTATTGTTATTATTATATCACCTTTGGCCACTTTTTGGCTTTCAGTTTGACTCTCAAAATCCACTGGCTTTGGTTTGGTTTGGTTGACTTTAGATAATAAAGAGATGGTGCACCTTATATCTCACCTTATAATTCAGTGTACCCTCTTAATGGTGGAAATGAAACATTTTTCTTGAACCCTCCTCTCTTTTTTATTACTTTGTGACTCATGCTTCTTGTCGGCTGTCCTACATGCATGTATCTCTCTCTCTCTCTCTCTCTCTCTCTCTCTCTCTCTCTCCGGAGGGGGGGGCAGGGCTGGGTGTTATCGTACCTGGAGGAGAGCTCACTAAAGTGGGCCACGGTTATTCACCAGCTCCCCTCTCCCTCTGGAGACCCCGTGGATCTGCACGCTCGCTGGGAAGTCCCACAGGACTCTACTCTTTTTCTATCTGTGCACTTTATTCTTTTTCTATCTCCGCGCATTCCTCTTTCTGTCTCTCTCTCTCTCTCTCTCTCTCTCTCTGTGTGTGCTTTCATTGTGGCCTCTCGCTCTCGGTTCTCGCTGTGTCTCTGCCTCTCGTTGCCTGGTCTGTGGGGATGATAATGCGCTGGTTACTAATTCAAACTTCTCTTTCATTGTCGGTCCCCTGCCTCCACGACTTTAGATACAGAGCTTCATCTCCCCTCTCCTTAGTATTGTTTGTCAAGCGCAACAGCGGAAGCAGTGACCCCTTTCTCTGCAACTTCTTTTCATTTTCCCCCCTTTTTCAGTTTTCTTTGTTCTATCTCTCCCTTTGCCCCCAGGGTGGACCCGATGCCCCACGACACGCCCAAGCCGCCGGGCTACACCCGCTTCGTCTGCATCTCGGACACGCACTCCCGCACGGACGCCATCCAGATGCCGTACGGCGACGTCTTCATCCACGCCGGGGACTTCACCGAGCTCGGGCTGCCGTCCGAGGTCAAGAAGTTCAACGACTGGCTAGGTCAGCATTTTCTGAAAGTTGCGGCTCCGGATCCGGAACGGGTCACGGGCCTGTTTCTCTATCTGGGTCCCCTTGTGACGGTCTATTAATAAGCCAAGTGTCCACCGGCGGAAAGCTAAATTTACTCGGTGTGGGCGCTACGCTGAAAGTTTGGAAGCAAACTTTACAAAGGAAGAAGGTTTCTTTACGTTTTAAGCTGCAGGTCGATCAAACTGCCCCCCTTTTTAAAGTTTCCTTGGTTGTTAGCTTTTTTACCTTTAGCACCATGGTGTGGGTTGTGGGTCTGGTTTGTGTTAATCTGACAAATGGCCTCAAAAGTCCCAGGTTTGTCGTGTCTGTGTAGTGTAGCGTTGACAGCCGCCGGGGGGAATCTCCCTCTATCTGAAAACAGGCGGAAAAACGATTGAGACAAACCAGCGCTCAGACAGGCAAAGTTCATCTGAGGGGTTTTTCAAATCTCAGTCGAAAAAACACGTGATCTGAAACATTTAGTTGCAGCCAGGAGACGGAGATGACGGGTGGATTAGCCCCGCCAGGTTTTGGCAACGTCCTCGGTCGCTGTGGTGTTTCTGCACCGCGCTTCCCCGAGATCACCTGTCAATCAAACAGCGTGGGCGAGACAGACTGAGTTTCTCTAGATGGCGCTCTTTTCGTTCATTTCGTTATTGTTTCCATTCATGTGTGATACATCCACCAGGTTTGGTTCATTAATGAGTGACGTCGCTATAAACCAGAGAACAACACGAGTTTGAGAGGTGGCATGAAGCTGAGAGGTTTTTTTTTTTTTTTTGAGGGATGCACAACAACACATGTTTGTTTTGGTTGCACTGTCAGCGCTCTTTTCAGCCCCCTGGTGTCCAAAATGGCAGCTCCGCCATTTTTTATCCACGCCGCCGACAGCCATGGCCGCAGGCAGTATGTTTTCGCGTTATCCGTCCGTCCGTCCGTCCGTCCGTCCGTCCGTCCGTCCCAGTCTCGTGATATCTCATTAACGTCTCAAGGAAATTTCTTCAAATTTGGACTCAAGCATGAACTCATTAGAATTTGGTGGTCACAGGTCAAAGGTCAAAGACACTACGACCTCGCAAACCACGTTTCCAGAGTTTCACAAAAATGTCTCGCTGTTAATTCAGCGCCGTAACTCAGGAACAGAGGGCAGATTTGTTCCGATTTTGAATTGGTGACGCTGATCTTGGGCGCCCACCTTGAAACTGCGCTGATTGTTTAGATCTAGCCGGGCTTCATCCTGGTGCTCCAGACTTTTGATTTGAGTCTACGGCTCAAATTAGGACTAGAAAGTGTCTTATTAAAAAAAACTAGGAATGTGATGCAGTGATGGAAACCTCTGGCAGTTGTCGCGTTTCATTGTGCTGGCTGCTGAAATAAAAGATTCAGAGTTGTAATTTTAAAGTTGTATTGGAATACCAACATTCAGCTGCACTTATGGAGGATGGGAACGAAGGAGAGGATGAGCCAAAGCCAGAGAAAGGCATGCTGGGGGAACGTAGATCGCAGTGGTTCCTCTCGGGGCTCAGATCTGCCTCAGAAAGTGGCGAAATAGATTTGAATTTACGTGAAAACGCGTACATGCAGCCTCTTTTCATCGTGAGCAGAAGAGACTTCCACCGCCGTGCATGTTTGATCAGAACCGTTTTATCGCGCAAAAAAAGGTAGAGGCTTCACCGACTCGACTGTTTACGTCCCCGGCCTCAATCGAAAGCGTCTGCTATCTGCTTATTTAGTCGAGCGCAGGTCCGCTCCTTATCGTCGACATCCGATATCTGTTAGGAAACGCAGAGAAGTGACCTCGCGGGGAGAGAGACGAGTGGAGGAAAAACTTGATTCGGTCGTTTTTCGCAGCAGCACGGCCGCCGTTACAACCAGATATCATCGTCACCATCATCACCATCGTCATCATCATCATCATCATCACCGGCACAAACTCACAGAAACAGCAGATCCTGCCTGTGTGTGTGCAGGGCTTTGTGTTCCCGGTGCTGCTCATCTCCTTTTGCAGAGGGAGGGGAGTGGAGAGAGACAGGGGAGATAGGGGGGAATGTTTGCGGTGTGTGTGTGTGTGTGTACATATATGTGTGTGTGTGTGTGTGTGTGTGTGTGTGTGTGTTGGAGGGGGGGTGGACCTCCTCCCCTAAAGCGAGTCGGCAGGGAGTGCAAGCTGAAAACCCGCTAGCTGGCGCTCCGGCGGCGAGAGAGGCAACGGGAGAGACGGGGAAGGGAGAGATAAAACCAGCCAAACACGCCTGCTGCCGCCTCTGAAGTCAGGAGGAGGGGGGAGATAGCCTCTCTCTCTCTCTCTCTCCCCCTCTCTCTCTCTCCCTCCGTCTCTCCATTCCTTTCTCTTCCTCTCAGTCGTCTTTTCTTTCTCCCCTGCAACTCCGCTGCCTTTCCCTTCTCCTCTCTGCTCGTATAAATATTTATAATCTGGCTTCTATTCTTTCGCTCTCCCTCTCCCTCTCCCTCACTTTCACACACACACACACACACACACACACACACACACACACACACACACGCAGACTCGTGCGCGCCGTCTCATTCTGTAGATGAATGTAACTCCTGCTGTTTTGTGTGTGCAGAGCAGATTTACAGGGAGATCAGGTTTAGCGGATTCATTTCTGATGAGTCTCTGTACAAACGGCGGCTCGGTCAGGTAGCGGCTGCTCTCTCCCTCCATCTGCTGCGTCGCGCTCCGCTCCCAAAACTTTCTTCTCCATCCTCCGTCTGCACGTTTTTTTTTCTGTTTTTTCTTTTTTCTTTTGTCTCTTTCTCTCCATCGTCTTGCTTTCTGTTCTTCGCTTTTTATCCCTTTTTTGTCCTTTATCTCTCTGCGTCATGCTTGACTTTAGTTTTTTTTAGTTTTCTCTCGTCTTTCTTTCTATCAGTCTCTCTTTCTTGCTCTCCTTTACATTTCTCACGTTTGATCTCTCTCGTCTTCTTTCCTGTTTTCTACTTTTTCTCCATTTCCTCTGCTTTGTCTGTTATTCTTCCATTAGTTTTCACCTCTTTCTCTTGTTTTTTGCCCTCCTCATCCTCTTTTCTGCCCATCCTCTCTCTCTCTTTCTCGCTGTTTCTTCCTCTTCAACCGTTTTTTTTTTTTCCTTTACCTTTCTCTCCCATTTCTCTGTCTTCCTCTTTCCCCCTCTCTCCCCTCGTCTCTGTCTCTGTGGCAGCCCTCCGCCGTTCTTCTCCCGGCTCTTATTTTTAGCAGGAAGTCAGTCGGCTCTCGGGGGCCGCTGGCAGCCGCTCAAAGCTTTGTCAGTGATGGTGAACACTGCAGGAGAGGAGGAGGAGGGAGGGAGAGAGAGAGAGAGAGAGAGAGGAGAAAAGAGGAGTGGAGAGGAGAGGCGAGGAGCAAGGAGAGGGGTTAGCCACGAGATGAAATGCAGGGAGAAATTCTGGGGGAAACGAAAAGGGAAAATGAGTCCGGAAATGAGGAGATGTCAGGAGAAAGAGGAGGAAGATGAAAAAAAAGAGGAGAAAAAAAGAGGAGAGAGAGTGTCCATGCGTCTCCCCAGAGGAAGGCCTGTCGTACCTGGCCAGACTCACAGCTCAGCCCCCCCAGGAGACTGACGCCAAACTTCTGCTCTCTGTTGTCATGGTGATCCATCCCAGGTCCAGCTGTCAGTCACTATAAGGACTCTGTGTGTGTGTGTGTGTGTGTGTGCGTGTGTGTGTGTGTTCTTGCAGTTCTATCCTTGAGGGAAGCAGTTTGAGTTTCAGACCTTGAGTGAGGACATTTTTGTCAGTCCTTCCTCGGCGATGCCAGAGTTTCCGGTATCTGATGCCACTACCAGTCAAAATCAGCGAATCTCGATGCGAATTTGACGCAAAAACGTGAATCCCATTCGGCACACACTCCTTTTGTTAATTAAAAAAAAAAACTTTGTGCAATCATCAGTCATCACAAGTAAACAGCAACTTTGTGTTTCAAGTATTAAATTGAATGAACTGTGTGATTTATCCTGTAAACACGCCTGCAGCTTTAAGTGTTTCAGTATTTAAACATTTAGGCCACATTTGAATAAGTTACAGTTACAGAGCGTGTAAATGCTAAAAACAGCAGTACCAGGTAACATTTTCATTACTGACTTGATACCCGACTTATGAAACTTGTCCCGACTAGTTTAGGGTCAGGACTTGTCATTTTCCTCCTGTTTTTTGTTATTTTTTCAGCTATAATATCAGTTTTGTGTGTCAATGAAATGAAAAAAAAAAGCAGACAAATTCAGGGGTTTCAAGAGAAGAAATGAGATTTTCAACTCTTTCTGATCACGTGACGTATGAAACCTGGAAATATGCATGAAACCTGGGGGAAATAATGGATTAGAGGTTTAGTTTTGAGTTAGAAATCACATTTAGGGTTAAAATAACAGGGGTTTGTTCGCTAAAATGTGCAGTATACTTCCATTACTATTCATTTCTTTATCCACATTAGCAGGCTGATGCAGGGGTGCTGTCGACTTTTGCCACAAAGTGGATTTTCTGTTTAGAAAGTACGTGATGTGTAAAGTTTTACATATCAACAGTCCATTTTTCTCTCCAGGAATGTTTTTTGTTTTCTGTTTTCACACGAGCGAACCTATTTTTCCCAGGGTTCGAACAGAGTTAGAATTAAGATTAGGTTGAGGTAAGCGTTCAGGTTCGGCGTGTGGGCGTGAGTGTTACGATTGTAGTTTCTTCCTTTTGAGCGAGTTAAGGAATAAATTTAGCCGGTAGAGTGTTGTCGTAAGGACAGAAGCACAAACGGGAGATTAAATCCACCGAAATTTAACTGAGTTTGCTCACCGTTTTGCATCATGGAAGTCAAGTTTAGCCTTCTTTTTAAGCCGGCACGCATCATTATCACTTTAATTCATAGCAAATGGTGCAACACTGATGTAAGACATGTGAGTTTTGTGCCTTTTCACTTTGTGACAGCCACTGCGGCTCGTAGTTTACCTTCCTTTTTTATTTATCAATGCAATGAGGTGTGCTTGTGTGAGATGGACACTTACCTCCTGACGTGCAACTCTGCACAGTTTGAAGAGCCGTGATGGCGCCGGCCTGCGCTTAAGTGGTGATGAAAACCCGGCGTTTGGGCCGATGAGCGTGAGCCGCATTGTTCTGGAGGGATTTGATTGAACGGGACAGGTGAGAGGAAGGCGAGAGGAGATATTTGGAAAGAGGGGGAGAAAGAAAAAAAAGAGCGGCGAGGTCGAGAGGCAGAGCTGGAGATCGCGAGCCGCAGCACATCAGTCCAATTCCCTCCAATAATGGCCTCTTTGATCAGGCTTTCAGCGGCGCTCTTGCAGCAGGTTAACACACACTCACGGGTGTGTGTGTGTGTGTGTGAGCGAGCGCGCACACGCCCAGACAGCAAACCGCACGGATCTCGCAAGCCGACGCAACCGGTTCCCCTCCCCCCCCCGCGTGTGTTTGTGTGTTTGTGCAGCCCGCTTTAGACTTGACTGGCATCTTTATTCATGCCGCGTGATGGCGTGCGCTTGTGGAGTGGAGCACGAATACGCCGCACTGGATGTGCCGGGCGCTGCGCTCTGTTTAAATATGGATCTCGTTGTGCCTCCGAGTCGAGTCGGGGTCAAGAGAGGAGCGGCTTTAATTCTTAAAGGCTTTGTTCTCCCCCTCTCTCTCCCTCTCCCTCTCTCTCTCTGTTCTCTCTCTTTCTTTAAGTCTGCGTTGCTCCTTGTCTCTTTCCATCCTCAGTTCAGCCTAATAACCGCTTCATTGGCCTCAAACACTGATGTCATACGTGGCCAAAGCACCGGGTGAAAAATGCATAGCCCTCATTACAGAGGAATAACAATCCAGTAAGGAGCGGGTGAAGGCTCTCAGTCATCCAGGTCATGCTCGTCCGAGGAGAGTTGAATCGAGGGCAACTTGACTTGTTTGCACATCTACAGGCGAGTCCGGTTGCCCTCGATTCAACTCTCCTTGGAGCGACCCATTAAGGTCGGCCGTGTTATTCTTCATTCAGGATTACTGCCTTTGTGCCTCAATGTGAAACAGCAATCAGCGTATAATGAAGGTGTAAAAATAATCTCCATCTTAACATTGTCCCAAACATTTTGCTTTTCTTCAGACAAAGTAGAGAAGTATAAAAATGTTGCGACGAGGCGGATCGCTCCACTGGGATCAAGAAATCAAGAAAACGACTTTTGGTTGAAGAAAATTCTGCAAACAAGTTGATTAGCTTTGGAAACAAGCGGGATTATCCCACCACATTGGCGGATTTTTTTTTTTTTTTTTACCTAATATATGAATTCCACAAGATTAAGGAAGACTCAGTAAGGATATTTTTGGTAGTGCTCACTCAGTACACCTGCCGTTTTTCCTTAATAAGTGACAGTAGTCAACACTGAGTGTAATGAGTTGTGTAACTTAAATTACCTAATGGTGCTTAGTTACTGTTTAAAATCGAGTAATATTATTCCCGTTACAGCATTTTACAGAGAGGCGTTTGGAAAAGCTTCTGTGTAATGAGATGCAGTCGATACCTCGGTGCTTGTGAGGATTACAAAGTGGCCACTTATTCGTCCTTAAGGTCGGCTACAATTATTTTTTCCTGTTAATTATTCCCGAGCACCGCCACTGCCTCTTCATTATGTTGTCAAAGTCCTGACTGCAAGACGTTTGCTTTAATAAGCAGCATTCACAATAACTGAACCTGAGCATCAATATTTTGTTTTGTTTTCAACAGTTGACACTGTAAGCTTGTAGGCGTTAAGCCACCTGAATCCCACTTTTATTATTTGCTGCTATTTTCACATCAATACATGAAGCTTAAGAGTTTTTAAGAGTTAAGAGATTGTCTGGTCTCTAAAGGATAAGGGGAGTTATACATTATTCTGTGTCTTTATGTGTGATTTTGTTGAAGGTAACCAGCAGTGAGAGTAATCTAATGAGTTACTATGTACAGAAAGCAGTAATGTAATGTAACTGTGCTGCGTTTAATGAGGAGAGTTCAGTATTACGTTACATTTTCAAAGTAACTCTTCTCGCTGAAATACACTGATGAGGAGAATCCAGCTGAAAGCCATTATTCTAATCTATCCTGATCCCAGAGGAGGAGATTTAGATAAAGAGAAGCACAGCAGTTAGAGAAGGATTTTCAGGCTTTGAGGCGGCTCAGATGTGGATTCTGCGGCTCTGCATCAGGAAGACATCCTCAACGTTTTGCCCATCCTGTGGATTTTTGCACCTGTAATTGCAGAATGACCTCTCTCACCGTGTAAGCAGGGAACTCGCTGAAGATGGGCTCTTGAACTCAAAGGGAGACACTCTCACATCATCATATCTTGATTCTCGCCTCAGTCCCATTGATGACAAAGTGACCACAGGCATTTTACTACTATTTTTTTTTTTTTTTTTTTTTTGGACAGTAACTGCTACATCTGCAGTCATGTCACCCTTAAAAATATTTTGTTATAGAGATGGCTTGATCTGGTGTGTATTTTTTAGCAGCATAGACTTTGCTGAATGATCATAGAAATATATAAGCAACATTATAGGAATACTATAGGCAGTAGAACGTCTGCATGATCCTCTTGCTTTTCCGTGAAGAGCAAGACGATCAAAGTTCAGTAACTCACAGGATCATGAAGGTGAAGCTACTCTATAAAGTATAGAAGCTACAATGTAGTATAGAAATTACTATTTATAATACATAGTTTAGAGCAGTGGTTCTCAAACTTTTTTCAGTGATGGACCTGCTATCAAATATTTTTTCAGCCAAGTAGCCAAGCCCGTGGGGGGAAGAGATGGGGGTGTGGGGGTCTCGGGGTTTTTCAGGATGATGAAATTGAATACTGAATATAAAATTACGTTTATGAACTTCCATTTATATCTTTATGAATACTTAAATAACGATTTTCAAGGAACCTTGCATGGATGCTATTTTTAAAAATATATTTTTTAAAAATCTCCCGTACCCCCTGGAGTTCCTCCACGTACCCCCAGGGGTACGCATACCCCCATTTGACAAACAGTGGTTTAGAGAATATTGTAGATCCAAGATGAAAATGACAGAGGGGTCAGGGAAAATGGTGCAATTACAAATCAGTCTGCACCTTCAGCACCACAGACAGCTCCATGGATTTATCAATACACAGCACAGTGAGGCTGCTGGTGGTTCAGAGGCATGGTCGGAGCCATAGAGTCCAACTTTAACCCCAGCCAATGTTTAACGTCTCTAAATAAATGATTCACATCATTTTTTTTTTTTTTTTTTTTTGCTTCATATTAAATGAGTTTTCCTAGTGTAATGGGTACTACCGGGTAAACATGCAATTAACATGATGATATGTTTTCAATGGCCTGTACATACTTTGTAACACATCAGTTATAAATGACAAAAATCTGTACTTAGAAATAATATAAAGCCATTAAAACACCAAAAATCAATATTTCTTTCCAATTTTAGGTCAATCAGTGAAATTTTATGGTGATTTGCATATTCTTCCGTAGTCGCGTAATAGGAATACTGGATGTATAAGTGGGGGTGGGAGGAGTTATGTTTTATTTAAAGGACTATTTAGGGTTAGGGTTAGTCAGCAAAGTCAACAAAGAAACATAAAGTACTTGCCACATAAACTAACTTTGGTAACAATTTTAGTTGTAATAATTTTGTGGAGGTTTACACTGCTGGGATCAAGTGGACTCCAAACATAAAAGATGTTCGTAAATTTGAACGTAACAGGAGGGTTAACAAAGCTCAGCCAGATAAAGGATCAATTTATCAGGTAGACCAAGATACAGTATTCAACTAAATCCCTCTGTCCCTGCACTGTTTCTGCTACAAGGCGATGGAGAAGAGGGGGTGGCGGGTTAACAAGAGGTTAACAAGGGTCATTTTGCTAACAAGAGGATGGCATCCCTCAACACATCCCCCATTAAACAGCCTACTGGATAACACCAATATATGTACCAGTATCGCAATATTTGCACCTGTATGTGATATTTTAATAATATTGAACCCCCACCCCCAGTTTAGTGATAATTGCCGAGTTCACACCACATGACTGACTTCACGCTACACGACTTGCTCTCTCGAAATCCGGCGTCTTCAAGTCGTGGTTTGCACACAAAATGACGACACCTGCCTGCTCGTACTGCGGTTCTGCAAGGACGACAAGGTTACAAATAGAGAACAGCTTGTGTGTATGCCAGTGTAGTCTGATAGAAAATGTATTATTGTGCCACCCCATACAAAGAGCGAGATAGAGGGGAAGTGGAGTGCATTTGTGTGTGTGTGTGTGTGTGTGTGTGTGTGTGTGTGTGTGTGTGTGAGAGAGAGAGAGAGATTTGATTTTTAAAACCAATGTTTATTTATCACTATGTGTACTGAACAAAAATATATTTACATAGATACATGTAAACAGTGAATTCTACCTGCAGTCTGGACCGTGTTCACAGAAGCAGGAGCCCCATCAACATTCAACTCTTCCTCCTCCACCTTCCTCCTCCCGCTCATATCCACCGCCATCTTTGCCCGTCTTTAAACAAAGTTCAGTCGCTGACATTTGTTCTTCGGCTGGCAAGTGTATTTACTGTAAAATCACAACCCAAAAACGTGTTTAATGAAAACCTCTCCACCTGCTAAAAATGGTTCGCAGCAGCACAAACAGAGCAGTCAGTCGAGCGCATCCTGAGAAACAGTGAAACACCGTCTCTCTTTGGCTGCAGAAGGAGCGTTTTTTTTTTTTTTTTTTTTTTTTTTTTTTTTTACTCAACAGCGGCATTAATAACAGAGAAAAAAAAGAGTTCAGTGCCACAATGTTATGTAGGATTTAGGGGCGGGCATTCGAAGAAATCTCTTTAATCAATCATCGGGAAAATTTGGGATTAATCATTATTTTTTATATTAATAAAATCAGAAACCCAGCTGACTTTGGTGGGACTGTTGGCAGCGATGATATTGGCCAGTTTGTCGTGGACGCATACGATAACTCGGCCTTCAAATCTCAAATCTGTTAGTGAGGTCGCTCTCTGCTGTTAAGGCGGTCCAGCGGTCTGTAGTTTCTAGTTTCTACGAGTTTCTGGTGCATTGAGACGGAATTTGATAAGCTGGATCAATTGAATGAGTCAGATCTTAAACCAGTGCCTTCAACAATACTTGTGGGCTGCACATCCGCCTCAGTCGATTTGCAGATCCCTTGGGTATTTTTTTTTTCTCTGCCTGTTGTGCCTTGTCGCAGCTCCTACGTGCAAACAGTGGCGTGATGTTGGGTTGAGAGGTGGGATGTACGTTGGTCAAGTGGTGCATCGTGTTGTACTTACATGCGGCCTTGCGGTCTTTAGAAATGGTCTCTTTGGGCAAATTGAATCGTAGGCAACCGGACTTTGTATTTGTCTTAGGAAGACGTTTCGCCTCTTATCCAAGGGGCTTCATCAGTTTGGATAAGAGGCGAAACGTCTTCCTAAGACAAATACAAGTCCAGTTGCCTACGATTCAGGTTGCCCAAAGAGAACGATGACCTGGATGAATGAGAATATCCATAGACATTTAGAAATGGTCCCACGCCAAACTTGGACGCGCTCTCTTCATGTTCAGCTTCGATTTCTGTGCGAGGCAAAGTCTTCAGTTTTGTCCTAAAATAGCTAAATCGAACCCCCTGGTGGGTAACATGTTGGCTGCCACACGGTGTAATTTATTGTATTGCTTCAAGACACACACTACACTACCTCCTAACGATCAATTATCGATCATGAAACAATCATGTCCATTCCTAGTAGGATTCTCCACTGCAAGTCCACATGTTTCTTTGTGAAAGGAGGTTTCTACAAAGACCTCCGTGCTGGTTTGAAGTCGGGGTCTAAGTCCAGATAAGTCCTCCATGGGGTGTCACTGCGCCCGGTCGGTTCACCCTGATCCAAAGTCTTTACCGTCGAGTTTTCCCTGAAGCGTTCTCCAAGGAAACTCGACAGGCTCAAGTAAAGGACAAGAGCAGTTTTCTTGAAGCAGGAAACGGTCCGATGACAGGATGTGGGTCGGTACAGTTTGGCAGGACCATCACAAAGGTCAGTTATAACACAGCACTCATGTCCTGTTAGTGTCTGTTTCCAGTATTTCAGGAGCCGATTTATGATTTGTATAGATTTGTGCCGAGCAGCCAGTCCAGCCAGTCTGAGCCAGAGGGGGATCACCTCGGCTGGGACAGTCCAAACGTCCTCCAAACAGTACTTGATACAGGAAGCGATACTGTTTGATCAAGGGCTTTGGTCGGCGAGCTCCAAAAACCATCGTCGAGTGGACGTCGAGTTGTCCATTGGGTCTGAACGGTCTTTACCTCAGTCAGTCCTCACATTTGCACCATGCACCTTTTTAATATGGATTTTTTTGGGACTTTTTGTTCTAATTAACTTCTATTTGATTAAAAAAAAGTTTGTTTATCTGTTGGCCCTGCAGCCGGTAACATGTCACCTGAAAACGCAACAGCTAAACGGTAAAATCAGACGACTTCAGAAGAAGAAGAAGAATAAAATAAAATAAATCTTTTTTTTTTTTGCTGTAACATTAAACATCACGGTATTTCGAGGAGAGCATGGTGATATTAAATTCAGGATGTTGTCCCTCGCTCTCTGTCTCTCTCTCTCTCTCTCTCCGGGTTGCCAGGTCCACAGTCTCTCTGTCTAGGGTACAACTCTTTATTTAGCGCCTGCTCTACTCTGTTCCCCTTTACTGCTGAATAATAGATAAGTGACGCCTATGATGCGATTGCCGTGTAGGCACTTTATGCAACTGTTTTTTTTTTTTTTTTCTTTTGCCCCGGAGAGGGAGAAGACGTTTTTGCACCTGCCTGTGTGTGTACGTATGTGTTTGTATATGTCGGTGTGTACTCTATATGTGTGTATATATGTGCATATGTGTGTGTGTGTGTGTGTGCTCTCACCACCTTAACCTCTCTCTCCCTCTCTCTCTCTCTCTCTCTCTCCCTGCTTGCTCCCTTTAGCTCGGTAACAGCGAGGGCATTAAAGTTTCATGACTGCTGTCTTTTCTTGGCCTGCTCTTCTTCTTCTCCTTCTTCCTCTTCTTCGCCTCTCTCCCTCCTTCCCCTCCTCTCTTTTTCTCCTCTTCTTCCTCACCTTCACTCGTCCTCCCTCCCTTCTCCATCCACTTGCCCCCGGTCTTCCGTTTTTCCTCTCCTCCATCTTCCTCCTGTCTCTCTCGTCCCTTCACTCGGACGCCTCTTTCTCTCTCTTTTCCCCTCTTTCTTTCCTCCCTCGCCCTCCCTCCACCTTTCTCATTTTCTCCTCACCGTCTTTCTCTCCCTGCCTCCCCTCTCATTTTCGCCCCTTCTTCCTCCCTCTTTCACTTTCTCTGTCTCCTTCTCCCCTCTCTCTCCCTTAATTTCTCTCTCTCTCTCTCTCTTTCTCTCCCTCTCTCTCTCCCTCCCTCCAGTTGTGTGTTTACCCGGCGGTGAGCGTCGCCTCAGCAGTATAACGAGGAGCTCTGACACTCCTTTATGGTTTTTAACATCGGGAAACTTGACAGAATTTCAAGTGACTGTAAATTTGAGCAAACCGTTTCCCATCTGTCCCTCACTGCTTTTGTGTCTTCTATTTGCACACTTGAAAGACTGTGCTCATTTATGTGTGTGTGTGTGTGAGAGAGAGAGAGAGAGAGAGAGAGAGAGAAAGAGAGAGAGAAATGCATTGGTATGTGAAAATGGTCTCAGAAACCTCCCCACTTTTTCTTTCAAACAAGTTTTTTTTTTTCCCTCCTCCCCAAGTTCAGAAAAACATTCGGATGAGAACGAGCCCTCTGTGGATATTGCCTCTGAAACGATGGAGGCATTTCTCATAATTCTGCCTTTTCTGCGGCTCTCAGATTTGTTTTCTGGGTCAGCCTCGGAGCCTGTAGCTCACTGTATATGCAAACTGTTGCTGAATCTACATCAGACTTCCACTTTGAAATCCGGGACGCCAAACAAACACTGGCGACCCTGTTAGAGAACGGCGGGGGCAGAGGTGAATCAGATGCGTGACAGTCATTTAGGCTCATCCTCGCTGTTAAAATCTTATTTTTCCTCAAATAAGGTAACAATCTGCCAGTGGGATGAGATAATCCCGCTTGTTTCTAATCCTAATCAACTTGCTTTTCTTGACTAAAATGTCGTTTTCTTGATCCCAGTGGGCTGATCTGCCTTATTTCAACATATTTATACAAAAAAAAAATAAATAAATAAAAATCCTGAAACAAGCATACTGCATTAGAAACAAGTGACATTATCTTATCCCAGTGGTAGATTTTTTGTCACTTGTTTAAAAGCAAAACTATATTTTTATGAGACTAAATGGCTTTTTAAGATGGATTTTTTTTCTGCACTGTATCATTATCTGCAGCATCTCATGAAAGCAATATGTTTTCCAAATATTCAAAGGAAGATTAATGATGCAGCAGGCATTCAGTCAGATATGGGAACTCAGTGGAATCCGATGTGGACATTCACTACAATGATGGGACTATTCACTGGTTTATTTATTATTCATTTTGATTCATTCGTGGCAATCGGAAAAATGCTCCGGCCAACATTAATAATAAGGAAAGAACCAAAGTGGGCACAATCAGTCGTAATCAAATGCAACACAGTCACACAAGCCGATAGTTGAGCATTTAAAGTCAGTAAAAGAGACGTTGAAGCATGAAGATTTAAATCGACAGTCCCTTTTCAGTGTTTCCCTTTTCATACAGCGGCGACGCGATCTGTGGAGCCTATTTTCAGCAGCAGCGACGCCACTGAATGCCTATAGAAGTATTATTGGAGAACTACAGGCAGCAGTGAGTGTGTGTGTGTGTGTGTGCGCTTTTCTCACTCTGTTTTAATGTGATATTGGGCTGCACATTGACTTTCTAATAACTCCAACAACAACAAAAGACTCAGTTGACTGGGGAGCTCTGCTGATAGATGATTCAAAGCATCTACTTTGAAAAGCCCAGCGCGACACGTGAGGAGCTGCGTTCACTTCAGTATCGCAGTGCGCGTTCCTGCTGCTTCAGGTACGGAGAAATGCCATTTTACATACGGTCGTTTTGCAACACGGCTCTCTAATTCTTATTCGACCATCGTGACGCATAATCGATTCAAATTCCCCCTGTTGAAAATCTAATTCTATTGCAAGCTATTAACTACACTGGTAATTAGTTTTTATGAGTAAAAACTACATTAAAAAAAACTTGAACCATGATGGAAATTCCTATTTCTATGGTAATACTTGCAGGAAAACAGAGCAGCTCCCGGTGATGCACCCCCTGGACCCAGTTTGTTGTTTGGTGGTGTATTTTTTCCAATTTAGGGAAAGTGTGTGTCATGTTTTGGCCAATAAATATATTTTTTTTCCTTATGCACTTGCAGTTTTTGTGAAGGCTTCTGGTAGTGTGTGGGCTCTCCTCTTGTTTTTTTTTTGTTTTTTTTTTCTCCCTGTATTTTTCCTATTCCAATTGATAACTGGCCAAATGTAGACAGTGAAATATTTCCAGCAGCTGCAATGGAGTTTATCTAAAACATCAACAGAAAATGTAGGACTGGGCGATATGGACAAAATCAAATATTACAATAGATATATTTTTTTTTTATTGCTAAATACCTCAATTTTGATTTTGTTATGATATTGTAGGGATGGTGCTTTCACAAAATATTTACAAAATGAGATTTTTGATAAACATTCGTAGTCATCAGTAATGTGGAGATTAGACTGTTATTGCTTAAGTTATCATAACTTCAGAAAACTGCACCGCTTTGCTGTCATGCAGCCTTTAAAACCGGGAAAAGACAACCCTTATGCTATCACAATACCACAATATTATGACATCCATCCATGCCAGATATCATGATATTGATTATGTATTGATATCTTGGCCAGCCCAAAGTAAAGGTCACGTTTTGGTGTCAGTTCCAGTCGAAGATATAAAGTTGTTCGAGTCCGTTGTAGAACACACTGCAAAAACTCAAAATCTTACCAAGAATATTTGTCTTATTTCAAGTCAAAATGTCTTATTTCTAGTCAAAATATCTCATTACACTTAAAATAAGACATGATCACCTAAGAAATGACTTGTTTTTAGACAATTTTCACTTGTTTCAAATCAATTTTCCACATTTTTTCCACTGGCAAATTTTGCCAACGAAACAAGCAAATTGTCTAAAAACAAGTTACTTCTGAGGTGATCATGTCTTATTTTAAGTGTAATGAGATATTTTGACCAGAAATAAGACATTTTGACTTGAAATAAGACAAATAATCTTGGTAAGATTTTGAGTTTTTGCAGTGCAATCATACACGGAAAAATTTGGAAAAGTATCACATGACCATCTTGCGTTCAACCTGGTGGTCATGATTTTTCCGCCGGGACATTAAGAAGCGGGACTTCATCCGGTGTCAAAAATTGATGAACGCCAAGCAGGCATTCACACACATTAAGTCAGGAAAAGGCACGCTATCTCGAGCTGGTGCATCGTCTTCCAGCTGTCCACGTGTGTCACGGTGATACGTCATGTCGGTATTGTGGAGCTCGCAACTGTGCCAGCCGTTTGAGGTGGTAAACCTGGAAATTTCCCCGGATTTCCCAGTTGACGAGGGTCACCTGAACGCACCGTTAACCTCTAAGCTTTTGTCCTAACTCGAAACTCTCGGCGTGTTGTTGTGTCCGTGTTGTGCTGTCACCCTCCCTCCCTCCACCTACACGCGTAACAAACCGAGGCCCGCGTCTCTGAGGACTGCTGCACTGCTGCATTGTGGGAGTTGTAGGAAAATCACTACCTGAGGTAAAAGTAGAGGAGGCAGTTTGAGGGTAAGGGTAAATCCCAGGACTTCACCGCAGTATAACCGCTGGATCGTCACAGATCGATGATATAAAAGCGTAAGACGATCATAAGGAGCATTTTTACTTTAATTTGGTTTCACGCTGCATCATTATAATGCCAGTTTGTTTTAAAAAAAAAAAAAAAAAAAAAAGCCTTCAGACACAGACACGGGACAGATGGATGCCGGGAAGTTGTTTAAGTCATCAGTATTCATTATGTCGCCCGCGTTGCTCATTCTTAAAGTTGCATCTTAATCTTCGACTACATTATCCTGCAGGCAAAATCTTTAGACTGAACATGGAAGTGGAGCAGACAGGATGAAAGAGAGAGAGAGAGAGATGGAGTGTGGGAGAGAGAGAGAGAGAGAGAGGGACCACCTACGAGGCTGGTTGATGATGCGGCGTATCTGTCTTTGTCACTAGTTTTGTGTGCGTGTGTGTGTGTGTGTGTGTGTGTGTCTTTATATGTGCCTGTAATGCATTATGTTCAGTGAGGACATTGTGAAGTGTTAGGAGGTGCTGCTGTACTCAGATAAAATGTGTGTTTTGGATGCGTCGCTCAGTAGGTGGTGTTTGTGTACGCCGTCTCATAATTGCTGGCTGTCTTTGTTTTGTGTCTGCTTGTATGTATGTGTGTGTGTGTGTGTGTGTGTGCGGAGACGCAGCCGTGTGTGGGTGGCGAGTTAAATGAAACGAGCGAGTATTAAGTTTAAGCTGAGGTGGGAAGGCACAAGTCTCACTGCTTCCCTTTCCCTCGCTCATCCATCTTTCTTTTCTTTTTTTTCCCGAATTCATCTCTGTCTGCTTCTTTTGTTCACCTCTCTCTCTCTCTTTCATGTGACATGTTACTTTCTTTCTCTCTTTCTTTTGCATCTTCTCTCTCTCTCTCTCTTTGGAATGACGCCTGATCCGAGCCGAGCCGTTCGCTTGTCTGTCTTTGAACATCGGTATCGTGGCGTTTTTTGAAGGCTCCCTTTGAATTGACTGCGTTTCTGTACGCGCGCACGTACAGATGAAGGCGGACTAAGCTGCGCTGTTTGGCTATAATCTCGAAATGTTCGGCGCATAAAGAAGATTTACATAGGCGGCAGTGTTTTAGACACACACACGGACGCACAACAACAACACTTTTCATATTAAACCTCCTCAACCCTGCTGGTCCTGTCGTCGGCGTCGGCGTTACAAACACACACACCGTGCGGCCGAGCTTTGCTCAAACCCAAACGAGTTTATTTTAACCCTCCTGTTATGTTCACATTTTTGAACATCTTTTATGTTTGGGGTCCATTTGACCCCTGCAGTTTAAACTTCCACAAAATTATTATAACTAAAATTGTTATCAAAGTTTATGTCTCAAGTACTTTATGTTTCTTTGTTGGTTACCTAAATAGCTCTTTAAATAAAACATAACCCCCCTCCACCTCTACTTATACATCCAGTATTCCTATTACACGACTATGGAAAACATGCAAATCACCATAAAATCTCACTGATTGACCTAAAACTGGAAAGAAATATTAATTTTTGGTGTTTTAATGGCTTTATAATATTTCTAAGTACAGATTTTTGTTATTTATAACCGACACGTTTCAAAGTGTGTGCAGGACATTGAAAACATATCATCATGTGAATTTCATCTTTACCCGGTAGTGCCCATTACATTAGGAACACTCATTAAATATGAAGCAAAAAAAATGACGTTAATCATTTATTTAGAGACGTTAAACATTGGCTGGGGTCAAATTGACCCCAAACATAATAGGAGGGTTAAATTCTAGCGGAGATGCCGAGGTTTCCAAAAAGGCCCAGCATGTCCCGCTGGATTACAGGTGAATTAGCACAAATGGCATCATGGCGGTAAATATTTCACCCGAGCGCCCGGCACATCGACAGGCAATATTGTAAAAAATAATATTTTTTTTTTCCCCAACTTTGAAGCTACTTGAGGGGAAATTTAAGGGAATATCAGAGTTCAAGGGGTTAATTTACTTTAGCAGGAACTTTTTGGCTTCCACTTTTTACAGACATACATGCAGACACACACACACACACACACTTTGGTATTAATTTAATTTTGGCTTGGCAGAGGATTTTTGGCTATTTTTGCAACTGCACACACACACACACACACACGCACACACACACACGCACACACACACTTTGGTATTAACTTATTTTGGCAGGAAGCTTTTGGCTACCAGTTTTTTGTGTCTACAGACACACACACACACAGACACACGCACACACACACACATCGGAATTAACTTTGTCTTGGCAGGCAGCGAAATTTCTGGCTACCAGTTTTTTTTTTTCTGCACTTGCACACGCGCACACACACACACACACACACACACACACACACAATGGGCAGTAATCCCCCTGTACATGCCAGGGCTTTGGGCAGAGCAGGGATTTTCCTCTTCAAAGAGCAGACCACCCATTGCAACGCCCGAACAATGGTGGCCGAACTCCGGAAGATTTCCTGTGGTGGCGGTGGGGGTCCGCACACACACACACACACACACACACACGCATATATGGGTGCACCCAAACACATGTACACAAACACCCACAACTCATACACAGACAGATATACATACACATGCAGCACAACCAACACACATGCTGCCAATACACACACACACACACACACACACACAGATGCACGTACATGCAGACTGCACACACACACACCCACTGAGATAGACAAATACACACATTCATATACACATGCATTTGTCCAAACACACACACACACACACACACAGACCTCATGGGAGGACAGAGGATTTTGCCGCGGCTCCTCTGTATCCAGACAGACAGCAGATCTGGGATATATGTGACTGGAGGGGGGCCGGAGCAACAAAAAAAAAGAAAGGAAAAAAAAAAGAAAAGGAAAAAGGGAAAAACACAAAAGAAAAAAGTGATTGAAAGAGAAAGAGAGAAAGAGAGAGAGAAAGAGAGGAATGACGGACGGAGAGAGAAACCGCCGTCCAGCTGTTTCCACTCCTGAACCCAGCTTTAGTTTCAGCTCCGCTTTTCTCTACATTTTGGTGTGTGTGCATGTGCGTATGTGTGTGTGCATGTGTGTGTGTGTGTTTATTCGGCTCGCGCGTCTTCCCTTTCTTCCACTTGATGACTTTCTTTTTGATGCGCGGCGGCGAGAACAAGAGGCGAACTCGCAGGCAAATTAAAACTATTTGTCGCCGCTCCAAAGCCGCTTTTGAATTCGAAAGACAAAAGACGGTGGGGCGACAAAGAGCAGACTGCGTGTTGATGGGAATGTCGCCCGAATGTTTGGATTGCACCCCCCCGCAACTCCCCTCCTTCCCTCACACACACACACACACACAGACATGCACACACACTTACTAAACACACACACACACCCAACCCCCTTTGCTTTTCTTCTCTTTTGTCACAAAAGCCACATGCTCATCTGATGGAGAGATTGTCTTTTTTTTGTGATTGATTGATTTTACTTGTCTGTGTGTGTGTGTGTGTGTGTGTGTGTGTGTGTGTGTGCTTTTTTATTTTGCGGATGTGCAGAATAACCTGAATGCATTGTTTTGCTTTGTGTGTTTTTTTTTTTAAATATTTATTTTTATTAGTATTGTTTTCGTGCCACAATGCAGAGACAGAAATTGGATGGCAGAGATTTTTTTCTTTTTTTTTTTCTTTCTTTTTCTTTTTTTTTTTTTTTTTAATAATAATAATAATAATAATAAAAAAAACGATGCACAGGCTGGCGGCTTCCACTCTGCCAGGTGACGTCCAGTTATTTGGTATTCACACTTTGTCATTTTATAGAGTTTCTTCCATATTTTTTTCCCGGGGAAACTGTCAAAAAATTCATCCATGAAATTGAAATTTAATTCTGCTAAGTAAGGGTGTGTGTGTGTGTGTGTGTGAGTGTGTGTGTGGGAAGAGGGGGGACAGGGTTTGAGTACAGCTGGTGGAGTTTTATTTTTCTCCCTGTGATTTATTTCTCTCAGTTTACAGTTGGCCGTCAAACTTCATGGGCGAAAAAGTGCTCGCGCTGCAGAATTTCTGAGGAGACGGAGATAGTGTTTATTTGTTCTAAAATTTATGACTGCCTTGTTGCCTCGCTGTCTTCCTCCCTCATTCACTCACTCTCACACACACACACACACACACACTCACTATATATGGTTTTCCACTGCCGCTTCTTATTTCTGCGCTCTGCATTTTAAACATTCAGCTGATGATCTCATCCTCGTGTGTTTTTTCGAACATCACCGTGTTTGTCCGCTTTTGAAGATTTCCTTTCAACTCGTTTCGTTTCTCCAGACTCCTCGGCACATGAAGCTGCACTTTCACTGCAGAAAAAAAAATCCACAAAAGTCATTTCGCCGCAACGTAAAAAAAAAAGACAAATCTGCCGGTGGGATGAGGTGATTCCTCGCCTGTTTCCAACACTAATCAAGTCGTTTCCAGACATTTCTTGATTCATGTGTCGTTTTCTTGGTGCGACCGGGCCGATGTGTCTCGCTCTGCCTTGTTTCAACATATTGAGGGCTGAAAAACAAGGGCCCACACTGCAAAAAGTCCAGATCTTACCAAGAATATTTGTCTTATTTCAAGTCAAAAATGTCTTATTTCTAGTCAAAATATCTCATTACACTTAAAATAAGACATGATCAGCTCAGAAATAACTTGTTTTTAGACAATTTTCACTTGTTTCACGTGAAAATTCAAGTGAAACAAGTGAAAATTTGCTTGTTTCATTGGCAAAATTTGCCAGTGGAACAAGTGAAAATTCACTTGAAACACGTGAAAATCGTCTAAAAACAAGTTATTTCTTAGGTGATCATGTCTTATTTTAAGTGTAATGAGATATTTTGACCAGAAATAAGACAAATATTAAAACGAGTGAAAATTCGCTTGAAACAAGAAACAAATGTTGCCAATGAAACAAGCAAATTTTCACTTGTTTCACTTGAATTTTCACGTGAAACAAGTGAAAATCGTCTAAAAACAAGTTACTTCTGAGCTGATCATGTCTTATTTTAAGTGTAATGAGATATTTTGACTAGAAATAAGACAAATAATCTCGGTAAGATTTGGACTTTTTGCAGTGTGGGCCCTTGTTTTCAGCCCTAAATACGTTGAAACAAGGCAGAGTGAGACACATCGGCCCGGTCACACCAAGAAAACGACACGTGAAAATTTGCTTGTTTCATTGGCAAAATTTGTTTCTTGTTTCAAGCTAATTTTCACTTGAAACAGGTGAAAATTGTCTAAAAACAAGTTACTTCTGAGGTGATCATGTCTTATTTTAAGTGTAATGAGATATTTTGACTTGAAATAAGACAAATAATCTTGGTAAGATTTGGACTTTTTGCAGTGCACTTGCAAATCTATCCACTGTTTTTAAGAAAAGCACGATGTTTGACGAATGAAAGGACGTGTCAAGATTTGCCGTGTTAATGTGCCGCTGGGTTTGGAGACGTCAGCCCCTCGTCTCTCTACCTGCCTCAGCTGCCGGTAACCAAATCCCGGTGACCTGAGCTGCACTGTAACGTATGTGAAGCAGAAATATCAGAGGCGCTCGCCGGCTCAGCGGACTCTGCGTTCTCCGCTCTGGATCTCGGGGAGCCGGGCCGCCGAAGTCAGGCTCGTCTTGATCTTGGTTGTTGGTTTTTTTTTTTTTCCTTCTGTTGTTTTCGCTTTGTGGTTTTCCAGCATGCGCGGTCCCGGGTCAGTCCAGGTTTTCATCTAACAACAGTCATCTCGCGCTCCAGCCTCCGAACAAAGACGGCAGCACCGAGGAGCTCGGAGCTAAACGGCTCTCCAGGTGGACGCCACTCCCATGCAGGCGCTTGGCTCCTTTCCTGAAGAGCCTCTCCTTCCAGAAACTGTGCTGCTTATGCAACAAGAGATCAAACACGACCAAACTACATTGCGGGCTTTTAACTGCTGCTCTTATCTTCCTAACCACCATCCCTCGCCATCCCTTAAAGGAACAGTTCACCCCAAATCTGCTCACACCTGTGCCGGTAGAAAGTTTTGAGATCACGGCTCCAAAAAAAGCATCAAAAGTCAATCGGATTTCTCCAAACGGCTCGCTCAGAATAACCCGATTGTTTCGCAGCCAAACGATCGCCGTGAGTCAAAAAAAAAAAAAAAAAAAAGGCCACTGTTTACCTCATTGCTTCCAAGATTTTCTTCATGAACAACGCTCTCATGCACGAGGAAGGAAACAGGATGAGTCGATGATGAGTTCGGCGTGGACCTCTGACCCGGACGCTGCGATGCTGCAGCCCTCGATTCACATGTTTCTATTTCCATCTGCATTTATTTACGTGTTTATTTTGGAGCCTGAATGACAGGTCCGCCTTTTTGGTAACGTCGACTTCTTTTCTTTTTCGGGCGCCGCGGGGCGAAAGACACGCAACGCTCCTACACAGAGACGAGGAGTGGAAAAAACCAAAACCGCGTAGGCAAATAGGACTCAAAGTCGGCGGATGCACAAGGAAAGACACTGAAATGCACACGGATGCATCCTAATGCTTGTATACTCAATTTTTTATTTTTATAGGTGAGATTAAGCTTTTTTTTATCAGCACTGAGGAGGGATGGAACCAAAGGGGTTAACACGATCCTGAGTGGAGCTCGAGCTGGGAAACGACCGACTTTTCATTTGAAACTTTGAGGAGAGCTGACTGAGCGCCACTTAAAATGTCAGACCTCCCCGAAAATTACAAAAAAAAAGGAACATGTCGTGTTTGTATAGGCGGCGCATACGTCCACGTGTCTTTGTGGAGGTGCAGCCCCTCATTTCCGAGGGCTTTCTGGTGTCTGCTTGACAAGCGAACACGAGCCCCCGGTGCCAAACAAATGGGCGCCGTGTTGCAGAGAGGGGGCGTCGCGTGCCCGAGCCGCCGCCGCGACGGCCACTCTTGACAGCTGCTTTCATCTTGTTATTATTCCTCCTTCACACTCAAGGATTTTTGGGCTTCCTAAAGTATTTCTGTCCCCCTCTCTCCTTCCTCTCGCCGCCCCCCCCCTCCTCTCTCCCTCTCCCTGTCACCGGGCTCTGATTGGCTGTTTTGACAGAACCGTCGCCGGGCTGTCAGCCTCTTCTAAAGCTCGGTTTAATTACTCCTTTTCACCAACATGACACACGCTCGCACTCACAGGCGCATGCAAAACGCGCGTTCGCTTTGCAGGGGGAGAAAAAAAAAATCACTCACAAATGCACACAGCTGACACACACACACACAAACACACACACACACACACTAACATCCCCCATCATGCTCAGCAGCGTGCCGCGGCGTCCAGGCAGATGACTGTCAAAAAGCCACCGTGATTGAACTCTCCGTCAGCCGCTCTACCTGACAGAGCGGACCCCCGCACGCTCGCCCGGCGTCTGCTCCGCGTTCCCTCGGCGGAGCTTTGAACACCTCATGTGTGTGTGTGTGTGTGTGTGTGTGCGGGGGGGGGGGGCGATATGCAGATTGGCGAAGGCCCGGCCACCGCCGTTTTTGACAGGCGCCGATCGATCGCGCGCCCCGCTGTGCCGAGCTCTGAATAGCCAATTAAAGCCATTGAGACGGAGGCGGAGGGATGGGGTGGGGGTGGGGGGGTGGAGGGGGGAGAAAGAGAGGTGGAGGGACAGAAGGCGGGAAGGAGAAGTATTGACTGAGTTTGATTAGAGGATCTGGAATCCAGAGCGGGAGGCGAGGGCGAGAGCAGCACCGGTACAGTCGGTAAATGTTTAATATTCTGCGTGGTAAACTTGAGGGTGATCAACATCTACACACACACACACACACACACACACACACACACACACACACACACACACATAAATACACACCCCGCCTCTTCTCCTCCTCCTCCTCCTTCCCCTCGTTTTTTGTCTCTCCAGATAAAGATTCCCTGACGGATGCGTTCAGATATGGTTCCATAAGCAGAAGACAGCGGTGCACTGGTTTGAGACCTTGATTGATGGAGGGGAGCTGAGACAGATGTACAGATTTGCAACGGGAAAAAAGAGAGGAGGGACTTTTCTTTTTTTTTTTTTTTTTTTTTTTTGTTTTCCCGAACGCCACGCCGCGTTTGGAATGGGTCGGCCTCAGTTCTGCCTCTCCTCCTTTTGCCACCGCGTCGCTCTCTCTCTTCCATCGTCTTCACCTCTCCCTCCTACAGCCACCTATCATCCTTGTTCATTTTGTTTCGTCCCACCCTCCATCTTTCCTTCTTTCCTCTCCTTTCTTTACCTCTCTTCTCTCTCCATCTCGTCGTTCTGTCTCCCCTTTTTTTCCTCCCCTTCCTCTCTAGCGCCTCTTTTGCCTCCTCTTCTCCCCCCCTTCCTCCCATCTCTCATGCGTTTTACTACGCGCTCATCTTTATTAAGTGTGACACCCTGAATAAGTTAAACATGCTGGTGATGTCACCTAAAATAAACAGCCTACTTTGTATGGAGGGAAGTGTGCCACCTTCATTTATTCAATTAGAGCCACTGATGGTTTTTGCCGTTTATTTTGGGGTCTAACCTGCTCCTGGGTTATTTCGTAAACACACATTTTTGGCCGCTTTATCAGTGGATCCTACATGTGGTGATGATCATACATACTAAAATGGGCCATCCTTAATGTCCTGCGCTGATTCCCGACCGATACATGAGTCAGCAGATATTATTGACAATATTGGCCTATCACAGATATCAGTATCATATTGGTATCGGTGTATATGTTGACCGGTATAGACCAGTATGAAAACTTTTTTCTTTTTTGTACAGAACATAACGCAGAAAAAGATGCATCCTCTGTTCATTTCTAGGTCTATAATGTGTACTAATGTTGAATATAAATTATTTTCTTAAGAAAGCTGCTTTTTGAGTATCTTTGCATTGTCATATCGATGCAAAATCTCTCAATAATTCATCGTATCGGCTGCCATATGGGTAATGACTGAATTTTCCCCGTCAAAAATCAATATCCTCCTGAGACCCGAGGAAAAAAAAGTGTCTTCCAATTTAACTTTTTTTGTGATTTCTTGTCTATTCAGAGTTAAAACAGCAACTCACAATTTAGAATTTCACAAAAATATTTTTTATTTTAGATTTTACAGTACGTCCACTGTAGCGGATTTTACTGTAAAAAAAAAAAACAGATAATTTTAAATGTAAAAGATAGATTTCATGCAAAGTGAAAATTTGGGCGAAAACGTGACTTTCAAACGCAAATTGCGGACTTCCTGTTGGTTTTAGGTGGGGGGCACGAACACGAAAAATATCGGGCTTGATGAGATCTACGTTTCGGCGCTGGTTTGGTCTTTCTATGACTTTCCTGTGGGCCGCAGGGGCTGCCTTTGCGTCCCTAGGTGGCGCTACCGAGCCCATTTTTGCACCGGGGGGTTCCAATTTTTGATTTTATCGAATTGTTCGCCAGACCTGGTGTGTGTGCCGAATTTGGTGAGTTTTTGAGCATGTTTAGGGGGTCAAATTAAGCGTCAAAGTGGCGTAATAATAATAATTTTTAAAAAACGAAGCAAAAACAATAGGGCTTCGCACTGGGACAGTGCTCGGGCCCTAATAAAAAACCAATCAAATAACCACAGATAATGAATTACAGACAATCAAAGCCATTAACAAGAAAATATATAATTTTCATAAGTAAAAACCAATAGCTAAACAATATTTGACTTCCTGTTTCTTTTTTCACGACATGTGCGTTTTTCTGCAGCTGCCATTTTGGCTCAATAGAAAGTGGGTGTCCCCCTCATCCCTCCTTATCACATGAGATATCATTGGAGAGGCCTGGATGTCCTCTGTGCACCAGGACTGGATAGGGTAGCTCAAATGAGTAAAAGGATATAGACGATCAATTGATTGAATAGGCTGGGTCTCAGGAGGATATTGACACTGGTCTCTGTCTTGGTGTGACCATCAATCTCCTTTTCTCCCCCTCTTCCATCCCGTCCTCCCCCTCTCCTCCCCCAGGCACGTTGCCCTACGACATAAAGATCGTGATCGCCGGGAACCACGAGCTGACCTTCGACCAGGAGTTCATGGCCGACCTGATCAAGCAGGACTTCTACTACTTCCCCTCGGCGTCCAAGCTGAAGCCGGAGAACTACGAGAACGTCCAGTCGCTGCTCACCAACTGCATCTACCTGCAGGACTCGGAGGTCACCGTGCGGGGCTTCAGGATCTACGGCTCCCCCTGGTGAGTGACGCCCGCTGCTGCTCGGCGACCGCTGCTCTGTGGTTACTGCTCGCATCAGATTATTTCCTCTGGTGATCACCTGTTGATAAGGCCGAGCGAGGCGACTTGACACAGCTGGCAGCGAGAGAAAAACACCATCCAAGCAGTTTTTAAAAAGTCGATCAAATTGACACACTGCAAAAACTCAAATCTTACTAAGAATATTTGTCTTATTTCTAGTCAAAATATCTCATTACACTTAAAATAAGACATGATCAGCTCAGAAGTAACTTGTTTTTAGACAATTTTCACTGGTTTCAAGTGAATTTTCACTTGAAAATTTGCTTGTTTCATTGGCAAAATTTGCCAGTGGAAAAAGTGAAAATTCACTTGAAACCAGTGAAAATTGTCTAAAAACACGTCATTTCTTAGGTGATCATGTCTTATTTTAAGTGTAATGAGATATTTTGACTTGAAATAAGACATTTTGACTTGAAATAAGACAAATATTCTTGGTAAGATTTTGAGTTTTTGCAGAAGCCACCAGACGGACCAGTCAGCAGCTTTCAGGACTGCAGATGTGGTTCGGGTGATGACAACAGCGAGAAGCGAATTTCAAAATAGAGAAAAGCGACGGCTGCTTTTAAAGAAGCAGATCGACCTCACAAAAAAAAAAAAAAAATGCATGAATTATTAAGCTTCAGCGCTCTCATACGGTGTCTGATTGGACGAGTCGGCTAATGACAGACAGGCAAACAGTGGAAAAGAAATCCGAGTGAGGCTGAAGGTCGAGGTGTGGATGTTATCGGTGAGTTATCAGCTTGTTTGCTGCTGTCTAGGTGCAAATTCTGCATTTCAGATTCAGGCTGTTGCTTCATGTGCGTGACCAAACAAGACGCCGGGAATCAATTTGGCCAAAACTGCGGGGTCTCATGTTGTTTAGGACGGGATTCTCTTCTCTGTTGCAGCTCCACTTTTTGTTTTAATTCAGTTCAATTCAATTCAATTAGCCTTTATTTTGTCATGGGCACCAAGAGACAGCGTTATACATAAATACAAAAACATACATACCACATACATACAGTCCATACAAAATTTAACCACATTATCCTACACCACATTGTGCCGATATATCAAGAGCATCAAGTATTAGAGTATTGCACTCTCCGTCCATAAGGTGTTACCCGTTCCCCCCACTAGTTAGTTATCTGTTATTGAGTGCTTTGATTGACAGTGGAACAAAAGAGAATTTATATCTGTTGAGCTTACAGTATGGTGCCTTCTGCTTGATGGCATTGACTCCTATTCTTTATGGAGGATGTGATTTGGGTCTCGGGTGGTTTTGAGGCCCTGCTTCCTCACTCTTCTCTCAAAGATTTCCTGGAGAACATGGCGGCTGCATACCTATGATTTTACCAGCCCTCTTGACTAAGTTTTGGAGTTGGGATTTGAGTTTGACGGACAGGTTACCAAACCATGTGGAGATGCCATAAGGGATGATAGATTCTGTGTTGGCCCTGTAGAACAGCAGCATGATGTTTGTTGGCACACCATGGACCCTGAGCCTTCTCAGAAAGTGCATGCGCTGTTTGATTCGGGAGCAAACACAGTCAACATGGTTGGCCCAGTTTAACTGAAAATCAAAACAAATACCCACACTGCAAAAAGTCCAAATCTTACCAAGAATATTTGTCTTATTTCAAGTAAAAATGTCTTATTTCTAGTCAAAATATCTCATTACACTTAAAACAAGACATGATCACCTCAGAAGTAACTTGTTTTTAGACAATTTTCACTTGTTTCAAGTGAAAATGTACTTGAAACAAGTGAAAATTTGCTTGAAACAAGAAACAAATTTTGCCAATGGAATAAGCAGATTTTTACTTGTGACACAAGTGAACAAGTAAAAATTTGCTTGTTCCATTGGCAAAACAAGTTATTTCTGAGGTGATCATGTCTTATTTTAAGTGTAATGAGATATTTTGACTTGAAATAAGACAAATAATCTTGGTAAGATTTTGAGTTTTTGCAGTGCAAATACTTATAGGTCACCTGTTCCACTCTCTCCTCGTGGATCAGGATCGGGCTGTGATCCCCCACAGACTTTGGATCAAAGATGATCTCCTTTGTCTTTTTTACATTTAAAATCAGGTTTTGCTCCTCACACCACCTCACAGCCTCTGCTGTCTCTTGTTTATATGTCAGTGTTGGAGGGTTTTTTCAATAAGCTGAGGATTGCTGTATCATCCGAGGTAGACGTGTGCACTAAAGTGTTGCTTAATGCAGCTTTAACACACACTTTGACTTCACCTTTCATTCTCCAGCCTGTCTGTCAAACGGTGAGGGCGGGACTTGGATTTCCTGTCGACGGCCTTTTAGTTTCTCTGTTCTTTGTCGGTCCCCGTGGTGGTAATCGCTGCTCACGCTCGGCACCCAGCTCTTCTTCTTCTTCTTCTTCGGTTTATTCCAAAGAAACCGGAAACATCAAACGCATCACTTCCTGTGCAGCAGGAAAGAGCGGCCGGACGCCGAGTGTTTAGGACAACAAACAGAAAAGATTTACGAACCGGATGTAGGCCAAATCACTGTTGTGTGATATCAGGACAGATATTTATGCGAGTGCAAAGTCACATTCATATTTTCATTTTCATTTTCTTCATATTGGTGTTTTTATTAGGAAAGCTCCTCTGCTCGTCTCTGAACCAGGCCTCGTTTGGATTTCTACTCCATTTAGCCTCTCCTTGAATCTGTTTTTTTTTTTTTTTCTGAGTCCTTGTGGACAGGCTGCTGCTTTTCCAGTGTGTGTGTGTGTGTGTGTGTGTGCACGCGTGTGCAAATGCATGTGTTTGTGCAAAACGGTGTGTTGATGTGCCGTTAGATGCCGGTCCACGGATTGCTGTGTGAACTTGTGTCTGTGTGTTTTAGTGACAGGTCCCCTAGGGCACAGTTGGAGCGTGTGTGTGTGTGTGTGTGTGTGTGTGTGTGTGTGTGTGTGTGTGTGTGTGTGTGTGAGTCCCCTGTGTTGGGTAATTGGTTTGCTGTGATAGCAGGGTCCCCTGAGTTTATTGCTCAGGCCACTGCAGAGAGCTGCCTGAGGTGGACTGAGGGAAGACACAGATAGATAGATAGATAGATAGATAGATAGATAGATAGATAGATAGATAGAAGGGAGGGGAGGAAAGGAAGAGAAAAGAAGGGAAGAGAGAAAAGAGAGAGGAGGGAGGAAAGGAAGGATGGAGATTAAAAAGCAGAGGGATGGAAATAAGATGGTGTTCTCTGTTTTTATTCAGATTCACCGGCTGGCCCTGGCTGGTGTAGTGGGCACATGACATGACACGTTTGTGTGTGTGTGTGTGTGTGTGTGTGTGTGTGTGTGTGTGTGTGTGTGTGTGCGTGTGTGTGTAGGAAAATCCGTGCCTGAACATGTGAATGTCTATGTCTGCTGTGGCTCTGTGAGTGAGCGTGCACTCCCTTTTGTGTGCGCCTGTGAGAGCCCGTGTGTGTGTTCGCACTTGCACTGTGTGTGTGTGTGTGTGTGTGTGTGTGTGTGTGTGAGAGAGAGAGAGAGAGAGAGAGAGAGAGAGAGAGAGAGAGAGAGCCTCGGGGTGTGTTCCTGCAGCACAGAGGGGCTCCAGCTGGAGGCTCCGTGTGTTCCCCTCTCTGCTCTGTCTGCTCCTTCCTTCCTCCCTCCTTCCTCTCTCCCTGCCTTCATCCCTTCTTAACTCCACCCCTCCTCCTCCTCCTCCTCCTCCTCCTCCTCCTCCTCTCCCTCATGCCTACCTCCCTCCTCACTCCCTCCTCTTTCAATCTCTCTCCATCAGTCCATCTCCTCTCCCTGCCTGTTTCCATCCTTCCTCCTCCATCCTTGCTCTTCCCTCCATCATTCCGCCCCCTGTAGAGTAAGAAAGGCAGCACTTTTGGAGGCGCGGCCCGCCGAGGGGGCGCGGCCCGCCGAGGGGGCGCTCCGGGCGGCGCCGGCCTTCAGCTCAGACACAAACCGCAGCTCGATCCGTTTCATTCACGAGGCGAACTGATGCGACGCGAGGACGGATCTGAGCTCGTGAAATATTACGCTGGTTTTTGAAAATGTAATGTAGAATATGTTTCACTGCAAAAACTCAAAATGTCACCAAGAGTATTTGTCTTATTTCAAGTCAAAATGTCTCATTACACTTAAAATAAGACATGATCACCTCAGAAATAACTTGTTTTTAGACAATTTTCACTTGTTTCAAGCGAATTTTCACGTGAAATAAGTGAAATTTGTCTAAAAACAAGTTACTTCTGAGGTGATCATGTCTTATTTTAAGTGTAATGAGACATTTTGACTAGAAATAAGACAAATATTCTTGGTAAGATTTTGAGTTTTTGCAGTGCTCAGTGTTGCAATCCATTTTCACAAATTGCGCGTCCCTTTGAACGGTCGCTGGTTAAATCATTAACCAGAAACTTTAAAGTGATAATCCGCGCTCTTACCCATAATCTATACTGTTTACTGTTTACTGTATTTGCTTCTGCAGTGTAACACATCCTCCAACCGGGACTACTTTTCTCTAAAACAACACCATTTTGAGTGATTTGAAGGATGAAGATTCGTTATTGACTCTGACCTTCTTTACCTCCAAACTGAGGGAACTACTTTCTCTCCTAAAACTGCCTCTGTGCCGGTGCACAGCGGCGCTACGTCCCGTATTCATCCGCCACGTGTAAAGACGCCTGGCAGCCGGATGAATGTGGGCCGCAGCTCCGTTTCAGGGCCGTGTTGTGTTCATGTGCCGCGAACGTGTGGGAAATAGGATGTTTCTGATATGCAACTGAAAGAGAGAGAGAGATTTCTTCCTCTTCCATCTCCATCCCTCCATCTGTCTGGTTTGTCTTCCGCTGCTTCTGCTCCTTCTTCTTCTGCTGCACCTCCTTTTCTTCTGCTTCTTTGTCTTCTTCCTCATCTTCTTCTTCTTCTTCTTCTTCTTCTTCTTCTTCTCCTTCTTTTACCCCTTCTTCTTTTTCTGCCCCTCTTCTTCTTTTTCTTCTTCTTCTTCTTCTTTTTCCTATGCTTCTTCCTCTTCTTCTCATTCTACTTCCCTTTTCCTCTACTACAACTTCTCCTTATGCATTTCCCCCACTGAGGCAGTGCCACACACACACACACACACACACACACACACACACACACACACTCCATCGCTTTGCCTTTCCATCTTTTGCTTGTTATATGCAAATACTGTCTCTCTCATATACACACAAAGAGGCCTTCCTCTCTCTGTTTCTCTCTCTCTCACACACACTCACACACTCACACACACACTCTCACACACACACACACACACACACAGACACACACACACACTGACACACAGCGACATTCATTCCCTTCGCCTTTCGCCTATCGTTCACTCTCTTCTTCTCACATACAAACTGTCTCACACAAACTCTTTCTACTTCTCTCAATTCCCCCCCCTACACACACACACACACACACACACACACACACACTCAGCTCCAGCCGAACCCCCTACTACTCCACCCCAAATTAGATCCCGGCTCGCTCCGTTCTGCCCGAATCCTCACAATTTGTCTTTGTGTGGGTCGGAGGATCGGAGGGCCTCCCTCCCTCTGACGCTAATGCAACTTTACAAGTCATTTGTCATGGGCGTATCGCACAGCCACCCTCCGTCTAAGAACTGAAGGGACAGGGAGGCAAAATGCAAGATGTGTGTGTGTGTGTGTTTGTGTTTGAGAGAGAGAGTGTGTGTGTGTGTGTGTGTAGAAGAGCCTCAAACCAAAGGAAGTAAGCAGTGGGATGGGAGGCATGGGAATTAACCACAGCGCTCTTCTATTCACAGAGCTCAAAGCCCCGACGAGGCAGAGAATCTGCTGCACACGCACGCACGCACACACACGCACGCACGCGCGCACACACACACACACACACACACACACACATTCACAAATCTGCCATTATGCTGTCCCCTTAGTTCACCTACACAACAGAATCAGCAAAAAAAGGATTGAACGGTTATAGAAAACGAGGGGGGAGAACAGCCTCTTATAATTGTGTGTGTGTGTGTGTGTGTGTGTGTGTGTGTGTGTTCAAACAAGTGTGTGCAAGACTGAAGAAGTGTGTGTGTGCATGTGTGTTTGGATCTGCACGTGTGTGTTTTTGTGTGCACATGCCTGAATAAGTGACATAAGCCCATTTACTGTATGCCTGTCTGTGTGTGTGTGTGTGTGTGTGTGTGTGTGTGTGTACATATCGTTGTGTAAAGTGACCCGGTGGCTTATTTTCTTTGTCACTTCCTCTTCATCGTTTCATCACCGCTGATCTGCTCGTTCCGATTGGCTCCTCCTGTTTGCCGCCTGCGGGCTCCTCGCTCTCTGATTGGACGGCCGGGCTCCTGCAGGAAGGTGCACAGATTATCTTTAATCTCATGTCGCTGGGAGTTTTGCCTCCTGAGCAGTCTGGCCTCAGATAGCTGTCTGGTAAAGTGTGTGTGTGCTGTTGGACCTTTGAATGAATGAATGAATGTTCTTGTTTGGTTCATCAACCTTTATCATCCAATAAAAAACAAGTTAAAATCATCCAGTGAACAATTATATGTGGATTACGCACATATAATTGCGTAATCCCCCCCCCACACACACATATTTAGCAATATGTTAAATTATTATTTGTTTTAAAAATGTAAATTACTTATCAAACAGACCTAACAATTCAGCTACCAATGAATGAACAGTAGTATGCATGTGATAACAGAGATTGAAAAATAAGCCGAAGTGATACCTCTTCTCTGAATAGACAAGCTAGGCCAGTGTGCTGCTGTTAGTCAGTGAAAATAGAGCGGAGTGGCACCTCTTCGCTTTGTTACACAATCTATGTCAGTGCGCTGCTGTAGCCTGGAAAGTTTCTTTGCCTTTTGGACTCGTACAGTGCCGGTGCAGCTGCTGTAATAATGTTTTTTCTTGGTGGTGCAGGTGCAGGTGAAACCACTGGAGGGGTTGTGCCACCCAGATTTGTTTCCCTCCATGTAATTTTCCCCAGACATACGTTCATATTCCACACAAAAACAGCATTTCATTCAAATTATGTCAAATTCCACAAATTTTTGTTAAAAATAGATTCCATTTTATTTAGCTAGTTCCGCGATTCCATCAGTGATTCTGTGATCGCTGAAATTATAGGGCCCTACAATGTTAACATTAACGATAACATTAGGGTCGTTTTCACAGGCTTGAACAGAAAAACTGGATTAAATTTAATCTTGCTTAGGTACTTTTCTCTCGCCCTTTTCTCTCCCTCTGCGAGCGCGCAGCAGCAGAATCAAACAGGCAGGTGATGACTCCAGTGTTCATTTTTCAAAATAAAGTTAATGGCAGTGTAGTGTAACATTTCATGATATTTAAATTATCATTTTAAACTCTGATTATAGTAAGTATATGTGCGCAAATATAGGTTATATATATGTGTTTGTGTATGTATATCCATTCATACAATATACTTTAAATTCTTTTTAACATCTGAAAAAAAAATCATCAATCGAAAGGCATGGCGGCTTTTATTTTGCCGTGGCGGTGCGCCACGATCAATTACATGTAGCGGAAACCCTGTATATATCACAAAAAACAACAACACATAATTACCTCGTACATGAACTTCTCTGGTGCACATGCTTGACATTAACAGCTGTTTCTGCTTCACTTAAATGTGTAATCATTTGTTTACGGTTCCATCTAAATCTGGGAGCCGCGGCTACATGAGAGCTGAAGCGTTAGATGCAACGTTTGAAAGGGATCTAGTCCTCAGAGGGCACCGGCTGCTCACAGAAACTTTAGCTGGAAGAGTGTGATCTTCAGCGAATGTCAAGTCTGAAGCAGCGACAAGCAGATCTGCAGCAGCGGCGACATCGACATCGTGCTGTTTTCGCTCATTAGTCGACTCTCCGGCCAGTGTTAAGATGCACACCGCCTGTACTCTTTCCTCCAAATGTGCGACTTGGATGTGACGCTGTGTTTGCTGATGAAAAGTCTTCGCCCCTGGAGTGCCCTGGTAGCTCACCTGGTTATTGGTTTCAATACTTTTACCAATACCAGTACCAATATGGGGCTTCAAGTGATACTTTTTCAATACCAAGTCTTTTTATAAAATCAGTTTTGCAAGTGTGTTTCCTACATTCCTCTATGACTTGTAACGTTAGAGAGCCAGTCACCAGCATTATTACATTTTTGGTACAAGCATGCTGTGTGTTTATTGGCTCACTGATGTTGATGAGATTTACTCACAAGGTAAGGAAATGACATTCGGTGCCAAATTTTGGCACCATGGCATTTTTCAATACTAAGACTTACCACAGTGGCCTGGTTCTCTCCCATGTCTCTCCTGTCTCTATCTACTGTCACTAAAACAGAAATGCCCAAAAATAATCCTAAGAAAAAAAAAGTCTCTGTCCCTCGCTGGTCAAGTCTGTCCGGTCTTCTCAAACAGAGCGGAGGAAAGACGCTTCAGTGCAAGTGCAGTGGAAGGATATTTTTATGGCAGTTCTTAGCGTGGGCAATCACACAGAAGCCTTGCGAGTTCATCTCAGCGCAGGACACAAAGTCCCCCCGTCGCCACGAGGCCCACGAGTTAGCCCCTTTCCAGAGATGAACGCAACTGGATGAGATTCCTGGCTGATGGAAGGAGCCTGGCAGCGTTGTGGATGATAATCTGAGTCACTGCACGGTCACGGGTCTGATCCTGCATGAGTGGAAGCAGCACAGACAATATTTGGTTTCCATTCTGTGTTTCATTTTTTTCTTTTTTCTTTTTTTTTCCTCCTTCATCACCAGTGGAGATTGCTGATCAAACTGTTTCTGAATTGAGGAGGACGGGGGAAGAAAAAAAACAAAAAAACATCTCCTCATCCAGTCAAAGTCTTCAAGTTTTTTTTTCTTCTGTAAATGCATTTATTGAAGACGCTGCTTCATCATCACAGCCGGCTCTCCTGTAACGCTGCCCCGCGTGGACACAACAGCCCGCCGGTGCTGCAAAAACAAGAGGAAATCCTAACAAGGACGCAAAATAATGGATTTGCAACACCGACTGCTGCATTTTTCCAAATCACTAAAGGACGTAGTTTTGCTCTTGTGAGGAAAAGGTGATAAATAAATCTAAACTTCAGATTCCTAAACAAGTTTTTTTTTTTTTTCCTGCAGAAAGAAACCCCCGAGTGACACTAATAAAGAAAATCCGAGTGTTGGAGAAAATCTTATTTAACCACACACAGACACACACACGCACACACACACACACTTTTGTAACAAGCTCTGAAGGGGAAATGATATTAAAATGACATCTGCACAGTGGAATAAACCACAATCACAGCTGCATTTGTAAATGTAGATAATATTAAGAATAAAAAAAAAAAATTCTTTGCAAAGACTTATCTAAAAGCAAAGTGCTTTTAGGGTGGTGGTGGTGGGGGGGATTTTTTCCCCAAAACAAATCAAAGACACTGGGTTGGCAATCTTCAGAGCTTGAAATTTCCAGCCATCACAGAAACAGTGGATCGACTGGTGGCGCTGTTTAACGGTCATTTGCACATTCGAACGAGCAAAATCGGACATATTGCACCTTTAAACCGAGGTGCTTTGAGTTTCCAGCGTGAAGCGGTAACCCAAGGCTCGACCCGCACCTAAACCTTATACCATAACGGAGCTGGAGCCTCGATTCAGACTCGTGCAAAGACATTTCCAGTGTCAGGAAATCAATTTAACCCCAAATAACAGCAAGTTGGCGAAGGTGGCGGTTCGGGCGCTCCGAGGGCCCTCTAGCCTTTTTTTTTTTTTTTTTCATTTCCGTTTGATTAAGTTCTCATTTGGATAACTCTTCATTTGAACTCAGCTGAGTGGTTGAGAGAGAGAGAGATGGAGAGAGAGAGAGAGAGAGAGAGAGAGAGAGAGAGATGAGGAGGGAGGAAGGAAGAGGAAGCAGGGGGCAGATGAGGAGAGTTCAGGAAAAGCGTCTCTGGCTGCACAGGAGTTGGGTAGTAACGGGTTAAATCTCTTTAAATGTTTATAATGATGGTCTCTGAGGAGTTTAAGACAGGCAGGGGAGACACACACACACACACACACACACACACACACACACACACACACACACAGAGGGATGTGAGAGACAAAGTACAGTCTGTTTGTTGATGGGGGATTTGCATGGAGCGACGGGGGAGAGAAAGCAAGAGACCCTTTTTTCTTCTTTAAATGAAAACGGGAGAAATGTATCGCTCCCCACTGCTCCGTGTGGAATAATTAAGGACGGAGATGCAAAAGACTCCTTAATTAGATTTTTTAATTATTGAGGATTCACTTCTCCTTCTATAGTGGCCCAATTAAGAAAGCTCATCAAAAACTAAAGAGATGAAGAGAGCCTGTTCTCTTCTTCCTCCTCCTCTCCTCCCTGTCCTACCCCCCCCCCCTCCTCCTCCTCTGCTCTTCCTCCTCATCCTCCTCCTCCTCCTCCATCGCTTTGTCCTCACCCTCTTTTCCCTCGTTTGACAGAAATGGACTACCTGCACTCCGTTTGATGGCTTGTCCTCACTGATGAGCAAGAAATGGAAGGGACTCTCGCTGGTTTTAATTAACTCGCTGTGTTCATAGCGAGAAAGAGAGAGAGAGAGAGAGAGAGAGAAAGGGAAGGAGGGAGAGGAAGAGGAGAGACGGCGAGTGTAAAACGCGGCGGTGGCACGCGGAGGCCTCTCCCTCTCTTTACCTGATAATGAGTCTAATGATGGCGGAGATAGCATGAAGGTAATTTGACCTTCCTCCTCTTCCCGGGGCGCGCCGAGTTCGCTCGGTTCCCCCGCTGATGAAGGGGAAGGAGAAACTTCAGAGGAGGAGGAAGTTTTAAAAGCAGGGGAGGAAAAGGAGCGAGAGGGAGGGAAAGGAGCGAGAGCGAACGAGTAAAAGGCGAATTCCACTTCTTTAAAGAGCCACGAAGGATCTATTTCGCTTCCGCCTTTGCGTTCTCAACAGTTGTCTGGCCACCACAAACATCATAAAGATTACCGTAATTCAGTTAATATTTGCACACTTTTTTTTTTTTTTTTTTTAATGCAAGCCCGTTCCGATGCTGTTGAGCTCCCTTTAGTTTTGTTGAGAGCGGTTGTTGTGATTGACAGCTCAGACTGGGCAGAACCCAAGCAGAACGGGAGCCGCTGATTGGCTGACGGCCGCACCACAGAGCGAGGAATGAAGTAAAGTTGTCCCTCGCTATAACGCGGTTCACCTTTCGCGGCCTCGCAGTTTCGCGGATTTTTTTTTTTTTAGTGCAATTTTGCATGCTTTTTTTTTTTTTTTTTACTGGACTTATTTTTCTATGAAGGTTTGAACTTTGAGAGTTTAAACAAAAGAGAAAAGTGAGAAAAGTGTATAAAGTGTGTAGTGAGGGGTTTTACAGCCTTAAAACATCTATAATAATCGTAAAAAATAAAGCTGACTACTTTGCGGATTTTGCCTATTGCGGGTTTTTTTTTAGAACGTAACTCCCGCGATCAACGAGGGACCACTGTAGACCAGAAACAAAAGGAGCGCTTGTTTTTCAGCCCGGCGTATACCTGAAATATGCAGCTAGAGCTCCAGTTGGGCTGCTGGTGTCTCACTGAAGCACAGGGCGCTGGACCCAGTTAGACCCAAAAGCCCTTTTGAGCTTCGAACACGGAACAGTTTTGCTTTTAATGCATGAAAAAAGGGAGTAAAACAGTGGAGCTTTAGTGAACCAGAAGTCAACGCCACGTAATTCCATCTTATAAACTCTTGACCGGCGTATGTTTGTGCAAATCTGACCAGGCCTGGAAAGAAAAAAAAAAAAAGATTTTTAAGTTTGCAGGTTTTAATGGATTCGAGTCGTTTTAGTGAACGTCTGTGCCGACCAAGTGCAGCTTTTTGAGCTTGAATGGGGTTGAATTTGGGTAAGTTAGCCTTGACGTCTAAGCCACCAAAGCATATTCTGCTAATACTCCTTTGCATGGGAAATGGAGTAAATCATCTCATGCTTATTTGCTTATTTATTTTCTGTTATTTTTAGAGGACAGTTGTGGCTTTTAAATTGGACTTAATAGAAAATCAAACGGCTCATTTAGGGTGTCTATTCTGGAAATGAGCTTATCCCATCCCACTGGCAGTTTTTTTTTTTTTTTTTTTTTTTTTTAATGTCAGGAAATTCTGATTCAAAGATTGAGCTAAATGTTATTTAATTTTTTGCAGCGTAGAGCGGGTGGCACGACGCGGCATGTCGATGCTGCACATTGTGATCTATGACGGATCCCTGCACGGGCACATTGGGCACGTGCCCAGGGTCCTGGCAGCCAATCAGGGTCCTTGGCCGTTCTTTGCCAAGAGTGTATTTTTTATTTTTATTTTATTAAATCATGAAAATAAATGTGGGCCCCCATTAAACACCAATCCCTCATAATTTACGTCTTTTTTTTTGTACAAAAAAATGTTCTAGCAAACATGTTTCTCAGTCAAGCCAAGGTCGCATATCAATCACGTGGTGGGTCACGTCACTTGACCTGGAGAGACAATTTATGTTGTTAACATTAGACATGCGTTTGACAACATGGAGAAGCCACGACACGGGTACGCAAAATGCATCGTCAATATACTGGGCACTTGTGTCTGACTTTCAAGAAGTAAACCACGCTCCTCTGAACTAGCTTGTCTGCAAGCTTTCTGTCATTCCTACAATAATATAATTAATAACAATAATAATATATAATATAATAACATATTATTGTGGGTTGAGTGTGTGAAATTAGTTATACAGGGCCCTCGGCGTTCGTGCCCAGGGTCTGTGTTTGTGTTAATCCATCTATGGTTGCGATTGATACTTGATGAACAGATTCGATCACGGACGAGAAGTCAGAATAGGAGCTGTATCGTCCTTTTTTAAAGGCATAAAAATAAAGAGAGGCACGACAGGAGTTCAGACTTATCTGGGCCTGCTCACCAGAGTCCACACTAAATTAACATCTGATTCACTCAGAGACTCTCAATCCCCCCCTGGGCCCTGTCCTCTCCTCCCCCCCTCCTCCTTGCATTCCTCCATTTCCCACCTCTAGCATTTACGTTCCCACAGGACCCAAATAAAGTAGCCTACGAACACTGAACATTAATAAACGGGTACTTAAGGGGGTTGGGAGGAGGAAAAAAATGGCCTACTTTAACACTTGTCACTTTCCCTCCCTCTCACGCTGCCTCTTCTCCCTTTTCTTTTTTTTTTCTCCCTTCCCTTTTTGTCTTTTTACTACTCTCCAATTTCATCTCTTTTTCTCCCTCCTAAGTGCTGCCAGTCTGCAGCCCTCTAGCTGAATAAACACAGTTATGGAGGAAGGGAAGGAAGAGAGAGAGAGCAGGAGAAGAGGACATTTACTGTGTCGTTTCCCTGGAGGGATTTCTCTTTAAATTACCTGTTAAATGGCCTCCAGGGGCAGGGACTTCAGTGTGTGTGTGTGTGTGTGTGTGTGTGTGTCAGCATGTGTGTGTGCTTGTGTGTTATGGCGCGCTACAGGGCATTTTCCTCCATTTCACACATGCCTTCCCTCCCCAAGGCATGTGGCATTGTAGAAATAAAAACTGAATTAAAGTGATTCTGTCCTTATGTTCCTCCTCGCCGCAATCTCTCTCTCTCTCTCTGCTTTTCTCCTTCTGTCTTTCCTCGCTGTCGGCTGTACTATCTGTGCAGGCAAACACACACACACACACACACACACACACACACACACACACACACTCAGTCCCGCCCTCTTTCTTTCCGTCTCGCCAGTTCATCAGCGAGTGGTTGTGTTCGGTGCTTGACCACAGAGCCGGGGGAGTCAGGAAGCCATCCACGCTGCAAAAAATGTCATTTCATCTCATTTTTCACCACTTACATCTTATTCTGGAGACCAATTAGGAAAATTATGGCTTTTTTTTATTTGCAAATTTTGTTTGATTCAGCATGTTTTTGCCAAAAGTGTTAATGCTTGGAAACAAAGTCAAACAATACAGCTAGTACCAAGACAATGAGGCAAGTTGATTGAGTTGAGAGTTGTATTGGAAGTGGGAAATTTGACTTTTTTTTTTTCATATATCTACTTTTAAATATGTAGCTTTGACCTCAGATGCTCCTCCACGTGCTGCCCAGTGAATTCATCTCATCTTGTTATGTCATTTCATCTCATTTTGGCTCCTCAAATCAAATTTTCTTCAAAGTTGAAATCGGTGAGGGAGGAAGCTCTTGTGTCTTTCAAATGCAGCTTCATTTATGTAAACTTTTTTTTTTTTTTTTTTCCAGAAAGTGTCATTACTTTGAAGCGAGGATGAACAAGATAGGTCGCCAAGTTAGAACCAAAAAAATAAATAAATAAATAAAAATAAATATGAGTTAGGTTGATCGCCGAAAATCGGAAAAATTCTCAGATATTCTTTTTTTTCACTCTTTAAATCTAATAAATCTAAATCTAAATCTCTACAGGAAACTTCCAGCCTCAGATAATGTTCAATGCATTTCAATAGGTGTTTTTTTTTTTTTTTACCTTTCCTTTAATCTGCCTCGTCTACCTTCTTGTTTCCTACATTTCCCAGAATGCCCTTTTACGAACCTGAGCGAGCTGGCCTGAACTTGTAGTTTTACACGCGAATATAAAGACAGCAACAGAGGAGAAGACGAAAAAAAAAGAGTCTTTGAGAGGGCGTGAGAGTCAAAACACAACATGGCTCCTCGCTGCAATGCATTCTGGTCTGTCGAAGCCGCCATCAGTGGAGAAACTGATATTTCTGCCTCTTCTGAGATGGATTTCTCGCTGCATGGAAGCTGAAGGTCCATGCGAAACGAGTCGATGTGGCGTCACATAATCTCGCCCGGCCAGTTAATCTGCACACACACACACACACACACACACACACACACACACACACACACACACACACACACAAAGTCCTGCACCAAACAACTTCAAGACGCACCGATCGCTGCTTGAATAAAATGTTTTGGGCGGATTTTCCCTTTACGTCCGACTGAATACTGGAGTAAATTAATTTTAGAAGACAGATTTTTCTTTTTCTTACTCAGCTTGATTTGCATTGGAAACAGGGGAAATCATCTCACCCCAATGGCAGATTTGTTTTTGTTTTTTCTTTCTTTTTTTTTTTTTTTTTTTGTTTTGCACAAAACAGTTTTGATTCTTTTAAGTCTGACTTAATACAAGATTAAATGGCTTATTTAGGTGGATATATTCTTTTGTGCTGAATTCGATTTGCACTGGAAGCGAGGGAAATTATCTCACCCCAGTGGAAGAGCGTTTTTTTTTTTTGTTTTGTTTTTTTTTTCCGTTTGTTACAGAAAAAGTGCGACTTAAAGGCTCAGCCGCTGAATTCGTGCTGCGGGAAGTCGGGTATTTTTTGCAGCGTGCCGGGGCCGCAGGACGGGCTCCATCCTTCCCTCGAGGGCCGAGCGAGGCTCCACACCGCAGTGTCTCCCTTCTGCCACGCTGGCACCAGCCTCCCTCAACCCCCCCCCCAACCCACCCACCCATCCCGGATGCAGGAGGAGGAGGACCCGTCCCACAACCCCACCACCCTGCCAGCCACCCCGCTGCCCGCTAAACCAGCCACACAACACCCCTCCCTCCCCTTCCTCCCCCTCCTCCTCCTCTCCTTCCTCCTCAGCTCTGGATGATCTGGCTAATCTCCATGATTCACACGCTGAAGCACAGGAGACCGCAGGAGAGGAGGAAGAGGAGGGAGGAGGGAGGAGGGGTGGGAAGGAGGGGTAGGGGTTGGTGGTTGGTGGTTGGTGGTGGGTGGTGGGGGGGAGCGGGGTGTCCCTCCTTGTTTTTTTTTTTTTTTTAATTTTCTTTCTTTTCTCTCTCTCTCTCTCTTCCCTTTCTTTCTCCTCCTCCTCCTCCTCCTCCCCTCCCTTCGCTTCCCTCTCTCTCTCTCTCTCTCTCTCTCTCTCTCTCTCTCCACCGGAGAACTTTGAAATAATTTGCGTCTCGTGGGTTTTTTACACATTCTAATTTCCAACTAAATGGGACATCTGTTTGAGAAAAGGAAGATTTGCCACGGTTGCCAAGGCAACTATCACTCCGAAAGGAGGAGGAGTAGTTGGGGGGGAGGAGAGGGAGGGAGGGGGGGGCGGGAGAGGAGGGAAGAAGAAGAAGAAAAAAAAAGAAGTCCAACAGCTTTTATGGACAGAATTAGACTTTTAGTGGATGTAACGGAGGAATATTATCCCTGCAAGACAAACAGCAGCGGGCCATGTGCTCCTCTCTCTCTCTCTCTCTCTGACTCTCTCTTTCTTTTTCTTTCTCTCCTTCTTTCTTTGTCTTTCTCTTTTCCCTCCCTCCCTGCCGTGCCTTCCTCCCATCCATCTTCATGTTTTCCTCCCTCTCTTCCGTCTCCTCGTCTCATCCCTCCTTCTCCCGCCGTCTCTCTCCCTCGGTCCTCCCCTCCCTCTTTTCTCTAACCCCCCCTCATCCCCCCATCCCCTCGTCCCTCATGCTGCAGCATCATCAGAAATATCAGTGTGAAATCTGCCTCCAATTAGAGGCCTAAACCCCCCCCCCCTCCCCGCCCACCCATGACAGCTTTTCGGCTGTCTGAAACGTCTCGTCGCGGCGCTGAAGCCCACCTCGCACTCCCTGGTAATTGGTCATTATTTAGAACAGGAAGGGACAAATGTGCTTCCCCCAGCGCTTCTAAATGCGAGTTAAACGCTCCTTCATTATGCCTGCGCTAACGGGCCGGGGGGCGGCGGGGCGGCGGGGCGAGCTTAAGACCGTCGTGGCGGCGGTCACAATAAAATGTCACGGGCAGCCGCGTCCAGACCCAAGTTGTTTTGTTTTATTTGATTCTTATTTATTTATTTATTTATGTTTTATTTTTTTTATCCCCCCCTCTTGCTGTGACATTTCATTGAGGCTCGTTTGAAGGAAGGAAGGACGTCGGCGACTCCTCCGACGGCTGCTCGGAGACAGGTGAAGCGGCGCTGGGTCTGTTTGCGTTTACGTTAAGGTCTGCTGAGGGATGAGCCGAGGGAAGGAGTTATTATTATGTGTGTGTGTGTGTGTGTGTGTGTGTGTGTGTGTGTGTGTGTGTTCCTGAGAAGAAAGAGAGAGAGACAGAGAGAGAGAGGAGAGAGCTTTTTTCTCTGTCAGAGCAGTGGAGCGCTGCAAATTGTCTTTATCGCGGTCAATAGTGCCAATAAATATTGACTCGCTTGGCGGCCGCAGCGGCGCTTTCGGATAGCGCCGACGGTGGAAGCGCAGGGGACGGGAGGCTCTTTTCCCTGCAATGCAAGAACAAAAAAAAAAAAAAAAAAAAAAAAAAAAAAACAACTCCATCTTAACAAGTCATTTAGCCTCATTTTCTTACATTTAGTTCAAATGTAAGAAAAAATAAAATAGACAATCTGTTTTTTTTTTTTTTCCCAATGCAGTTTCACTTTTTAACCAGGAACAGGTATAAATACGAAAATGAATTAAAAAAAAAAGCAGAATAAAGCAGATCGGGGTCAAGAGGGTCAAGAAAGCGACGCTGGACTCTAGAAAATTCTGGAAACGAGTTCATTTGTGCTGGAAACAAGTGGGATTATCACACGTTAATCTAGATTTTATCACTTGCCTCTAGAAAAAAAAGAAAAAAAAAACAGGATTTCACTGAATCTTATGCTGAATGACTAGATTTTTTTTTTTTTTTTTTTTTTTTTTTACACCCCACCCCGCTAACTCCTCCCCCAGCCGGCCCTCTATTCCACCCACCGGGGCTCGAATCGGGCCCCCTTCCTCTCCAGCGCAGCTCCAGGCGTCTCCATATGACACAGCACTCACCCACCTGTTCCATAAGCGCACACACACACACACAAACACACACACACACACACACACGCACACACACACACTTCCTCCACCTGCTCTGCCGAGGGAGGCTTACGCGGCGCTGAAACCATGTGCTCTGATCCAGCCTCGTTCCCCCGCCCCGTACACAACACACACCCGGCACACACACACACACACTCGCGGCTCCGCAGAGACTCCGGCACTCAGCCCCGCTTCCCGCTTCTGTTTGTCCGCCCATCTGCCCGTCTTTAATATCTGCCTCTCCTCCCCTCAGAGTGCTGGTGTGTTTTTTTTTTTTTTTTTTTTTAAATTCTCATACACACCCGACCGCCGCTGGGGTTCTCCGACGGTGACTTCGGACGATTAGCGCGTCGTTAGCGTTTAGTTTTTTTTTTTTTTTCCTTCTTCTTCTTCTTCTTTCTTAATCTCCCCACACGTTGCCGTTCTCCCCGTGCGAGTCGTCTCCGGCGGGAGCTCATTATCGCCGGGCATGAAGTTGACTGCCAGGGCCCGGCTGATTTGTCGTATCCCAGTTCCCTCCCACCGCCACTGAGCAGACTGGGGGTGTCGAGGTGGTGCGTGCATGTGTGTGTGTGTGTGTGTGTGTGTGTGTGTGTGTGAAGGAGGGGGGCGACGGTTGGGTGGGAGTTGTCTCGAACTGATGGCTCAGGGGAGCATCGCAAAGCGTTTTACAGCCGCGCCGCGCCGCCGCCGCCTCGTTTTTCTGACAGTAACTCTTGTCGGCGGCGAGTCACGTGGCGGCGTTACGTTTTGTTTTGTTTTTTGTTTTGTTTTCTTTATGACGCTGTATTGCGCCGCAAAATGGCAAACAGCTCCATCCGCTGACGAGATGCATGGAAATGAGCGGGAAACGCGCGGGGAGGAGAAAATCCCAGCAGCACTTGCAGCGCCGAAAAACACAAAGATTTATTAGTAATAAAAGCCTCCGGTTTGTAAAACAACTCATCCGGAATAAGCTTTGGTATTTATACGCGCTTTAACAAACACCACACATCAGGCCACACTGATAAATATTAATATTATTAGGCCTCGGTGCTGCAAGTGTTGCTGGGAGTTCCTCGTGGCCCGCATAGCACAGCACAGCAGCTCCCATCGCCACTGCCGGGCTTTTATTGTGGCGTTGGGTTGAGTTATAAATGGAGGGCTTTGAAAATCCTTGAACATTTGTGGAACTGGGCCCTGGTCTTGAGAGTCCACTTTAAAAAAAAAAAAAAAAAAAAATCAAAAATCTAAATCCTGATGACACGACCACACGAGGATCTCATCACTTTGCGAGATCATATGTAAAAAAAAAAAAAAAAAAAAAAAATCAAAAATCTAAATCCTGATGACACGACAACACGAGGATCTCATCACTTTGCGAGATCATATGTAAAAAAAAAAAAAAAAAAAAATATCAAAAATCTAAATTCTGATGACACGACAACACAAGGATCTCATGACTTTGCGAGATCATATGTAAAAAAAAAAAAAAAAAAAAAAAAAAAAAATCAAAAATCTAAATCCTGATGACACGACAACACGAGGATCTCATCACTTTGCGAGATCATATGTAAAAAAAAAAAAAAAAAATCAAAAATCTAAATTCTGATGACACGACAACACGAGGATCTCATCACTTTGCGAGATCATATGTAAAAAAAAAAAAAAAAAAAAAAAACTCAAAAATCTAAATTCTGATGACACGACAACACGAGGATCTCATCACTTTGCGAGATCATACGTAAAAAAATATATATATATATATCAAAAATCTAAATCCTGATGACACAACAACACGAGGATCTCATCACTTTGCGAGATCATGAGTAAAAAAAAAAAAAAAAAAACGAGTCTTCTCTGTGTCTCATTTTGCTCATTTTCAGGTCTCACCCCTGCACTGTGGCTGATTTTGAGTCTTTTTCACCAACTGAGACCCTCAAAGTCACTAAAAAGACCTTGGATCCGACGTTCAAGTGAGCGTGGGGACTCGGTGGGGACTTAATCAACCCAAGAATCACGGCGGTAATCGTCAACTGTAAAAAAAAAATGAATTCGCCGTCATCGGTAAATAAAAAAACATGAACGCTATGATCTCCAGTTGTTGATCATCAAAGGTCACAAAAACAAAAAGAACCCCAATCTAGTTCAGATCAGACGTAAACATGATGTCTGCTGTGATTTATAGTAGATTTATGTTAAAATCTACTAGAAATCAGAGAAAGATTGGATCGCTGCTCGGGGTTTTGTGGCGTAAAAAAAAAAACGTGAGAGGCCTTCGGTCTCCGGAGGGGCGAGGACGAGTTTGTCTCCGCTGACGTCTCACCTGATGGCAGAGCAGAAGTGACGGGCGAGAGAGGAGAAGATGGAGGGAATATCAGCGCCAGAGAGAGAGAGAGAGAGAGAGAGGGAGAGGGAACAGGGGACTCGTCTATTCATCTGCCACTAATCCCGTGTATGATTCCTTCCCTCGGCTTGTCCGGTGATATCCCAGCTTCCCTCTCTGCCGCCGCCGCCGCCGCCTCGCTCTCTCTCTCCCTCCCTCCTTCCCTCTCTCATTGTTTGGCTGTATTGTATTTTCATTTCATTTGTGTTTTTTTTTCTTCTTCTTCCCCTCGACTCTGTATTTTTCCACCTATCTGTCGTTTCTCATCCCAGAAGCCTCCCTCTCCTCCTTCCTCCTCCTCTTCCCCCCCACCCCCCTCCCTCCTTCCCTCCTCCTGTCCCCCAACGATGGCTGACTTTGTTTTATTAAAAATGGCAAACATCGGGGAGACTGAGACCTGCCAGGTGTGTGTGTGTGTGTGTAATTGACGCAGGGCACGAGGTGGGATGTTTCAGCGTTTCAGCAAACAAACAGAATTTACAGCCCTGGGGAGGGATGGAGGGATGGATGGATAGAGAGATGGATGGATGGATGGATGGATGGATGGACAGATTTGGGAGTGCGGTGGTGGCGGCGGCACGATGGCGGCGCCGTTTTTCCAGAAAAGCAGCTGCTCCGATCGCTCGCCGCTGACAGCGCTCGTTTTGGGAATGGATGAGTTCACCGCGTTCGGAGGGGGGAAAAAAAGGAAAAAAGGCAAGGCGGGGTTGTTTCCAGAGGAGGAAAATGCACATTCAGTGAGAGGTTGTTTTTTTTTTTTTTTTTTTTTTGTGCTACCCGACTGTCTCGGCGGACGAATTTCTCCTTCTCACTGGACGCTCAATGATCTCCTCATTGGGGACCGGCTCCAAAAAACTGCTTTAGGTGAACCTGACAGTGACAGCGAGAGAGGTTTCGAAAACGGGACGGGGATTCGTTGAAATATTTCCCTGCATGTGTGACTGTCGTCCTCAGTGGGGGTGTGAGGATGAAGAAAAGGCCTTGCTAAAATCAAAAAACGAGTAAAAAAAAAAAATAAAATTAGCCAAAGTGAGGACGGTTTGGCGATTTCTGATTGTTTAAGAGACTGGAATCAAAGTTAGAAGGTGCTCAAATGGGCTAATTTGGGATTTGGGAATTTCATGTAGGGTTAAAATTAGGCATTAAATTTTAAAGCTCAGATTGGAAGTTAAGGTCATATTAGCTGTCATCCTTCAAAAACCACACCTTCCCACGTCTGGACTTGAGGCTGGACCTTGAGGAAAACGCCAGTTGTGTGTCAGCGTCACGTTTTGTGTCGCCTGTTAAAGTCCACGGTTGTCTGAAGCAGCAGTCACGGGACGTGGTGTAAAGGAAGGGGTCAAACACACACACTCTTACCCATGAGCGACCCGAGTTCAGATCTGAGTCCAAACCAGACCACAGTTTGTTTTTTCCCAGGTCATGTTTCAACCTAACCTTAACCCTCTAACCCTCTAACCCTCTAATCTCCACCAGGCGTAAAGCTTAAATACATAACTGTGTGAAATAAACATGTGAAAATGACTAGAACACCTTTAAAGCTCTAGTAGGACTTTAATTTGTCACAGCTCGGGGCTAGAAGGACACAAAAGATAAAAAAATTAAGAATACACAAGTCGATCCCACCAAAAAACTCCTTCTTATTCATTTCATTGTGCTTGTGAATTTCCTGCGGGATGAATAAAGTATCTATCTATCTATCTATCTATCTATCTATCTTTCTCTAATAATAAAACAACCACAAAATCTGGAAGAAGCTTTATACACTGTTAATATGTCACTTTAATATGTTTTTAAAAACAAAGCAGCCATGTAGATTACCAATAAGTGATCGGTTTATCCAAGAAACGCCTGTTTGGAAATTTGCTCCGATGTTTTCCGAGACGCCAAACAACTCTCGAGCTAGCCACGGTGAAAAAGAAGCACACTTCCGCTTGTTTACAAAATAAAAGCGTCACAAATAACTCGAATACATTAGAACTAAGAGTGGTGCTTTTTTTGTGTTTTGAAGACAGGATGTACGACGTCTTTTTAGCCGACTTCCAGCGAACCAGACACACTAACATTACGTCTAGTCTCAGTGTATTAAAGTTTAAATCTTTAATTAAAATCGTGTATAGCATCTGAACACTGATATAGCGTTAATGAATTAGTGAATGACACATCTGTGCAGACGCTGTGGCTGCATGTTTGGCGTCAGAACTGACACAGTTTGGGTCGACGCAATGCATTCTGGGTTGAGTTGAGTATAACCAGTAAGCTCACGCTGCATCCACAAAAAAATCTTGCAAATCTTGGAAATGGCGTACAGGAAATCCACATACTACGCAGTTTGAAGGCACTACACACTCAATTTGACGTCAGCCTCAGGCACCATGACATTTAAAAAAAAATAAATAAAAAAATTTGCATTTGCTCCAAGATAAAATGGACAAAAACAACAACTTGCACTTGGATTTGTGTTCCATTTGCTGGTGGTTTTCGCTTTCCTTTCCTCTGGCCCACATGGCAGCTGGAGGCCACTAAACAGGTGAAGTGTGTGAAACTGATTTGGGGTTACAGAGGACGGCAGAGGAAACACCAAATCTCCACATTCTGCTAAAACGAGGCGGCACATGTATCTGATTTTGGAAATGATCAAAAAATTGATATTTTAATGTTTGGACGCAAATATTTTATATTGTGGTCAATAAAATGAACTAACTAACTAACTATCGACTGTGTGGTGTCAAAAACGCGACCTTCGAAATGAGACGCGGATACGATGAAACGGCTTTTTGACAGCATCCTGGAGCCTCCTTAGTTTGATTTAGAAGAAGAAGAAGAAGAAGAAGAAGAAGAAGAAGATCGGGGCGGGACATAAACAGTGTCGGCCAATCAGAGAGCAGTTAGTGAGAGAGAGGTATTTGTATTTGAGGAGGGGGAGAGAGAAAAAACTAGAAAAAAATCTAGGTTTTATTTACTGTTTTTTTTTTTTTTTTTGGTTCATGAGTGCACTGTTAAAAGCATGTTTGTTTGTTTTTTTAATTTATATATTATTATTATTTTTTTTTTTACATTTATTGTGTGTATTATAACAAGGAAAATCAGCCGAAAAGGTGAAAATGCCCTTTTTATTTCATTGT